>NC_092805.1:18105147-18418658 GCF_040954645.1 Diabrotica undecimpunctata
GTTCTTCTTAGTAAGTCAAAACGAAAGGGTCAACAATATTAATTCTTAGACAAGTTTCTGCGCCGAAATGAGAAGTCCACCTAAAATACAAGTCCCACAAATAAGAATTAAAGATCTCTCGTTCTTTCACTTAAATTGTGAATCCTGATTCAAACTATTTTAACAGTCATAGATTTTTTATATTAGGTTGAAGTATATTTTTCTTAAGTATACTGATATATAAGAGTAAAACCAAAATAATATTACAGCAGATAGGACTCAAACTAATGCAGGCACAGCCGCTGAATCGATTTCAGATCAATCTTCTACGCCGCAGCTTAACATAGTGTAGCTTATATATACATAGTAGTCTATCAGCTGTCATAGCTAAGTAAATCCATTTTAAAAAATTTTGCGGTTTTTTAATTATCTGGTAAATAACTTTTAAAATTAAATTTGAATCCGCTCAAAATTAAAGGATCAATTCATTTTTCCTTCTTTTTCATTTTAAATTCTGCTCATTTAAGTTTGAAGATTGGGCTTTCTTAAGCCTTATTGTATGGAAAAATACACCCAAAGTACCTTTCCATATCGACATCCTCATGCAAAAGGGATGGGGAAGAGGGAACACACAATCCATTCTGTTATCCAAATGTTATCTAGCACCGTTTAGGACATATTGCTTTATCGGCATAGAACCTTTAAATTAAGCCTTATTTAACAGTGTTTTCTAGTCTATCATCTAGTAAAGACATATCATGTCGCCATGGGACATTATCAAAAAGTTATCTACTTGCTAAAATACCACTCTAAAGCAGTAAAGACATAATTATGGCTGCTGTGGCAGGTGCTAGAAGACAACAAAATTCCACCGATTTATATAAATGCAAGTAGGATAGTAACAATGTAATAGAAAGTATAAAGAACTCACAAGTGAACTAAGACGGAGACAAACATAAAATCTAACTGATTCTGATAGAAACATAATCTTGGACAGAGTAAAATAAGAACACGAATAGAATACACAGAGAAACATTAAATACAAAAGAGATAACACCTTTGAGCTAGAAGAGGAGTTAAATGATTGACCAAGAATATTACAGGAAGTTTATTCTGCAATATTACAGCTAAAGGGTGGTGAAGCAGCTGGCCCCGATAATATACAAGCAGAACTACTCAAACTAATGGACAACGAACCAATAGCAATAATCGCAAAGGTATTCCACAACATATACAACTCTGGAGAAATACTAACAGAATGGCTGAAATCTGAGTTTATTGTACTTCCAAAAAAACCAGGAGCCGAAAAATACTGTACGTTAAGCTTCTATCTTTGCTATCTGCTTAATTATTCTTAAGATAATCCATAAGAGAATTTACAAGCTGTATAGAACTCAAGTTTCCTTCAACCAGTTGGGGATCATAAATGCTGTTGGTACGAGAGAGGCTTTATTTTTAGTACAAGTCTTACTCCAGAGATACAGATGCGTCAATTGCAACGTATACGTATGTCTAATTGATTACGAAAAAGAGTTTAATTGAATACAAGACGCCAAGATGATGCAGATACTAAAAGAAACAGGAATTAACAACAAAGATCTGAGAATAATAGGAAACCTTTATTGTTGTGGCCGAAAAGAAAATTAGACTGGAACCCGACGCAAAGAAGATGGATAGGAACATCTGCTACAAGATAGAAAACATACATAGGAAATGCTATGATAGACAGATACCTCAGAGTGTCTGGGGACTGTCAAGGTGACTGGGAAAGTAGAGTGCTGTGAAAGACGCAAACGGTGAACTCATAATGGGAAAGAGCCGAAGAAGAAGAAGAAGAAGAAGTAAATGTTATATATTAATCCTGTATTGGAATAGTAGATACTTCAGAAAAATTAGACAGGCTTGGGCGAGGTTATGTCACGTCGATAAGCAGCTTCGAATGTCCACGCTGCTATGATTAATTGAATTATTTGTAACCGTTTTATAAGTAAATAAATAGTTATGTTTTGTTAGTCTGTGCTTCATTAAATACACGACAGTAAATTTAATATTATCTTAGCGTCAACATATAACACGTTATATAAACTCATGGACACAAATATCGAATATTTTGGAATTTTTTAATTCTTTTTTTGTAGTCACTATTATTTCAAAATAATTTTAGATTACTGATTTTACTCTATAGTGGGCTGATGTACTCAATTGGTTTGAAATATTTTGACGTTTATTTTGAAGTTTATTCAGCGTTTAGTGTCATTCGTACATTTTAAAAAACCTTCTTCACGTAAATGAAAAACCATGGTAATTCGGTTATTTTTAGTTTAATCTATTAAGTTTAATTAAATATTGTTTTGATTGAAGTAAGTTTAAAACAAATATGCCACCAATTCGACACTGCGATGAAGCCCAAGCAGCACATATTGTAATTTTGTACGAGGAAGCGTATTTGCGTCCGTGCGTGCGATATACGGAATCTCAGGAGTAGTCAATATACAGTTTCAAATATTTTAAGAAGGTACCATGAGACAGGCAATTTTGTACGAAGGCCTGGTCAAGGACGCCCAAGGTGCATAACCGCAATTGATGACCATTTTTGGTTCTTAATTCTACAAGAAATCGCTCATTGACATCAATGCACCTCAGAAATGGGCTAATAAATATCAGACAAGTTAATGTGAGTTCAAAAACAGTTAGACGAAGATTAAAAGAAGCAAACTTAAAGCCAAGACGCCCTGCAAAAGTTCCTCGTCTTCTCCAAAATTATAAAGCTCGTCGTTTAGAATTTGCAAGAAGACATATTCATTGGAATATCGACAACTCGAAAAATGTTCTTTTTACTGATGAGACCAGAATAATATTATATAATCCAGATGGTCGAAACCACGTCTACAGAAGAGTTGGAGAATGACTCGCCACTTGCAATCTTGCCCAGACCGTTAGTTTTGGAGGTAGTGGCATAATGCTTGGGGAGGTATTAGTTGGGAGGGACGCACCGCACTTGTGGAAGTGATTGGACGGATGACTGGTGATGCTTACGTTCAAAATATCCTGCAAGATCATGTTTTGCCATATGTTGGTTACATTAGATTTGACAGATTCATGTTAATGCACTATAATGCTCGACCACATGCCGCTGCCATGGTGAGTAATTATCTTGATGAGATCTAAATCCAATAGAGCACATGTGGGATAAGCTAAAACGCTGCATACGACAAACAAATCCCGTTCCAAATACGATAGAGCAGCTTCAGCTTGATGCACAGGATAATTGGAATGCAGTTTCCCAAGGGTATATCCAAAATTTACTTGCAAGCATGTCTAGAAGGATACAAGCAGTAATACGAGCTAGAGGGGAATACTCGTTACTGAACATCCACTTGTTTTAAATAAAAACACCTGTTTAAGCAATTTAAGTTAGCATTTAAGTTTAAAAAAAAATCTTATTTACCTTGGATTAAGCAATATTTTTTTTGTGTATTTTAAAAATATTAAAATGTTAAAAAGATAAAATTTAAAGTTGTACTTACTTCTATATCATCAGGGCATATCACATAGACGACAACAATTTCAAAACACCATAATTTAAATAGCGGATAAAACTTTTTGGCATTTATCCGATCTCTTAACCATAATTCCTCTGAAATACATATAAACAATTTTATTTACAACTATTAAATTATGAGTTAACATTATTAAACTGCTTTTGGGCAATTAATAGTATTCATAAATATAAAAAACAGCGAGAGTTATTAATTAACTCATTAGTATGTAAGTAGATAAGAGGAAGATTATCAATCGTCTGAAGACGAAGAACAAGGAGGATTTAAAGCAGGTCGTTCATGTACAGATAACATCTTCTGTCTTAAACAAATTATAGAAAAGAAAATTGTGACAAAGAGAGAGTTACATATGACTTTTGTAGATCTTGAGAAGGCATATGACACAGTCCCGCTAAATAAACTATGGGAAGTCCTGGGAACAACAAACATACATCAAACATTGGTTAGTGCTCTCAAAGATCTATATTATGGTTCAAACTCCCAAATGAAATTCGGAAACCTCTTAGCTGAAAAATTTGCAGTTACTAAGGGTCTCAGACAAGGATGTTGTATCTCTCCGACTCTATTTAAGATTTATATCTCTGCAGCTCTGAAACAATGGAAAAGGAAAGTCAAAGGAATGGGTATACAATTGAACGATCAGGATTACATATATACTTTACAGTTTGCAGATGATCAGGTGGTGATCCCAAATGACAAAGATGACATGGAATACATGCTTAGAAAACTAATCGAAGAATACCAGAAATGGGGATTAAATATCAATTTAGAAAAGACAAAATACCTCTCAATTGGAGCTGAAGCAGAACAACTCGATATCGATGACAATCAAAAAATAAATCCATGCAACGAATATAAATATCTGGGCGTCATCTTCAACCGTAGTGGAAAAGACGAACGAGAAATAGAACATCGAATTGTACAAGCACGAAGAGCTATAGCATGTTTGAACGGAGTTCTATGGAGTAAAGAAATATCAAAGAAAAGAAAATGGAACATCTATGAGACAATGGTTAAAACTAGCCTACTTTATGGAGCTGAGACATGGAGAATAACCGAAAAATATAAGAAAAAGGTCGAAGCCACAGAAATGGATGCCATCAGAAAATCGATGAGAATATCAAGAGCCGACAGAATACGGAATGAAGTGATAAAACAACAAATGGGTATAGAGGGCACTATAGTTGAGGATATTGAGAGAAAACAGCTCATATGGTATGGGCATGTGAGCCGAATGGGGGACGAAAGATTGCCTAAAAAAACGATGATGTGGCAACCCCCAGAGAAGAGAAAACGAGGAAGACCACCACAGAGCTGGAACCTGGGAGTTAGGAAAGCGATTAGCGCTCGAAATCTGGACGAAGACCTAACTCAAGACAGAATACAGTGGCGTTTGGGAGTCGGACAACGTCGTAAGACGTTATAAAAAACCGAATATATATATATATATATATATATATATATATATATATATATATATATATAGTATGTAAGTCACTGTAACTACTATCTAACCATTGTTTTATTTAGGATAAGAAAATATTTTTCATATACTTTTATCTATTAAAAATTGAAGTGAAAACTGGCTGATTTTTAGAACTTTTGTCTGCAAGTTATATCATTATATTTTATCAAAAAACTTTTATCCAAAACGTTTAACTGCTTCTTTTCAATTATACAAGTATGTTTTTCGATACTACACAATTTCAGCTACAAATTCCACTCAATAGCATCTTCATGGAGGCATTTCCCCTGGCGTACAATCTTTTGTAATGTAAAAGTTGAAATTTAGCGTTTTTAAGGCATATTTCAAATGTCTCATATTTGTTACCAAAACTTAAAACCGAAATTTCGTGTTTGAAAGATTTGG
Organism: Diabrotica undecimpunctata; assembly: GCF_040954645.1. Taxonomy (NCBI): domain Eukaryota; kingdom Metazoa; phylum Arthropoda; class Insecta; order Coleoptera; family Chrysomelidae; genus Diabrotica; species Diabrotica undecimpunctata. Next base: position 18,110,557 of record NC_092805.1, read on the forward strand.
CTCTAAAAGTGGAAATTCTATAGTGACCAGCCAATAAAAATGATAAATTTTATGAATGAAAATCATAAAAAGTGCTCAAAATTGCTCAACGTTTATTTATTTAACAATTTATATATATATATATATATATATATATATATATATATATATATATATATATATATATAAAAATGTATATATATATATGTATATATATATGTATATGTATATATATATATATATATATATATATATATATATATATATATATATATATATATATATGTATAAAAGCGCTGACACAACGAAAACGATAAAAAATGGGAAATAACAATATGTCGGCCATGTAATGAGACATCAGGGAGGTATAACCTTTTACACCTCATAATACAGGGCAAGATCACCGGAAGAATGGGCCTAGGCAGAAGAAGAAAATCCTGGCTCGGAAATCTCCAAGAGTGGTATCAAAAGACATCCGCTATGTTTCGATCTGCCCCAAACAAAGTTATTATTGCTAATATGATCACCAACGTTCGGCAATCGAGTAGGGTACTTAACCCTCCTTTCCACGGGTGACTTTCTTGTGACACAAATCCACGGGTGGGGTCTATCAGGACCTAATTTTAAACATCCTATTTCTCATCAAAAAAAAATTTTTTTTTTAATATTTTTAAGGAAACTTACTGATATAACGTTGTACTACCTAAATGTACATATAATATGTGTATCAATATGTATTGGTATAGTTTACTGCGAAATAACTAACACCATTATTTTTTTACAAGAGTTTACTAAAAAAATTATGAACGGCAAAATACAAAAGAAAAATATAAAAAAAGACAACATTATTACTCTATATACTTACAGTAATACAAGTAAAAACTAAATATCCAAAATTAAAATTTGAAACAGAAAATAGAGGGGGTTAAATAATGTTAATTTTAAAATTAAAGACAGTCAAGATTTCCTTTCACGCAAAAATAGTCTATGTATCTGTTGATACGTATTTCGCTTTAATAAAGCTCATCAGAACAGTTATTCATAGGCTTTCTCAACGTGAAAATTAATCTTTTCCTGTCTTTGTGAAGCAACGATAAAATGGCTTCGAAACGGACGCAATAGCGACATCTGATATTAAATCCGTAAAATAGTTTCGAAACACAATTCAGATAACTGCCTTAATCTGAACCTTCTATAAATGCAAGGTATAACAGACGCTGATAAAGATGTTAATAGAGACATGGGGAATCTAAAATTTGCATTCCACGACATGTCTCCTCAGCTAAGCAGAAATCGTTAGCGAATTGGTTTCTTGTACTCATACAGAGTAGATCCGAATAAAAATAAAATTAAAGACAGTCAAGATTTCCTTTCACGCAAAAATAGTATATGTATCTGTTGATACGTATTTCGCTTTAATAAAGCTCATCAGAACAGTTATTCATAGGCTTTCTCAACGTGAAAATTAATCTTTTCCTGTCTTTGTGAAGCAACGATAAAATGGCTTCGAAACGGACGCAATAGCGACATCTGATATTAAATCCGTAAAATAGTTTCGAAACACAATTCAGATGTTAATGTTAATTTTGTTTCTATACAATCAGCACAACACGCTTATATATGTTCCATACAAAACCAGTTTTTACACAATTGGCAAAAATGTCTAGTTTTTCTTTTTTTACAATACTTACACATCCCCATTTTTTTGGGGCTGGGTCATCCCTCGTCGTTTGCTCAATTCCAGAAAATTTTGCAGCAAGTAACCGTGATGTTCTCGGTATACGCATATTTGGTGCTCGTATTTTCATTTTTTTTTCTGGACTACCGCAATTCCTAAAGACTTCAGAAACAATTGACGAGAAGACCGAAATTCTGCATTCGTATTATTGAATCTTAGTATATAATAAATGCATTTATAGCTGCAATGTTAGCCAAGCCATAGCATAAAACAAGAAACGCCCACTCACGGGTGGGGTCTGTCAGGACACTTTTACAGGTAGCAATTGAAGGAATTCATACAATTTCACCAAATTATGCTAAAGTGTACTATTCATTGCCATTAAAAGGTACACCGAGTGTAGAAAAAAAAATACAACAAAAAAATTGAAAAAATTAAGCAATTTGATTTATAGCTGTCCTGATGGACCCCATCCGTGGGAAGGAGGGTTAAAGAACGAGAATACTCTTAAAATGTAATACAGGGAAAGTCAAAATACAAATTCGCAGTATTTTTAAATGCATCATCCGGTATTTTATATGAAGATCATAAACTCAAGTCAGTATAGTTTAATTTGTGTCTTCTTCTTCTTTAGGTACCGTCTCCTCTAAGGAGATTGGTAATCATCACAGGTATTTTCACTTTTGAGATTGCAGCTCTGAACAAGTCGACGGAACTGCAATTATACCACTTTCTCAGATTGTTGAGCCAGGAGATGTGTCTTCTTACAATACTTCGTTTTCTCTGTATTTTTCACTGCATTATGGTTTGTAGCAACACATATTTATCCCCTCTCATAACGTGGCCGAGATATTGTAACTTTCTTATCTTAATCCTATTCATGATTTCCATTTCCTTTGTCATCTTTCTGAGGACCTCAACATTTGTTATTCGGTCTACTCAACTTATTTTTAATATTCTTCGGTAGGTCTACATCTCGAATGCTTCAAGTCGATCGTTCACTTTTTTCTTTAAGGTCCAGGTCTCCACCCCATACAGCAGCACCGAAAACACATATGAACGTAATATTCTTATTTTGAGTTGCAAACTAAGGTCTCTACTGCATAATACTTTTCTCATCTTATTAAATGTTACTCTAGCTTGTCCAATTCTCATTTTTATTTCTTCTGTATACTCGTTATTTTCATTAATAATTGTATCAAGATATCTGTATTTTTTACTTTTTCTATTGGAACCCCTCTTATGTTTAAAATATGTCTTGTTGTTGTGTTTTGGAAATTGTCATACATTTTGTTTTATTAGCATTAAGCGTTAGTCCGCTTTCCTCACTAGCATTTACTACATTATCTAAAAGTGTCTGTAGATCTTGTATATTCTCTGCAATTAGTATAGTATCATCGGCATATCTGATATTGTTGATGGGTCTGCCGTTGACTTTTATTCCAATTGTTACATTTTCGAGTGATTTTTTAATTATTTCTTCCGAATATAAATTGAACAATAAGGGGGAGAGTATGCAACCTTGCCTTACGCCTCTTTTTATCTCTACTTCCTCCAAAAGTTATTTGCCTACTCTGACTTTTGCTGTTTGGTTAAAGTAGAGATGAGTTATTATTCTAAAGTCTTTTTTGTAAATGTGTTTATCTTTTAGTAACTGTATAAGACGGTTGTGTCGGACCTTATCGAACGCCTTATTGTAATCAATAAAACAAACATAGAATGGTTGGTTTACATCCATACATCTTTGCATGAGGACGTTAAATCCAAATAATGCCTCTCGTGTACCCATGGCATTCCTAAATCCAAATTGGGTTTCAGTGATGTCTTGTTCCACTTTTCTGAAAATTCTTAAATGGATAATTTTTAAGAATATTTTTAGTGTGTGACTCATTAGACTAATTATACGGTGGTCATTACATTCCTTTGCATTAGGTTTTTTTGGTAATGTAATAAATGTTGATTTGAGCCAATCTCTCGGAATAATACCCGTATTGTATATAGTATTATATAAGTCTACTAATACATTGATCTGATCTTCTGATATTAATTTAATTATTTCAGTTGAAATTGTGTCAGGCCCCGCAGTTTTATTAGATTTTGCCAGATTTATTGCATGTATTAACTATTTCATCCTTAGTTATATTTGGACCTATATCATGTTCCTCGCAATCATTCATGCTATCTTGTTGTATCCTGTCATCCTCAAACAATTCTTGTACGTATTCTCTCCATCTGTTTAGTTTACCTTTGATATCAGATATTATTTTACCATTCGTATCAACCAGGGTGTTACTATTGTTGGACCGTCTTATATCTGCTAATTCTTTAATTTTTTTGTGCAATTCAAAACTGTCATGATTTCTCTGGAGTTCTTCTATCTCTAAACATTTGTCGTTGTACCACTTCTCTTTAGCTGCCCGTAATTTTATCCTGATCTCCTTGTGTGTGGCTTTGTATTCGTTTACATTTTTGTTTTTGTATGATCTTCTTTTGTCCATTAGTTGCCGGATCTCATCTGTCATCCATGGAGTCTTAGCTTCATCGATTTTGTGACAACTCAGCGTATCTTTAATTGGCATCATTAATGTGTTTTTAAATGTTTCGTTGGAATCTTCATTATCATTGATTATTGTTTTGCTTAACTCTTCGTTAATTTTCAACGTTAGTTTTTCTTTTATATTCGGGTGTTTTAGCAGAGTGCTTATTTGTTGTGTCTTTTGTTGATTTTTTATTTTCTTTAAGTGGATTTCGAATTTTACGATTACTGGATTGTGGTCTGATGATACATCTGTTCCTGGATATGTCTTTGCCGATTTGATGGAGTTACAGTATCTCTTATTGATAAGGATATAATCTATTTGGTTTCTGATAATTTTTTCTTTGCTATCCATAGGTGATTTCCATGTATATAATCTACGTGGTGGTAACTGAAAGAATGTATTTGTCGCTATCATTTCAAACTCCTGACAGAATTCCGTCAGTCTTTCCCCTCTTTCGTTCCATATTCCGAGTCCGAATTCACCAATAATGTCTTGGAATTTACCTCTTCCTAATTTGGCATTAAAATCCTCCATTTTTATTGTTATATCTCTATTATTGGTGCTGTCTATAATGTTAACAGTGCCCATTGTTATTGTTATATCTCTATAATTTGTGTCAAATGCCTATAATTAATAGTTTTGGAGATATCTTAAATATTAGTAGAAAAAGGCTTATTTTATGAATTAAACTTATTATATTTACTAATTTCCTATTTATCTTAACCATCTTAGCAACAGACAAAAAATAAAAAAAATGAAATAAAGAAATAGTTGTTTTCATTGTAATAGGTGTTCCCTGTTACAATACCCTTCTAAATGAGCTCCCATACAGTCGATTAAGAGTTGAGGACGGTTTTCAAATGAGTTTATTGACAATTGTTAACGAACAATATTTTTATTTTTTCAGCACTTCGGCTATTCATACATTTTTATGTTTAAATATCTTTCAATAATACTTCTTTATAAGTAAATTAATTCATGGTTAATTCACAGTGCAAGTCATAATTTATACATTTATGTGCGAATACAAAAAATCAACGATTCATTCAAAAATGTGGAAAATTAACATACGGTGACATCAGAACTGGAGGAAGATAAAGATACTATAAAATATTATGCTGATTGACGCAAAATTATGATATTGAAAGATTTGGTGAAGACAGTAGGATGTTAAGGTTGCATATTTTAACATAATTTCCATAAGTAATTTAAATTTAAAGTTAATGCTTCAACTTTTAATGTTATTAATTGATAAATGTGTTATAGATTTTCATTACAACATCTATGATATTTAAAAAGGAGCTAAGAGTTTTTGTATGAGAGGGATATATTAATGTTGATTTCATTGTACCTAAGCATTGGACCCTTATGATAGTTGTACGTTAATACGCAATACATAAGTAATTAAGCAATTAAACAAGAAAATAGACAGAGGAATTGTTTTGACAATCTTGGTGAGTATTTCGTACAGGCTTGGGATGCCAGAAGAGCTCTACGTCAATTTCGCTTAGCATTTACTTTCAGAAATATCAATATAGATATTTCAGGGTGGCTGCAGTCATAAAGAATGGAGTAGTAGAACAAAATAAGAGAAAATAATCAGAGATCATCAGATCTACCAGAGTCCTAAATACGTAGGTCAAAAGCAGCAATGGAGGACTATAAGGACAAGAGGCGGATAGAGAGACGCATGCTTAGAGCAAAGAAAAGAATTTTTTATAAACAACTTTGACATATCAAAGAAATGAATAGCATAAATGAAAGTAGGATGTTATATAGAAACGTCATTCACATGATTTAATTTCTGTAAATATTTTGTAAATAAAATTATATACAAAATACTGCTGAGGCCGGTCTTCACATACGGGGCGGAAACATGGACTCCGCATTCTTATTCTTAGCGTGCTTGTCCGTTCCGAACGTTGGCGATCATCTTGGCTATGATGACTTTGTTGGTTGCTATACGAAATAGCCGTGTTGAGGTCTTTCTATACTATGCTCTCAGGTTAGCAAGCCAGGATATTCTTCTTCGCCCTGGTGCCCTTTTTCCTTTAATTTTACCTTGCAAACTGCATTGAAGTAGCTCATATCTGCCTTGATTTCTCATTATTTGTCCTAAGTACTGCAGCTTACGGCTCTTCACGATGTTGACCAAATCCGTAGTTGTGTTCATCCTCCGCAGTACTTCTTCATTGGTGACTTTGTCTGTCCATGGTATCTTCAGGATCCTTCTGTATGGACAAAGCTCAAAAGCCTGAAGTTTTGATAGAGTTTCCGCCTTCAATGTCCACGTTTCTACTCCGTACAGAAGCACTGAGTACACATAACATTTAAGGAGCCTTATTTTTGTGTCTAGGGTGAGGTCATGGATCTTGAATACAGAACTCATAGTCAAGAATGCACTTTTTGCCTTTCCGATGCGACATTTAATCTCTTGGGTATTGTCCAACGACTCATTAATTATAGTTCCCAAGTAGTTGTATTGTGAGACACGTTCAATTCTCATTTGGTTTACATACAGATTTGCTCCAGTTATGTTTTCCTTGCTGATGATCATTAGCTTGGTTTTGCTGGTGTTTATATCCAGTCCATATTTTCTACTTGTTTCCGTTATTTTGTTCATTAAGTTTTGCAGCCCTTCTATAGTATTGGAAAACACTATTGTATCATCTGCATACCGCAGGTTATTGAGCTTGACTCCATTTATTGAGATACCTTCATCAATATCTTTTAGGCCTCTTCAAAAATGATGAAATGGACTCCGCATACTATCATACACATCTGCAACAGATACTCCGCAAAATATTTAGAGCTATAAACGTTCAAGAGCAGTGGCGCAAAAGATTTCATTTCGAATTATACCAACTCTTTAATGAACCAGATGTCGTAACGTTCATTAAAATACAGCAACTTAGATGGTCCGGACACATAATAAGAATGTTTGAGAACATGATTATTGCTAAAAAGCTAACGACAGGAACACCTATAGGAAGAAGAAGCAGAGGCCGACCGCGAATTAGGAGGTTAGATGGAGTTGAGACCGACTTAGGGATACTAGAGATCAGAATATGGCAACACGTTGCCAGAAACCAAACAGAATGGTGACTAATCTTAGAGTAAGCCAGAATCCACATATGATCGTCGTGCTAAAGATGATAATGATGAATTATTTTCCCATGAAATCATTTTTTTAAGACCACTCACTTATTTATTTTTACTAACCGTTAGATTTGTCGTATTTGCCCGTAATAAACCTTTCTATAAATTGACCGCTTTAATACTTGTGCCGTACGGTCTGCTTGAATCTTTGTACTGTCCCCTAGAAGGTTTGACCGAAAATATACCGTTATTGATTTAAATATCTGTACCGCCACGGCTTGTTTGCAAAATATCCCATTAGGTCTATCCACCTTGCTCTTTTGACCAAACTGTCACCGAATTTGTCTGTAAATATATAAACTAATTCCTTTTTACCTAATTCCTATTTACATACATACCAAATAATGGTATATCCCTATGTAAATATTTCTCTATAAACAGGAATATCTTTTCGAGTTCGACTAGTGTGTTTTAATACCACTGTCAAAGGCTAAGATATTTCTTAGACCTTTTTGTACTTCTTTATATGTCTATCTTCTGTTCTAGTTTCTAGTTTCTCCATTTATTGAGGATCCAAAGTCAATCCAACGCATATCCAACATTACACCAAAGTCAATCCAACGTTGATACAAACGTAATTCCAGTGTTAGTTCAAACGTAGTCCCAGTTAGTTCCAAAAGTGATCCAAAGTTAATTCCAAACGTAGTCCTAGTTAGTTCCAAAGTTAACCTCAAGTTGGGAATATGAGTCTCTCCTAATTCTGCGGCCATATTTTTCCTTGTTCGGATCCTTTGTACCCAAGAGTTGACTACACCGTAGATCAACGTCCAGTGATCTACTTTACAGCTCAATCTGAGTTATTGCAAGAACTGGGTTTCTAAAAATTCATCATAATTTATCTTATCAACCCCAAACGGAAAAGAAAGGGAAAAATCTAATACTGGCAAATAACTTTTGTCATGTGGAAGAGCATGTAATTAAAAAGAATAATAGTAAAAGTTATGATATAAAACTTAGTCATCAAGCAGCCTGCAGTTAGCTTGAAGCCTTTTGATATATCTTTAAATTAAATTTTTCCTATTTCAAATGTATAAAAATGAGATTATGTGATATTTACTTTTTCATATTAATAGCACGAATCCATCTTTTTCGTTTCTCTAATTTATATGTAATCTTTTAATTCTTATCTTATCTAAACCTATAAAAACTACACTCACTATGTTTGCTATTATTAGCACAATTAAATCCGCAACATGTGTTTGCACCCATTTTTGATAAAATTTATGCTTAGAAAGATATGTCCAATTTTGTCATATTTCGCCGCTATGCACGCTGGCATCGTTTCAAGGTACCCCTACCATAGTTACGCACGGAGCGAATATTTCCTTTTTTTGTCAGTTGCTATAAGTGAAGTTATTTCAAGTTAAGAAAGTTACACAATAATACGAGAGACTGTATTTAGCCGTTACTTCTTTTAAATTTTTACTAAAAAAAATATTTGAAATAAAAAATGTAGCTGAGATCATTTTAAATAAAAATGTTTATAAGCACTTTTTATGCAGAATAAATCGTTCTCTTAAAAACAACTACATCCAAAACCGTTTTCTTGGATGCATCTGTCTGTTAAACGATTAAATAAAAACATTAATTTCTGCGATTTTTATTCAAATTTTAAATGTCTCATATTTGTTGCCACAACTCAAAATTGAAATTTTATGTCATAGGTTTTAAAGATTGATCTCTAAAAATGGAAGTTTTACTAACGACTGGTCTATGAAAGTGAGAGTCATGAAGTAAAAAATGGTAAAAATCGCGCCACATTTATTTATTTAACACCTTTATAAAATCTGAGTTTATTCTCGGCAAAATACAAAAACTGCATACGAAAGCTGAACTCTTTACCTTTAAAACGCATTTTGGATCAAAAGATATCGAATTTTTACCGTCCAGCTGATACAAATTTTATTGAACATTGATTTCGTGTGCGTACTGACATTCAAAATTGACGGTAGCTTCAAGCGTTGTTTCTAAGAGAACAGTTCATTCTACGCAAAAAATGCCAATAAACAACTTTATTTACAATTACCTCAGCTACATTTTTTTTCCATAGCTAATGTTAAAGTGTTGCTATAACAACTGTTTTGAGTACATAAAGTATCACTTTATCCGCAAGGGTAGATAAAGTGACACTTTAACAGCAAGAGTAGATAAAATGTTTTAACTTTTTTTTATTCAATAAAATTTACAAATTCAGACACATTAAGAATTAAAAAAAACTGAAATTTTACAATTAACATTATTAGAAATATCTATTTTTGGATCATCACAACTTGTACTCGTTTGCTTAAATACTTGATTCGAGGTACTGGATTGATTTTCTGGTCCGCTAAGTATACACTTGGATACAGCAATCTTATTGCTTATTGACTCTTCAATGTAAGATTCTGCAACAGATGACGATTTCCATCCACCTAAACGTTTAACTTTTAATAGATCAGCTCCAGAATTTTCGAACATAGTAGCTGAAGAACGACGGAAACAATGCCCCGTGTACATTTCTGAATTTGCAAGTTTCAAAAAATCTGCAATCTTCTTGGGGATATTATATATAGTGTTAATCCCCACCGGTTGAGTAGTGCACTTTTGCTGTCGGTAATTTACAAAAAACTTACTGTGAGGTACGTTTTTGGGGCGCAAGGTAATATACTTTCTCACAATTTTCAAGAAACTCAGTCCACTTTTCTTGTCAGTAATACAAAACGACCTTTCCTGCTTGGTTTTAGTATCAGATAATGAAACGATTATCACCGATTTTCTGTCGTCCACGTTAAACACTTCTAACTTGTACAATTCATCGGACCTAGTCGCTCCATGCACACAAAAAATAGCAGTAACCTTCATCAACAAATAGACGTCATCAGGAGTTTCTGTCAGAAATTTAATAATGTCATCTGACTCACTTTGTTTCCTCCACTCAGGTTTTTTAGTAAGGTGGTTAACTTGCTGAATTTAGAAATGTCACAATTTTCATTCACCAACAACGTACGCTTCAGCATCGAATAATACGACCATAATGACGATGGCATCGCTTTCTTCGACTTTTCAGAAAAATACGCCAGAAGTATTTTTTCACTCACTCCATTGATATTCTTAATGCTTTTCCACTTTTTAAAAGACTGGTATTCTTTCTCATACATCATCCTAGATTTTTGTGGCAACAATAAACTTTCTGCTTCCAACGCTGCATTTTCTACATCTAATGGCAGGTTTTCCTTTTCTTGTGTCAATTCTTTTTCGTCCATTTCGTATTTATTCACTTTGTACAGAAAACGCAACAATATTCTCCGCAAAAACCAAAACGTAACATTTGTTTGACATTTGTTGACAGAGTAATTCATATCCCTAGCAACGGAGCAACACAATTGTGATTTTTGTGCTAAAAATTACAATTTTCTTTGAAATTCTATTTTTCACCTGAACTTGCTATAGAAAAAAATGTTGTATTGCACACGACGATAAAATCGCATTATTTTCTCGAGCATAATTAGCGTCTCGACTGACGTCTCGACGCTAAAAAACGCTCTCGAAGATAAAGTACAATTTTATCGCCTTGTACAATAAATAACTATTATTTGAAATATTTTTTTCTACAGCGTATAGATCTCTAGCAAATCGATTTTTTTGCGTTTTACCCTCCTACGAGGGGCTTTTTAGAGGGAAACCCGTGTATTAAAGTGGTAAACTTTTTACATCTTTTTTGGATTCCCAAAATTAATATTATCGGTAAAATTCAGCTTGTTCGTACGAGTTGTAAGGGTAAAATTTCTAACGACTGAACTTGAAGCAATAGGTAGAACTAGAAATCAGATGGAAATTAAGGGTTAAAACCAACTGATATTTTTCCTAAGCATAAAAATTCTTCAGTTTTTAATGTCATTATACTGAAACCGAAATTAAAAGGAAGCCTCTGTTTCGGAAACATATTTCCTGATGTCAACCAATATGTCGCTGTTATTGTCTACGTTGTCTGGACTGATCTCATTGAGATGTTGCCCGGTTTAAGCAATTTGCGTAGTCTTCGCTTTATCAGTATGTTATCTATTAGATATTCTTCTTCTTCTTCAAGTGCCATCTTCGTTCCGAAGGTTGGCGATCATCAGGGCTATACGTATTTTCGAAACTGCTGACCGAAACAATTCGTTGCTGCTACAGCTATACCATTCCCGTAGATTCTTTAGCCAGGAGTTTCGTCTTCTTCCTATGGACCTTTTTCCTGCTATTTTCCCTTGCATAATTATTCGAAGCAGTTCATATCTTTCGCCTCTTGTAATGTGTCCCAAGTATTGCAGTTTTCGTTTTTTGATCGTAAATATGACTTCCTTTTCTTTATTCATTCTTCTCAAGACCTCGACATTTGTGACTCTCTCGGTCCATGATATTCTCTATTAGATATTAATCCATGTTAAAAGATGCACTTTGTTCCCAATACAGACACAGATTAAAATAATGATGGTTTGAAAATGTGAATCTATTTGCAAAAGATAAAAAGAAAAAGCCTTACTCACAATTATAATTACGATCTTTTTGATTTAATTTTTTATCTTTTGTAAGTCTTTTCTTTTTTCATTTTACCTTTTGTAGATTGAAATAACTTCTTTGCTATTTAAATATACTTTTTTAAATTTAAATGTATATGCGTTTAATTGCCGAATTGAAGATGAGTTTTAAGGAATGTTTTTTTTGCACAGCTTAATGTAATTATAAATTTAATATCAGTTTATCTAACAAGAATGACTACTTATAGAGCAAGAGTAAAACATATTTCATAATTTATTATTCAATGTTCGTAGATAAACATTAATTTATAAAAAAAGAATCACTTACTTTCAGTAAATATTCTGTAGTGGGTGCCAATTATAGGAATCCCTTTAGGTCCTGGAATTTTCCAAATATGCTTCCAGAATTGTGCATGTCTTCTTCTTCTTTCAAAACAATATAAAAACAACAATCCTAGCGCTATAAATAAGAGTAACATGGTCGTATTAATTCTAAGATTTACCAACAATAAAATAATTCAAAGATAGTTAACATCTACCAACACATTGTGTAGTTCCCTTATCAATTCAATATATAGTCGTATGTCAATGTAATATGAATGTATTTCCACATATAATAATCTGCATAGCAAATTAAAATTTTTTCCAAATATTAAGTACAGATTTTGATAATTATTTCAAGTTCACATGAAAATTTCATGACAAGGTGATTGGCTTCATAATTAATTAAAGTGACTCATATTTACAGCGCCCGTATAAAGATTTTAAGTTTCTCCCCCATAGGCTATTGATTATGTTCAAAAACATAGGCTAAAAGGAACTACAATAGAGAAAATGATCATAACATAATGTGATTGGCGAACTTATCTCGGATACTTTAAATCCTGAATACTTGCAGAAAACGTCATTATGAAGAGGAAAAATAAGTGTTTTTTTTTTCTGTAAAGCAATGCGTATACTAACTATAGTTATGAAACAAAAAAGAAAAACCGCGTTTTTTGCTTTGTTCAAATGGTGACCTTCCGATAGAAAATTTAATTTTGAACAACTTTTATGTAGATATTATACAGTGCTAGTCAAAAGTCCGTTCCCCCTTGGTATCTTTTGAACGGTTATACTTATAATAGTGAAATTTGGAGGGAGGTAATAAACAGACGTAGGCTTCTTAACTAGTCATAACAAGTGACGTAATAGTGACAGATGACGTTACAGCGCCACTGTGACAGATAATTTTAAATAGAACCTTATGGGAAGTGATACCTCGTTTGAAAGGTATTGATAATACCTATTTAACCATACTAATTTTATTTGAGTTTAAGCTCAATTTGATGAATAAATTAAATAAATACTAAAATTTAGTTTCGCATTTAATTCATAAATTAAAACCTCCGCCTCTGGTTACTTGTCAAAAAATTGACGTTTTTCAATTCTCTAATTCTTTTCACGTCAACGTCAACTTTTTTGAAAATTAACCAGAGGCGAACGTTAGAATACTTATTAATCAACCTACAAAACTACCTGCCAAACTACAACCATTTTAATATACCTAGGGCCGGTTATTCGAACGCTAATTAAAACCGAAATATTTAATTAAAATCAAATATGTCAAATTTTGAGGTTATATTGACTGATTTATTTTATTCAATTTTATTATTTTGCGATTTAATTTAAAATAAACCATAATTAAACTCTTTCTGATGTTAATTTCATGTTTTTATTTATAAATGAATAATAATAATAAGAAATTTTTAATAATTTTGACAGCTGCTGTGACGTATTTGCCTGTAATTAAATATCTTATTACAATCAAGTTTTGATTAGCGTTCGAACAACCGGCCCCTATTCAATCAAGCTAATTTTGTTTGGATTTAAGATGATTTTGAAGAATAAATTAAATAAATACTAAAGTTCTAGTTTGGCATTTAATTAATAAAAATTCTAACGTCCTCCTTTGGTTATTTGAGGAGGTGTCAATCAAAATCAATCATGCCCATAAAAATCAAAAAATAAGTTAGCAGCTGTTTCATAATATAAAGAGTGAATCCTATTCTATGGTGTTTTCGGTTTCGGTTAAAAAAAATCATGTCCTGTTTAAAATGAATACACAATATTAGGTTCCCAAATCAAATGAAATCATGTCCACAGTTGGTTTTAATCATACCACCACATGTCCATTCAGCTAATAGGAGTGCCCTGATTTGGTCACGTGATTTGACCATGTCAACACATTGTCTGTGTTTTCCCTCTAGGTTATGTCGATAGCGAGTATTGAGTTTGTATTGCACTGTGGTTTAATTTTAATATTATTATAGTAGTTTTTATTAAATAAAATTGAAATTTTCCATGGATGAAGAAAACTTAGTGAGAGTAGGCGATGCCAATGAAGGATCTCGTAAAAATAAAAAGACTGTGGATAAAAAAACTAGAGCCAAGCTTAAGCGATATAGTACTCCAGTGGGATGTCGTGTGTTTGTTCCATGTAAACACATGAACAAAGGTATGAAATGTGCATTAGTTAGGCCTATAGATGCTATTTTTGTTCGAAATATCCTCTACAAAATACCTGACAAAAACACGCAAGATAACACCATTGCCAGTTGGATAAATCAACGTAACATAAAGCGGCGAAGGCCTAGGCCTACCTCTGAAAAATCAAAGGCTAAAAGTTTTAGTGTACAATATTCTATACTTTCATCAACCGGTAAAGTTATACCTGTGTGTAGGAAACTTTTCATGCATATTACCATGGTGAAGGGAACAAGATTGACTAATATTTCTAAAAAGGTGAAAGAGGGAAAGGCTGTTAAGGATCAGAGGGGTGGCGATAGGAAGAGTCACAAATCTGCTGCGAACAAGGAATCAGTCCGCCTTTTTTTGAGAAATTTAAGAGGAAAAGAAAGCCACTATAATCGAAAAAAATCGAAAAGGATTTATCTTGGTGCAGACTTAAACATTAAGAAGTTGTGGCTAATATACAATGATTCTGTACTTGATAATCTTAAAGTTAAGAAATCTATGTTTAGGAGAGTTTTCAATGAATTAAATATCGGATTTTCATCACCAGCTTCTGACGTTTGCAGTACATGCAATAAAATAGATCTTCAGCTGAAAATTGAGAAGGCTAAAGCTGTGAAAGACTTGGTAGTGGTCAACCAATTTATGATGGAGAAAAGAATACACAGATTAAGAGCTAATGCTTTTTATGGGCTCTTAAAGGAAAACAAAGAAAATGAGGTTACTTTCTGTTTTGATCTCCAGCAAATTAAAGCACTTTCCAAAACTCCTATTCAAGACGCGTTCTATAAAAGACAATTAAGTTTTTACTGTTTTTGCATTGTAGCATCAAACGCACAAAACCCCATATTTTACGTATGGACTGAAGAACTTGCAGGAAGGGGTGCGACCGAAGTTTCATCTGCACTTATAAATTTCTTGAACTCCGCTAATTTTTCAAATGTAACAAGACTGAATCTGTTCTGTGATGGGTGTGCCGGTCAAAACAAAAACAATGCCGTTGTTCACACATTAGTGTATTACTTAGGATCAGTGCAAAATGCTTTAGAGAAGATTATTCTAACATACCCTGTTCACAGGCATAGCTTCCTCCCCGCTGACCGGGTGTTCGGAAGGGTTGAAAAGTTACTCAGGAAGCAGCCTACCATTGCAACAAAGGAAGAGTACTACAATGTATATAGTTCTGTTGGAGAAGTACGGAAACTTGGAGAGGATTGGGGATTGATTGATGCTAAAAGTTTGGCTACACGATTTAAAAACATTGAAATGATATCTGAAAAGAAAAGGATTTTTGTGAGGAAAGAGAAAGCTGTCAACCGCAATGGACAAGAACTTACTGTTATCAAAGTGAAATCGGCACAGAATTTTAGGTTTGAAAGTGATTTTGAAACCTACAACAAGCCTCAAAAAAAAAGGCTGGCATTCTGCAAGGTCGTTCTCAACTCCTGTAGAGTCACTTCCACTAAGCAATATAGTGAAAGCAGCTAAGAAGAAGGACGTGGAGACGTTACTTGTGAAAATGTATGGTGATGACTGGCGGAAACATGACTTTTTATCTTGGTATAAGACCATAATAGTGGAAGTCCAGGACGACGAAATTGATGCTGACGAAGTGGACGAATCCTGTGATTGTCTAGAACCTGACATTGGACTACACATTTAAACATTTATATTTTGTGGAGTGTCGTTGGTAAATGTTAGCCATTTTTCAAGATATTTTTTGTAACAATACAATAGATATTTTAAGTAGTCTAAGAGTTTTTTTATCAACCCCTTCTATCAACGTCCATGAAGTCCAATCAAATAAGAACATGTCCTTTTTTTAAAATGTATTTACAGGTTTATTTATACCTTCAGATTTGAAATATTTGCTAAGAGTCAGTTAATTTCAATAAATAAAATGATATATGCTAATTTATCCGATTTTTCATGTAAGGTTATTTACTAATACGTTTTTTGCGATTTCCCTAAAACTTCTTAAGGTGGACATGATTGATTTTGATTGACACCTCCTCATTTGTCAAACAAGTTGACATTTGCCAATTCTCTCGTTGTTTTTAGTTTGCAAAATCCTTTATAGCCCAATATTTAGTTTCTGCTTAGTTTAGTAAATTCTCTAGTTACTTTTAGTTTGCAAACGCGTTTATACCTGAATATTTAGTTTCTGTTTCTGCTTAGTTTAGTCAATTCAAGTTTAGTCAAGTTGTTTTTAGTTAGTTGCTCTTAGTTAATATTTAGTTTAATTATTGTTTAACGAACGTTTAAATTTTTATAGAGGCAGAATGGCAGGTACTTTAGTCTTACTTTACGTGAGTTCCATCTTTGTTGGCGAGCCACAAATCTTCGAGAGAACATCGATGAGGACAGTTTCTGGAATTAAGAGGGTGTTCCATATTCTGTGTTTCTCCACAGTCACAGTTCACATCATCTTGGTTTATTTTTCCCCATTTTGCCATGTTTGATCCATGGACTGGCCGGTCCATTGAACCTGGGGAAGAGGAAAATACTCAGGCGGTTCATCCTGTACTGTTCCAAGCTTTTCCTGGATTTTAGTCGCTTTAGTGGTGTTCGAGCTTTGTATAGGGCATGCCGCTCGTCCGCTATCTGTTTAATTTTCTCTATGTGCTCTGCAACGCCTCTGTGTAATGAGGGTTCTGCAAAACCTGCTGCTTTATATAGATTTGAGAGTGGCGTTGGTTTCATGCACCCCGTTACTATCCTGCATGTCTCATTTAACACAGTATCAACTTGTTTGGTGTGGGCAGATCTGCCCCAAACGGGGCACGCATATTCAGCATTTAAGAAACACAGCGCCTGTGCCGTTGTTCTTAAAATGCCAGGATTTACTTCCCGTTATGTTTCTGAGTATGCTGTTTCTAGTTGTTACTTTCCTTCTCGTTTTTATGCAATGTTGTCTGTAGGTGAGGGACCGATCCAGAGTTACTCCAAGATATATGGTTGGTTTATGTGTTCTAATGTATTACCATTCCACGCAATTTGGAGTATTCGCTTAGCTTCCTTTGCGCGAAGGTGAAAAGCGCCGACTTGGGTTTTAGAGGGATTGGGTCTCAGAGAATTCTGCAGTTAGTACGCTGTCATTGTTTTTAAGGCATTTTCGAATTTCTTCTCCTTCTTCTTCTTAAAGTGCCTATCCGTTCCGGATGTTGGCGATCATCATGGCTATCTTTACTTTATTTATTGCAGCGCGGAACAGTTCAGTGATAGTCGTGTTATACCACTTTCGTAAATTTTGAAGCCAGGAAATGCGTCTTCTTCCCGGTCCTCTCTTACCATTTACTTTCCCTTGGAGAATCAGCTGGAGAAGGCCGTAACGTTCTTGATTTCTCATTACATGTCCTAGATATTCCAACTTTTTAGTTTTGACGGTCATGAGAATTTCACATTCTTTCCCCATTCTACGCAGGACCTCCACATTAGTAACTCTGTCAACCCAGGATATACGTAAGATGCGCCTATATCACCACATTTCGAAAGCTTCGAGCCGATTCATAGATGCAACAGTCAGTGTCCATGCTTCCATTCCGTAGAGCAGAACTGTAAATATGTAGCAGTTCAATAGACGGCATTTTGTTTTTAATGATATGTCTCGACTGTTGAAAATGGTTCTCATTCTAACGAATACTGCTTTTGCTTTTATTATTCGCTGTTTAATTTCTGTTGAGTGGTCCCATTGGCTATTTTAATTGGTGCCTAGATATGTATATTGCTCGACTCTTTCGATATTCTGTTGGTTGATTGTAAGATGAGCGTTTAGTATTGGTTTTTTACTAATTGTCATAAATTTGGTTTTCTTTATGTTAAGAGCTAGTCCGTATCTGTTGCTGACTTCTGTTATGCGATTTGTTAATATCTGTAAGTCATTCAGATTATCGGCAAAAACTATAGTGTCATCTGCATATCTAATGTTATTCAACCATTCACCGTTTATTAGTATTCCTTTCGCACAACCGTCTAAAGCTTCCTTAAATACCCATTCAGAATAAAAAATGTTGAACAACAATGGAGACAAAATACAGCCCTGTCGTACTCCACGTTCTATTGCAATTTTATCAGTTAACTGGTCTTCTATTTTGATTTTGGCCGTTTGATTGTAGTAAATGTTTCTGATAATTCTAAGATCTTTGTTGTCAATTCCAATTTCTTGCATTAGAGTCATTAATTTGTCATGTTTTACTCTGTCAAATGCCTTCTGGTAATCTATAAAGCATACGTATATGTCACAATTCACATCCCTGCATCTCTGAAATAGCACCTGTACAGCAAAAAGGGCCTCCCGTGTTCCCAGAGCATCACGAAACCCGAATTGTGTTCTTGCTAGTTGTTCCTCACATTTTGTATATATTCTTTTGTGAATGACCTTTAGAAATGTTTTAAGTAAATGGCTTATAAGGCTTATAATTCTATAGTCTTCGCACTTTCTTGCATTGGGTTTTTTTGGAAGATTTATAAAAGTTGACACTAACCACTCTTGGGGAACCACGCCCGTATCATATATACTGTTAAATATATTTGTCAACCATTTTATGCCATCATAGTCCATAAGTTTTAAGAATTCTGAGTGAAAATTATCAGGGCCTACTGCTTTACCATCTTTTGTGCTTTTGATGGCATATTTTACTTTTTCGACTGTAAATGGTGGTCCAGATTCGCAATTGGTGTTTGTTGTAATACCAGTGTTACTTCGTATATCTTCAAAAGTTTTTTCTACGTATTTCTCCTCCACTTCTTCAAAACTGTTTCCATGATCACATATTGCATGATCGTCAGCATAGAGGAAGTGCTTGGATTCGGTCGGCGTAGGTTGGTCGTTTGTGTATATATTGAAGAGCATTGGCGTACTGTAGCCGACAAAGTAGCAGCTGTGTTAATAAATTGGTAAATGTGGAAATAATTTCCATGCAGCGGAACGTCTTTTTAATGAGAGGTACCCAAATCGCCCTATATCGAGAGCTTATTTGAGGAAGCTTCTTCGGAAGTTTAAACAAACATGTAGTGTTCAAGAAGTCAAACGATCTGGTCGACTTGGTAGTGAATGGTAGTGAACCCTACTTCTTCTACAGTCCAAGTTGCATATATCCATGGAATCAGTCAAAAGACTGATCATAGATCATGATAACAGCATCGAGTGTTAGCTGAAAACAAATTTCATCCATACAAATTAAACATTGTGCACCAACTTTCAGATGATGACCCCGACCGAAGACTAGAATTCTGTAAAAATATGTTCAATAAAATTAACCAACAGCCAATTACATGAAAACAATTTGTTTTAGTGACGAAAGTACTTTTTCTCTCAATGGAAATGTTAACACACATAATGTGAGGTATCGGAGTGACACAAATTCTCACGTCTTTCGTGAAACACATACTCAATTTTCAAAAAAAAAATATTTGGGCAGGTATTTTGGGAAATCACATAGTTGGGCATGTTTTCCTCAATACTAACTTAACCGGTGAAGTGTTTCTGGAGATGTTATAAAATGCAATTGAACCGTTATTACTTGAAATTCTGGAAGATAATCCAGATGAATTCCATTATGGTGCAGTAAGACGTTACCTAGATAAGGAATATCGTGGTAGATGGATTGGACGACGAGGTACGATAAAATGGCCAGAATGGTCACCGGACCTCACACCATTAGTTTTTTTTTCTGTGTATATACTTGAAATCTAAATTTTACGCTACAGCACCCGACAATATTGACTTAAACCGGGCGACATTGAAAGAACGAATTGTTGAAGAATGTAGGGCAATTTCCCCCGACACATTTGAACGAGTACGGCAAGAGTTTAGAAATAGGATGCATTACTGTCAGGAAGTAGATGGAGCACATTTTTAACACTTACTATAAGAACTGGTTGTTAAATATTTATTAATTAAATGAGAAGCTACAATTTTAGTATTTATTTAATTTATTCATCAAAATGGCCTAAACTCAAACTATTATGACTGAATAGGTATTTTTAATACCTTTTACACGAGGTATCACTTGTTTTGTGTCAAAATTTCACTATTATAACAATAACCGTTCAAAAGATATAAAGGGGGGAACGGACTTTTGACTAGCATTGTATATCTACAAAACGTGCATAGAATTCACCCAAGTGTACCCTAGCGCATAGGGACTAATTCACCTCTTTCTATAAAACGCACCCCTTCAAATGGTAGTACTCTGCGGTTTTTTCATATTTATGAGGACCATATGAAATAATAAAAGTCCTTTAACGTTGTAGTTCCTTTCTAAAGTACATAATCAATAGCCTAATAGTGTAAAAAAACCATTTTAAACTGCTCTGTACACAAATTGAGTTCCCTTGGCAGTGAAAAGACATTTTATTACACTGTTCTAGTGATAAACGAAGAATTTTATCTCGACAATCAGATGGGGTCCAAATTGCGGTGTACCTCACATTATTTATCATTATATAATCAGAGTAGGTTGAAAAAAAGATATCGAGTTTATTCTCTTTCGTAAATAAAGTTGAAAATGATCGTGTTACTGATTGCTGCAGTTGTAGCTTTGGCTTATATTTTTTACCGGATAAATAAAAAAGATGACATATATTGGAAACACATCTTAGCAATTCCGGGACCCAAGTCGTATCCTATTCTTGGAACGGAGATCCATTTTGAGTCTGCAGGTAAATACAAATATCCAATAAAATATTTAATCAATATTATAGCTGGAATTCGTTTCATAAAATTTCATTTGCGAAAATAAAACAATGTTTTTTTTGGAGATACTTTAAAATTATTTTGCATGTTCAAAATATTCTGATATTTCTCCGAATCAAATTGTTTTTTTTTTCTGCAGATGTGTCAAAATTTATATGGCGTAAGAAGTATCCCTATGCGGCGTCGGCTTCCCTAATTACAGTTTGTCATAAGTTTTTATGTTGGGCAATACCAATATCAATCCCCTTTATCGATATGCCCTGCCTAAGCGTCTACCCGAGGTCTTCTTTGATCTTTCTCTTCTACTTCTTCAAGGAACTCGGAGATCAGCAATTTTTCATGTTGCTCGATTAACTTCTCGACGTTTAACATGCCCAAACCATTTTTACCTATGCTCTCTCATTTTGGCATCAATTGGTGCTACTCCTATACTTCCCCTAATATACTCATTCTTAATTTTATCACGTTTTGTCGCTCCACTCTATCTAAGCATTCTAATTTCCACCACATGCATTCGTTGTTCCTCTTTCTTTTTAACTTCCCACGATTCAGTTCTGTACATTTTAGATGATATTTTTTTATTTTTATCCCAACAATCTGAAGGTATGTTGTACTACAATCTGATCAGGAAGATCAATGAGCAGTTCTACTATAATATAACTTGCTACAGTTGTCATTTAAAGAAATATAGTTTTATTCGGTAATGTTTCTATAGGTACTAACTTACAGTGATCTTAACACTTTACACACGTATATTAAGCTCGCACAAAGCTTTGCTTTTACACTAACTATTGCCACTTTATAGACGTTGTTCATGTCTGCTTGCACATTTGGCAATTATTGGTCCACTATCTCCATCCTCAGTTCTCGGTGGATGCAACATTTTTTTACCCACCATGAAGCATCAACGCTGTTTCAGAATAGTACCCTATCCTGAAACCTCTATATCTCTTCAATGTTGTTTTTACTGGCGCTTCCCCAGGGCTGTGCGCCGTATATCCATACTTCTTCTTCTTAAAGTTCCATCTCCTATCGGAGGTTGGATATCATAACGGCTATGGTCACTTTGTTGGCTGCTGCTCCGAAAAGTTGTAGTGAACTACAGTTAAACCATTCTCTAAGGTTCCTCAGCCAGGAGATGCGTCTTCTTCCTATGCTTCTTCTTCCTTGGATCCTTCCTTGCATAATAATTCTCAGCAGCTCATATTTTTCTCCTCTGGTTATGTGACCCAAATACTCTACTCTAGTTTTCTTCTTTTTATGCTGTTCATAATTTCTAACTTCTTCTGAAGCTACTTTCTTGTGGCATTTTAAATTAATTACTATTTAAATGGGAATAAGCCACAATTAAAGGTTAAAATACGTTTATTGACGTTTCAATTTCCACTTCGGAAATCGTTCTCAATGTGGCTTATTCCCATTTAAATAGTAATTAATTTAAAATGCCACAAGAAAATAGCTTTAGAACAATATTAAGAAACCGTTATGGGCCCAGCGTTATTCAAAATTCTAACTTCTTATTTAGACGTCGTAGTACCTCAGCATTGGTAATCCTTTGAACCCACTGAATTTTTAATATTCTTCTGTAACACCACATTTCGAACGCTTCTATTTTTCTTATGTGTCGTTTCTTCAATGTCCAAGCTTCCATTCCGTATAGTAAAATAGAAAATATGTAACATCTTAGAGCCCTCAATCTGAGATGCAACTGAAGGTCTCTGTTGGTAAGCATTGTCTTCATTTTCACAAATGCTTGACTTGCAGTTTCAATTCGGACTTTGATTTCTCTGCTTTATTCATTTTTGTCATCAACTCAGGTTCCCAGATATTTGTATGTCTCAATTTTTTCTATTTGGGTTTGCTCTATCATTAATCTTTCATTTCAATGTTGCGTTTTTGAGACAATTATAAATTTAGTTTTTCTCTTATTTATTTTTAGTCCGTATCTAATGCAATAATCGTTAACTCTATTTACCAATTCTTGTAGCGATTCCAGAGTGTCTGCCATTATAACGGTGTCATCAGCGAATCTTATGTTATTTACTATTCTTCCGTTTACATAGATTCCATCACCCAGATCCGCTATCGCTTCCTGGAATATGGCTTCACTGTATACGTTAAACAGTAATGGTGACAGAACACAGCCTTGTCTTACTCCTCTCTTTATATCTATATTTTCGGACTTTTGTTCTTCTATCTTTATATTGGCCTTTTGATTCCAATACAGATTGATAATGATTCGTAAGTCTCGTCTGTCTATATCTTTGTGTCTCAGTATTTCTATTAGTTTTTCATGTCGGACCCTGTCGAATATATATATCTATACTGGTTTTATTATTTGTTTGTAAATTAGTAGTTTGTTATCAATGCATAGTTTAGAATTTTTTGCAAGCATCCAGTTCATCCTTCTAAATTTTATGTTGAGTTTTTCTCTCTTCTTTTTAATGTGAATTTTCTAACGCAGTCCCTTATTGAAATGTAACCCCAGGTATTTTGCAGAATCTGTATCAGGGAGTTAAATTTTCTATTCTTATGGGTTGGTATCTATGACTAGTTTTATTCATTGAGATCTGCAGTTTTCTTGCAGCTTCTTCTTGGTCTACTTCAGTTGATAGGATAGCTTGATCGTCAGCGAAAGTGCCTATAATATCTTCTTTAGATCTGGAATATAATTATTGTATAATTGGCAGAGTAGCGGCTCCGGTATACTACCTTAGTTTAAAAAACATGATCACACATTTAAAAATAACATTTATTTGGGTTAGAGGCCATGTAGATATACCAGGAAATGAAAAAGCTGATACTCTAGCTAAGGAAGCAGTGCAGAATGGAGTCTTTTGCAATATTTATACAGTAAGGGATATATTTAACTAAAATAAATTTAATAAAAAATAAAATAAGGCTGAAATGGGAGAATATTGTTGAAAACTCGCAAAATATATATTTCCAGATACACCCCACTTTATCACTCCCACCCCAATACATATTCAATTACTCGACTACCAAATTCTTCTCGGCAAGTGTATTTCGCTTGAAAACGAATCATGGTCGATTGCCGTCGCATTTATTTAAGCTTGGAATATTATCGGCACAATCCTGCAGTTGTGATATAAGTTCTTACGGAGATTTTAACCATATTTTCTTTGGATGCAACAGATATTTAGAAAAATCTAATAAATTAATTCAAACTCTTATTAAAATGAAATATTTGCTTCCGTTAAGTCTATCACACATTTTGGCAACTGCTAATAGAGAAACCTTAGAATTGCTAATAAGTTTTATTAAAGATGTAAAAGTCGAAATATAAATTAGTATAAAACTTTAGTGATTTATACATATATCTAGAAAAAAGTAACAAACAAGAACAAAGAAAAATATCTTTAAACATAAATAAAACATTATGTGGCTGATGGACTTGTTTCCGTGCCAGATCTTTCACACACACACACACACATACTGCTTGACTCCGAAGAATATGTTTATAATGTAAGATTTCAATAATTGAGAGTCGTGTTTTGGTAGGTAGTACTTCTTTTAGTTTGTGAATGAGGCCCTTGTGCTATACTCTATCAAAAGCTTGAGAAGCATCCAGAAAGACAGCAAAACAAGCATTCTTTACTTCCACTGCATGAATTGTTGAATATTAAACAGTGAATATAAAATTCAATCCAAAAATCAATTAAGATCTAAACGAAAAGCAAAATACCATGTATTTTGTTTTGGAACAATTCATTTTTAGTCCGCTTTCTTGTCCCACCATGATAATGGACTTAAGACATTGCAATCCATGTAAGTCATCGCTCAAGATAACCGTGTCATCTGCGTATCTGATGGTATTTATCGATGGTGGCAATCGTCTATGTATATATATATATATATATATATATATATATGTATATATATATATATATAAATATATATATATATATATTATATATATATATTATATATATATATTGTATATATATATATATATATATATATATATATATATATATATATATATATATATATATATATATATATTAAAATCCATTTAAAGCTTTACAGTTCATATTTTTGAATAATAAATGTTCTAGGCGAGAATATAAGATTATCAATATAAACACTAGATAAAACAATGAGACAGTCTAGTCACAAACCACTTGTTAAAAATAACATCCACTTAAATCTTGAATTTTGATAGATGATAGATATTGGTTATCAAGACCATGTACTGATTAAAATCATATATAGAAATAAAATTTCTAAATATATTGACAAAATATCAATATTATTATTGCCACATTAAGACAAATGTCTCTTCTTCTTAATCTTAAGGTACCTTCTAAATTTAAGAAGGTTGGGGATAATTACAACAAATTGCTCTCTGAGCTCTTCTTTAATGCGTGTCCATCCCTGTCCAGTCTCTTAGGCCTGGCGCATATTGAATCCAGCCGAGGCCCAACACACGCTGAGGCCACGGGCGACCCGTGCATTTATTTTTCTAGCGCAGCGCATATTGAACCCATCCGTGAGCTGTTGTAGTTGCTAAAATGACTTCAATCGAGAAGCATTGATGATCTCGAACGAGTTCAATCAGCTTCTCTATATCCATCTCGGAAACAGAAACAAGTAAAAGTAAACAACAGGAAGTAGTGGGAGTGAAACACGCACGTCACGACCCACGAAAACTGTATGCTGATGACAAACCTTTCCACGTGTGGCCGGCGTGTGCATGATCTGGTCGTAGAGTGGGTTCAATTTGCGGTACCTAGCTTCTAACCGTGCTTTACAAAACTGTCCACGCATTTTGCCAGCGTGTGTTGGGCCTCAGCTGGGTTTAATATGCGCCGGTCCTTACACTCTTTAGCCATGAACATTTTCTTTTTCCTGGTCCACTTTTTCCTTCCACTTTCCCTTCCATTCGGAGTCGTAGGAAGTTATATTTTTCTTCTCTAAAAATATGTCCTAGTTTTGTTTTTTACAAAGTTTAGTTCTCTTTCAGTTCTCATCCTTCCCATTGTTGATCAATGATCTATCTCAAAAGCTATAGGTATATAAAGGATAAGTGTGTTGTTTTATTGATATTGTTGTTTTATTTATTTTATTGATGACCTTTGAAAGCTTTTTGAACTATGTATTTCAGTGCTAAATTAAACAGTATTGGTGTGAGTCCTCTTCCCGGACCGGGAAGAAGACGCATTTCCTGGCTTCAAAATTTACGAAAGTGGTATAACACGACTACCACTGAACTGTTCCGCGCTGCAATAAATAAAGTAAAGATAGCCGTGATGATCGCCAACATCCGGAACGGATAGGCACTTTAAGAAGAAGAAGGTGTGAGTCCATCGTCTTTAAATCTCATCTCCGCGACGGAGGTGGGCAGTCAACATGGCAATTCTAACTTTAGAAACAGTTGCTCTGACAATTTTTCTTATTTGATGTATATCAGTATAGCCCATTACACTCGATTAATCCATGTGTTTTTTGAAATGGATCCCCTATCTGCCGTTGAATCTGTACTTGAGCCACTGTATCCACTGTATCCATAATCATCATTTGCATGAGCCTAAGTTGATTGGTCCCTATTTCAAATTATAATATTTTATATAATTGTACCCTATTTAAAAAAGCAATAGGCTTTTAGCTGCTATCTATTAGAAAAGCTTCTTCTTCTTCTTCTTAACATACCATACACCAAAGTGCGTAGGCGACTATCTCATTACTAGAATTCTGTTCTTGGCGGCGTGACACAGCTCGCCTGTATTGTGTATTCCTGTCCATTCTTTAATATTCCTTAACCAGGATAATTGTTTGCGGCCGGCTCCTCTCCTACCTTCGATCTTCCCTTGTAGGATTAACTGTGGTATTTCATATTTTGCTCCTCTCAATATGTGCCCAAGGTAACCAATCTTGCGTTTTTTAATTAATTCAAAGAGTTCTCTTTCCACGCCGGCTCTCTTAAGGACGTCATCGTTTCGAACTCTATCCACCCAAGGTATGCGCATCATTCTTCTCAATGACCACATTTCAAATGCTTCAAGTTTGTTGATAGATGTTTTTTTCAAAGTCCACGTTTCCATGCCATAAAGCAAGATGGACCATATGTAGCACTTGACCATTTTGTAGCGTATTTCGAAATTTAGGTTTTAATTACATATGAGCGGTCTGAATTTCACAAAAGCTTGTCTTGCCATTTGTATTCGGGTTTTTATCTCTTGTTGTGGATCCGATTGGTCATTGATTGTGGTGCCAAGGTATTTAAAAGTTTTCACGCGTTTTATGCGATCGTCACCTATGCATATTATCGGATTTTCTGGAGGGTTTCTGCTAATGACCATATATTTCGTTTTCAAAATGTTGATTTTGAGGCCATATTTTTTACCTATGTTATTCACCCTATCAAGTAATAACTGCTGATTTTCCAAATTATCAGTTATAATCACTGTGTCGTCCGCATAGCGTAGGTTGCTAATTGGTATGCCGTTCACCTTAATGCCTAATTCCGTGTCTTCTAATGCTTCCGCAAATATATTTTCAACATATAAATTAAAAAGCATCGGAGAGAGTATGCAGCCTTGGCGGACACCTTTCCGGATTTCAAATTTATCCGTATATTGGTCTTGATCAATCCTCACCTTTGCCATTTGGTTACAGTATAGATTCTGAATAATTCTGATCTCCTTCTGGTCAATGTTGGCCCTATGTAGTAGTTCCATCATGATATCATGTTTAACATTGTCAAATGCCTTCTCGTAGTCGATGAAGGTGAGGTAGACATCTTTTCGTTGATCTAAACAGTTTTGTATTAAGGTGTTCAAACATAAAATTGCCTCTCTTGTTCCTAGTCCTCCCTTAAAACCGATTTGTGTTGATCCGCTAAGTTCTTCTAGTATCTTGTACATTCTTGAGTGTAATATCCTAAGGAAGAGTTTCAGCAAGTGACTCATTAAACTGATTAAGCGGTGTTCATTGCATTTTGTGGCATTAGTTGTTTTTGGGATCATCACAAAGGATGACTGCAGCCATTCTCGCGGAATGTAACCAGTATCATAAATTCTATTGAACAGCTTAACCAAGATTTCGATATTCTCCTCGTCTATTAGTTTTATTGCTTCTATATTAATTTCATCTGGACCTGTTGCTTTATGCATCTTTGTGGTTCTAACTGCATATTCTATTTCACTTCGTATTATTGATGGCCCTGATAAGTTTTCGAAAGGAAGTTTGCGCGTTGGTTGTGTTGGTCTTTCGTCATTAAAAAGTCTTTCTGCGTATTCTTTCCACGCCATTGCTATCTCCTCTTCTGACTCTATGTATTCGTTTCTGTCGTTGCGTATTCTTGTTCTGTGGTGGCTTTTGTGTATATTCGATATTTCTTGTTCTTCTTATGTAGTCCAACACTATCTCCTTTTTCCTGCAATTGTTCTATTTCGTTGCACCTTTCCACCATCCAACGTTCTTTTGCTTTCTTAACCTTCTGGCGAATTTCTTTGTGTATCTGTTTGTATTTGTCTTGATTACGTTGTTGTTTATGTTGTCTTCGCTTTTCCATTAGATCCATAATTTCGTCCGTCATCCATTCGTTATGCTTTCTCTTTCTGATCTGTGTTTTAACTTCCCTGTTTATTGCCAGAATCGTTCCTTTAATATCATTGACCATCTCTTCGATATCATCATTTTGTTCTATTATTCGCATTCTTTCATTAATTTGATTTGCATAACTCTTCTTAGGATTTTCGTCTCTCATCAGTTCTCTTGTATTTATAGGCGTGCTGGTGTTTGTATTTGTTCTCTTAATTTTTGCTAGTTTCAACCTCACATCTGCTATTAGCGGATTATGATCGGATGCAATATCAGCACCTGGATATGCTGCGATTCTTTTGATAGCGTTACGAAATCTTCTGTTTATTAAAACGTAGTCAATTTGGTTTCTAATTATTCGATTTGGACGGTCTCCTGGTGATTTCCAAGTATATAACTTACGAGGCGGGAGCTGAAACCATGTGTTCATGACGACAAAACCGTTCTCCTGGCAGAATTCACACAACAGGTCGTCTCTTTCATTTCTAACTCCAAAGCCGTACTCTTCAATTATGTCTTCATATCTTCCTTTACCCACCTTGGCGTTAAAGTCGCCCATTATTATGTTTATGTCATCTTTCTTTGTTAGTCTTATTGCTTTTTCCAGATCTTTATAGAACTTAGTTATTTCTTCTTCTGACTTATCTGCTGTTGGTGCATATGCTTGTGTCATATTTATGTTTACTGGTTTGCCTGTCATTTTGATCAACATGATTCGATCGGAAATTGGAACAAAATCTGTCACCGATTTACTGGTCTTCCTGTCAAGAGCAATAGCCACTCCATGTCGGTGATGTCTATCTGTTGGGTCACTACACGAGTAATAAATAGTAATCTTATCTTTCGTAATCTGTCCAGATCCAGTCCATCGGACTTCACTGACTCCCATTATATTTATTTTCAGCCGATTCATTTCGTTTATAAGGTTGTGTAGTTTTCCTGGTTCGTAAAGACTATTAACATTCCATGTTGAAATTCGTTGGATATCATCAATTTAGAAAAGCTGCTAATACATATATAATCGGTTCACAATTTGTCGATAGCTCACTACAAGTTTAACCCTAATTAGAGAACTGAAATACAGAGAGAATTGGTAATACGATGTAATAGTAAAAACCAACCTGAAACTGACATTTAAGATGTTTTCGACTAACCCACCTTGTATCTGAAGGAATACAATACAGCAGTTAACCTTATAATCCGATTACGAAGGTATTTTGGTTACAGATGACCGACCAGTGTCGTAGAGTATATGATTGAAACATTTATTTGAACTAAATAAATATATTTTTTAAATTGTACTTATGTAAATTGTATTTTTGTTTTAATAAAACTTCTTTATTTTATTCAAAAATAAAAAGTTTCTTACCATTTGTAAAAGATACATTTATTTAATTAAAAGGAAAGGCGCCAAATGTTGCCTGGCAAAATTTTCAATGTGTTTTAAATGTAGGGTACTTGGGGGTAAAAACACGCACGGGGCAAAAGAACGCACCTCATTTAAATTTGCCGCTAATGTCCAGTTTCTAACGATTTTAGTTACAAACGTTTGGCAACATTGTGCCATATGTGTGTTCCAAGTTGAAAGCTGATTCAAGACGTTGTTTACAAATTATGAGGTAAATATTATTTTTTACTATTACACTGTAATATTGGCATAACAAAATTAATTTGTGATAAAATCAAATTGGCATTTTTCATTGAATTAGTTTATTCGGGTGTTTTCTTGGCTTGATTGTAGGTTATTATATTAAGAGTTTTCGATTGAGGTTAGGTCTTTTATATCTCAACAGGTGGTTTTGACAGTGTTGCAGAATGGGGCAAAAATACGCGAGAGTTATGGGGCAAAACTTCGAATGCGTATTTTTGCCCCGTTATCGTAAATTAATTTTGTTTCTACTAATTTTGGAATTAAATATTCAATTCATCTAAATCTTGGTTTCTTTTTTTTTTTTCAGAAACTACAAAAGAAAATCAGAGCGCAAGCCTTTGACAGAAGTTATTTTGTGTGAAGCTCGTGAACTTATTAATAATGGCGTTTCTATACGTCAGGCAGCAAAAGCTGTGGGATTTCATGAAGCGACACTACGGCAAAGGTTGAAAAAAGGAAATGGTGTCCAGTCTTTAGGCAGATTTAAAGCAGTTCTAACCAAGATCCAAGAAAACGAAATAGTTCAGCATTGCAAAGAACTCGACAAACGATTTTATGGAATGACGCTGAAGTCATTGCGTTTTTTAATTTACTCTTATTGTGTAAGAAACCGTATTGAGCATCCATTTTCACCTGTAAATCATTTGGCTGGTCGGGACTTCACTAGATCGTTCATGAAAAGGAACCGACTATCTTTACGTGTTCCACGAAAAACCAGTATTGCTAGAACTATGAGCTTCAATAGAGTGCAACTAGCTCTGTATTTTAATATTTTGAAGAACACCATAAAAAAATATAAGTTACCTCCCAACCGTATATATAACGTCGATGAAACGGGCATTCAGACAGTCCCAAACCATCTGCCCAAACATGTTGCCCCAATTGGAAAGAGAGATGTAGCAAAAGCTGTAGCTGCCGAGCAAGGACAAACTATTACGGCTGTTTGTTGTATGAGTGCAACTGGTCACCATGTCCCTCCATTTTTCTTATTTGCTCGAAAACGGATGAATTTTCTTCTAATCAAAGACGGGCCCACTGCCTGCGACATGGCTGTTACTGATAGTGGTTACATGAACACTCCCACGTTTATCAAGTACCTGGAGCATTTTAAAAAACATACAAGTCCAACAGAGGAGAACCCCGTTCTCCTGATTCTAGATAATCATGTATCGCACACAAGTCTTCAAGCAGTAACATTTGCAAAAGACAATTTCATCCATTTATTAAGTCTGCCACCACATAGCAGCCATAAGACCCAGCCACTCGATCGGGCATTTTTCAAACCATTAAAAGCTTATTATGAGAGCGTCGCTGACAGCTGGACCAGTTCCCATCCAGGACAGGTTCTCTCCATTTACCATGTAGCTGGTCTCTTTTCCACAGCATTTGCAAAAACTGCTACTGTAGATATGGCAAGGGAGGGCTTTCGGTCTACTGGAATCTACCCACTAGATAAAAATATTTTTTCGGACGTAGATTTTATGCCAGCGGAAGTAACAGAGCAAGATTTAGGTGACGATTCAGACGATGAAGGTCATGTTTTTATTCGGTTTCAGCAAGAAGAAGAACTTGTTACTGATGCGATAGAGCCCCAGCCGTCATCAAAATTGGAAGTCAGAATTTCTGTACCTGGTCCTTCAAATATTGAAAAAGAAACTGTTCCTGACACGAAAGAGCCCCAGCCGTCATCAAAATCAATTTTAGCTTCAGATATTATTCCCTTCCCAAAAATTAAGATAAAAAGGAAACGAACTAGGAAAAGTTTGAAGTCAACCCTATTAACATCGACGCCTAATAAGGAGCGACTTTTAGAAGAACAAGAAGAAAAGAAGGAAGCTGAAAAAGAGAAGGAGAGGAAAGCATTACTGAAGAATCAAAAGATCAAATCTCAAAGTGCTAAAGTTCGTGCTGCCAAAAGGAAAGTTTTCGACGAATCATCATCTGATGAATCAGTAGCACTCTCCTATCAAGAAAGTATTGATTCTTGTGACATTCATTTTTCCGATAACGATGAAGAGCAAGACATTGATGTTGTACCAGATATTTTACCTGATGACTTTGTTGTATTGAAGGTTTTTGGAAAAAAATCATACAGATTATTTGTCGCCAAAGTCTGCCAAGTAAATGATGATAGTTATGAAGGGGTATTTTTTAAGCGACTGCCTACAACATTCCGTTTTCGTGAAACAACGGAAGATGCCTTTTTTCGAAAGGACGATATTGTTTTAAAGCTTTCAAAGCCAATAAAAACCAGCTCTTTCAGATTTTAAAATTCAGTGGGATTCTCTGATGACCTCGTCAAATACTCTTCTCTTTTAGATTAACGTCTTGTATTTTATTTTACGTTTGGTTTTTTTCAATAAAATTGGTTTCTTTTAAACGCCTACCATCTCTTTTATTTGGGGTTTTATACATTTTAGCTTTGGGGCAAAAATACGCACTTGCGTACTACTGCCCCATTTGTAGGGGCAAGAGTACGAAAATGCAGATTTTTCAAAACTTTTTTTTTTTAATTTGTTAGTGAACTTATAGAACTACTGTCGATACTTAAAATGGAAAAACAATATGTAAGCTCTCCTGTAATAATATTGGAAAAGTTCTAAACTGTTATAATTTCTGAAGACGACAGGAGATAACGAAACTGCGTGTTTTTGCCCCCAACTACCCTATCCATTATTTTCGAATCCGGAGAAAACTAATAAATATTTTTGAAAAATTCGCAGAATGAAAGATTACATTATTACTGAGGGCAGAATGTCCCTGAAAACTTCTACAATGTTTATTTTAATATGTTATGTAAAAGGGGTGAAAATAAAAGAGAAAATATAGTATAATTTTTAATTGAAAATATTGCATGCAAAAGAAACTTTTTATTTATTCTAATAAATATTTGGTTCTGCCTTTAAATTTTTCAAAAATGCTTTTTAGTTTTCTCAGGATTTGAAAAAAAAATGGATACATTTAAAACATATTAAACATTTTGACAGGTGACATTCTACGCATTTCCCCTTTAATGCCTTACTATTACAACTACTATTACTTACCTTATATAATTACGATTAGAAAACTATTGAAATTCAAAATAGCGGTTGTAAAAATAATTAGCGGTTGTGTCTCTACGGTCGCATCAATTATGTTATCAAGATCCCACATTTTTTTACAGAGGACGTTTTTAAAAGAGACAGAGCCTGTTCTAAGCTGTACCATCCAATATATCAACGACATAGCTTGCCCATTGCGGTTGTTCATCTAATAGCTCCAGAAGACATTGAGGTATGAAGATATTTTGAATTTTTTTAATTTAAAAACAACGCTCAAACATAAAACAATCGTTTATTCTATAAAAGTTGTTTACGTGGATACATAAGTATACCGAGTGTTTCATTAAGATTTGTTCATATATTGACTGAAGAAACATTAGCACAAAATACGAACATTTAACCTAAAACATTTAAATAAAATATTTCTCTTTACCGAGATACAGAGTGTTTTAGTACAAATATTTTAAAACTATTTTAGTCCATTGTTTTAACACCTTTCAATCTTTTTTGTTCAAACTTGACAAACAGTTTACACATGTTAGGATGCTTTAATTAATATAGTTTAACTACTGCTAAAATATAGTTTTGCGCTGTTACCAGAGGCGTGCTGTAGGGATAGATACTTCCTTTTCCCCCCTCACAATCTATGCCACTGTAATAATTATTTTAGTATGTTCTTTTAATTTTTCGTTAATTTTTATGTAAATATGCTTTTATCTCAATACGATAGAGTAAGTAGTTTTCAAGTTATTTACATTTAAAGGTAATACATTAATACCTTTTAAAATACCTTATCTTATTTTATCGCTAACATCCATTTCAAATGATATTTTTCAAATGTTTTAGTTCATAAAAAAAGCAGAACTATGATTTTTATTACTTCTTCTTTTTCTTCGCGTGCCATATCAGAATTATCCTACGTTGGCGATTACCAT
Source organism: Diabrotica undecimpunctata (assembly GCF_040954645.1). Taxonomy (NCBI): domain Eukaryota; kingdom Metazoa; phylum Arthropoda; class Insecta; order Coleoptera; family Chrysomelidae; genus Diabrotica; species Diabrotica undecimpunctata. The sequence continues at coordinate 18,144,813 of NC_092805.1, forward strand.
TGCGAAGGCTTCTCGATCTTCTGAAATATGGAATAATTGTCCTGCATTTGATATCCGAGTCCATTCTCGAAAGTTCCTTAACTAAGAAACGCGTTTCTTTTCTACACCTCTAAGGTACTCTATTTTGCCTTTAAGAATCAGTTGTAATATTTTATATCGACTTTCCCGTACTATATGTCCCAGATAAGACATTTTTCGATGTTTAACAGTCTTTAGCAGTTCTCTATCTTTGTTGACGCTCCTTAGTACTTCTTCATTAGTTTTCGTTGCTGTTCAAGGTATCTTCAGCATTCGTCTATGAATCCACATTTCCAATGCTTCAATTTTGTCCATGATCGATACCTTTAGCGCCCACACTTCTGCGCTATACAAAAGTACGGACCAAACATAACACTTAACCATTCTTTGTCTTAGTTCTAAACTGTTGGTCCGTTATCACAGTTCCCAAATATGTCATTTTGTGGACTTTCTCAACTTGGATTCCGTTTAATTGAAGCTTTCCATCGGGATGTGGGTCACGACTAAACACTAAAAATTTGGTTTTGAGTTTATTTTTATGCCCATTTCCTCTCCTACCTCGTGAATACGATCAAGCAGAATTTGGAGACCTTCAATTTTATCTGACAGAATTACTGTATCGTCTGTATATCTAATCGCATTAAGTAGTTCCCCGTTGATTTTTATTCCATATGGTTGTCTCTCAAGTACCTTTTTAAATAACTATGTTGTATGGAGATTTCATCGGTGTAGTTATCTCCAATTTTTACGATAGCGGTTTAATTCCAGTACAAATTCATCTATTTCGATATTTTTCAGTATTTGCATTAATTTTACATGCTGTACTTAATCGAATGCGTTTTCGAAGTCCACAAAACATGCAAATACATCTTTTCTTTGGTCTGGGCATTTTTGTAATAGGATGTTAAGCGCAAAAAGTGCCTCCCTGGTTGCCATAGCATTTCTAAAACCAAATTGGGTATCTTCGAGATCTTCTTCGCATTTGAGTCTAATTCTGTTGTGAAGTATTTTTAGGAAAATTTTAAGAGTGTGGCTCATTAGGCTAATTAATCGATATTATGAGCATTTTCTCGCATTGCGTTTTTTAGGTATTGCGACAAAGATGGATTTGAGCCAATCTGTGGGAATCACTCCGGTGTTGTATATTGAATTAAAAAGTCTTACTACTACTTTTATGTTATCATCCTCTATTAGTTTCAGAAACTTAGTTGGTGTATCATCTCAACGCCAAGCTTTTCTAATTTTAGCATTATTTATAGCGTGTTCTACCTCACATTTCATAATTTCTGGGCCATCAGTACAGTTTGGGTAGAATTCGGCAATATTCCTGTCATCTTCAACTTTCTTTCGTGCTCATTTACAATAATTTTGTTATTATTGTCAACGAGTACAGAGGGAACTCGTTTTTTAAATAATGTTACTTATTTCTTTTAGTTTTTGGTGCACATTAAATAAGTCGTGTTTAGATATTACATCCTCCATTTCGTCGCACCTTTCTCTTATCCATTTTCTTTGGCTAATTTGATCTCCTTTTTTTATTATTTTCTGCAGGTGTCTATATTCTGTTTCATTAGATTTTATCAGTCGACGTTGTTCCATTAGTTCCATAGTTTATACCAGGTGTTTGCAATGATCATATCATTTTCTTTACAAAATTTATACAATCTCTGTCCTCGATCGTTAGGTTGTCCTAGACCATAAGGACCTGCAGTCTGACCTCGTCGACCTTCCCCAATTTTTGCATTGAAGTCGCCTATAATATATAAAATTTCGTGTTTATTAAGTTTTTATAAGATATCTTGGATCTGATTATACAATTTCTCGACTTCATCGTCATATTTTCTATCTGCAGTCGGGACATAGATTTAAAGTATGTTAGTTTTAAATGGTTGAGTATTTATTTGGAGTAATATTATTTTATACAAGACTGGTACGAAATCGGTCACATATTTACTCAGTTGTGATGTTTCTAATACATCTACACCAAATTTTTATTGCACTAAAACAATTTTCCTTGGTAAGTTTCAGATCGAGTTTGTTAATAAAATGACATAAGCCAAAACTATTGAAAATTTTTTTTATTTAGACTACTGCAACAATAAATCAATTTAATACATTTTTAAAGTGGCCTACTTTCACTTCAATACATTTTTGAATTCCATCAGAAAAATTTCCCCAACCTTCAGAAATATGTTCGGTTGATTTCTAATAAAATTTTGCGGCATTCTCTATTCGTTGCCATAATTCTTGTCGGGTATTAATTTCTTGAGAATACACAAGTGTCTTCATATGTTTTCAAAAATAAAAATCTATGGGATTAAAATCAGGACTTCGAGCAGGCCATGGAAACTCACTTTCTCGCCCTATCCATCTATGAGTTACAGATTGTTCAAATAATTTCGCACCAAGGGAAAATGAGGTGGGACACCATCTTGCATAAACCAAATATTCTTCTTTGGTTTAATGGTAACTCATACAGTTCATCAAAAAGGGTATTTTGAAGAAATTCCAAATACGAATTGCCGTTGAAATTTGGTGATAATTCAAAGGAACCTATTAAAAATGTTGAAGTAATTTTTCAATTTCTATGGGGATGAAATCTCTTTCAATGGAAGGGAAAAATTGAAAGTTTTCTTTAAATATAATTATTATAAGTATATGAATGTATCTATTTATTTTTTGTCCAGCACTGGACACAACTGGAATTTTAATAAAACCAACTAAAACATTTTTTTTAGCTCATACTCAATAATTCCAAACATATAGAAAAAAGTGCTTTCTACGATTTCCTTCACAGTTGGCTTGGAAATGGACTACTAACCAGCAAAGGTAACACATTTTAAAATAGGACATTGATCGTCCTAGAGACTTTAATTTTCAAATCCACATTGTTGTCTATTTCAGGTGCAAATTGGCATAAAAGGAGGAAAATCTTAACACCTGCATTTCACTTTAACATTTTGCAGGAGTTTGTTGACATTTTTAACAAAGAAGTTAACCATTTAGTAGATGTCTTTAAAACAAAGTGTGATCAACCCATTGACGTTATCAAACCAATCACGGAATTTACTTTATATTCTATTGGTGGTGAGTTATTCGTAGTCTTATTTTTATTATTAGTTGAATATTTACAGTGTATTCGTTGTAGTAATATGTTCTTACTTAATATGTTCTGTAAGTATTGTTTTAAAGGTCTAATTTTATTACGACTTTCCCGCCTTGTTTCCCTCACAAATTTGAGGACGCAGAAAAGTAACTATAAAGCTCTTCTATCATATTAAAAAATATCACTAGACTTATTAACGACGTTAGACAGCGTTATTAACGACGAGATTTAATATTGTTCTGAATCTATTTTCTTGTGGCATTTTAAAGTAATTACTATTTAAATGGGAATAAGCCACAATTAAAGGTTAAAGTACGTTTATTGACGTTTCAATTTCCACTTCGGAAATCGTCCTCAAAATACAAACATTAGTGAGTAATAACTAATGTTTGTATTAATCTCTAATTCCTCTTGGCATTATAATATCTTCATCTTCGTCGCTACAATCACTTTTAAGGTCTTCTATATTAGAGAAGCCATTTCCTAGCTCTTCAAGAAGTTCATTTTCCGTTAAAAATTTCCTCTTAGACATGATTTGCTGAAACAAATAAAATATCTTAAAAAAATAAAACTTTCCTTTTACACAATTGTCTAAAATTGGAGACACCATATTTTAGAGACCTGTTATGGTCACCCCAAGAGATATATAACGAAAATATTTATATACATCTAATAATATTTATATTTGTACACCAAATAAAAACATAAAATTGACTAGATGACCAATAATTTTTGATATATTTATGGAATTACAAGGGCTTACCTGGATAGATCGTGTAACTCAGTAACCACCATGTAAACAGCTCTTATAAATTGATGCTTCTCTATGCTAGAAGTAGAGATGCCACTTTGGAACAGGATCTGTTCTTTTCGAAACAGGTTTTTATTTGGAACAGGTTGGAATATATATTGATCAATAAGTTTTCCTGTTCTAATATAACAGTTTTTATCACACAACAGACCAGGAGACCAGTGTATACTTGACTGCGGTGAATCGCAGCTAGTAGCGGTAGTGATGACAACACTGGCGCTGTCCACAACGTTTGCTATATTTCCAATGTCACTACTTACACACATAACAGATTTCTGTGGAATGTTCACAGTTGGATGCTTTCTTTCAATATGTTTTTTATGTTTGTTATTGATGATTTATACGACATTTGTAACTGACACATATTACACTTCGCAATCGTGTTGTCAACTATGGTAAAAAAGTTCCAAACTGGCCTACTTTTATTGTGCCTTGATACACTTTTCATTTTCAATAAAGAATTGGAACTCATCATAAAAGAATATTTTACTTAAAAGGAAAATAACACGTAGGTATTAAACCAGGCAATAAAACCAAAAAATATAGACTTGTCACCTCGGGGGAACAAATATGGGTCTAACCACCTTCTGATATCCCCGGGTGCTCTGTAGAGGGCTTCGAATATACTGTCGAGAGCTCCTCTACTTAAGTCCATTTTCGGGTCATGGACTTGGAAAATATTTATATCTTCTGTGTCTTGCCTTAAAAAAGGCAAGACAGTTCTTACACAACAAATTCCTCGTCGAAAATGGTACATTAGGTTGTGGTCTTCCGATGGCTTGTCTTGAGAAAGACAAGATATTTTCTTACATGACAAAGGATTGTCGAAATAAAAACACCAAGTTAAAGTTGAAAATAACTCTCAGCCGCAGAGTATGGAAAATAGAACAGGAGCAGAGCCCCGAGAGCACTAAGCTCTCGGAGAGCCCGTGAGGAGCTGACCTGCCTGACCTGAAAATCGCCAATATTTATATGTGCCGTTTGAGCGATAAATAGGGATTTCCAGGTCAAGAGCCAATGGGAAAATTTGAGGCGGGGCGATGCGCATCGAAATGCGCACTAGTCCACAGACTATGGCATTCGATGACAGACTAGCCTATATTCTTTGATAAAACTATGTAAAATTTAATTCTACTGCGACTCGCGACAAGACTTTAAACTTTCAAAACATACAACCACAAATACAATGGTCTATTCAAGTCTATTGTTAACACAACAACCTTTCTGGAACAAACCGAACCGGTACTGAAGAAACCCGTACGTAACACAGTGTTAGAGTTGGAACAGTTTGGAACTGAAGCAGTTTTTTTGAAACAGATAATTTTTGGAACTGAAACAGCTTGTAACAGTTATTGAAAAACCCCTGTTCCAACCATCCCTAGCTAGAAGTCACTTTAAACTAGGCAGTACTTATTACAGAATGTCTGTGAATGCATGATATTACATAACTGTAAAACGAAGCCAACTGTGGGTAGGCCGGATATTTGAAAATTATGTGTACAATTGTAGACGCCATGAGCAAAAGGGTTAAACGGACTGGCTGGGACTTTGGGTGTACCAACAGCTACAGTACGTAGAGATATACAGGACTAGAACTGTGAAAGTCATTAGCGATATTAAGAGAGAATCCTAAAACAAACACATGGAAAAATCTTCATTGGTGGACCATGTACACAAAGAACAGAGGTATTGCTCCATATGAACAGGAACAAACTGAGAACAGTAACAGGTATGTTAACCGGACATGCACCAGTAAGAGAATTCCTGAATAAAATAGGCATTTATAATGAAGACCTTAACTGCAGACTCTGAACTAAGGAACCAGAAACTGCAAAACATGTATTATGCGATTGCGATACGCTAGACCACAAAAGGCTAAAACTATATGGGCAACCAAGAGAAGATCCTGGTATATTTAGGACACACCAAGCAAAAGACCTATACAAACTTTTACAGGGTACAAAAATTTTGGACTGGGTGTAGGAAACAACAATAAGCTTCAGCTTCAGTGATAACGGAGATTTGTTGCATCAGACGGGTACAGGAAAAAAATAGTAGACAATAATGGACCGATACAATTTGCACTACACTCCAATTTCTTAAACTGATATTTTTATTACTATTGGTTTTATTTTTAAAAATACGTAAAAGATTTTGCTTGATTAATAAAAATAGATGCGACCTGCGGCCCGGTCATTATTTTGGCCATCCGCGTGTGGTGCACATGTAAATTTTAATAACAGGTATGAGATCAGAGTCTTTTTTAACAATTTCTGTCATGTTTCTACAACAATTGTTTACAGATAATAAACCCTTTGTTCTTTCCCCTATTTATAAATTGTTTTGACAGTTGTGACCACAAAATCATACAAATCTAATCCTAATCCTAAATTTTACTTTTTCTACAGAAACTTCCCTTGGTAAAGACCTTCGGGAAGAGCCTAGTTGTGGCGAGTATAAACAAGCTGTGTATGAGTATGGAGAAAATTTCGTGTATAGAATGGTCCGGCCATGGCTATATATTGATACGATCTTCAACTTTACTAAAGTAGGAAAAAGAAATCAGGAAATAGTAAAAGTTTTACACGATTTTTCCAATGGAATTATCGCTGAGAGATATAAGCTGTTTAAAAAAGACGGAACCATGAGTTATTCTGAGAGAAAAAGATTGGCCTTGTTGGATTTGATGATTAAAGCGAAATATAATGGTGCAGACATTGATGATGTCGGTATTAGAGAAGAAGTGGATACGTTTATTTTAGGCGTAAGTAATTTTTTATTAAAATGTTTTATACTGAAAAACTATAAAAACGAAACTTCCAGTGAAAGCAGGCACACACAATTTTTGAATTTTTTTTTTATATCAGTAAAGAATTAAAAACATCATTGCCACTACACAAGATATTTGACCTGTTGCAGAAATCTGGCTTATGCCAGATTTCTGTAACTGCTATAATATATATATATATATATATATATATATATATATATATATATATATATATATAATATATACTGCTATAAAAAGTAAAAGGTATTCTGAGATAGATAGAAAGAGAGAGATAGAAAGAGAGAGAGCGAGAAAGAGAGAGAGAGAGAAGAGAGGGGGAGAGAGAGAGAAACAGAGAGAGAGAGAGAGCGAGTGAGATGGAGGTTGAGAAAAAGAGATTTAGAGAGAGGAGAGAGAAACAGAAAACACTATTGGTAACACAATTTATTATAGGGGAGAGTTAGATATGTACATTTAAAATTGAAACATTTTACAATAAGTAGAGTGGAGTGAGGCTATGTAAAAACTAGTTGTCTTGGTCAAAAATAGGGTAAAATTTTGGGGTTTAAGTATACCGAATACACTGAATGAAATTATAACACTAGTAGAAGAACAAGGTTTTAGGTCGGGAAGGTTATGCACCGACGCTATATTTATCATGAGGCAAGTACAAGAGAAATTATTAGAATACAACAAACCGGCATATCTGTGTTTCGTGGACCCTAAGAAGGCATTTACTCTGGTCAAATTAAAGAACGCTATTCGCTTATTGTAGCCAAGAGAAATACCTCTAGGAATAATCAAAACGATCAAAAATATCTACCAAAACGACACAATAAAAGTAAAAGTAGAAGAAGAACTAACTCATCCTATTGAAGCTGGCAATGGGATAAGACAAAGAGATTCTCTAAGTCCTCTATTATTCAATCTTTTTATGGATGAAATAATAAAAAAACTAAGAACTAAAAAAGAATACCAAATGGGAGAAAAACAACTTAAAATAATCTGCTATGCAGACCACGCAATACTGCTCTCTCAAAGTGAAGATGATTTACAACGGATGCTGTACCAATTTAATATTCCCGTCAGAAAATTTAACATTTTAATTTTCTCAAAAAAAAAAACAAAATGCATGGTTATAACAGCCAATTTACTAAGGTGTAAATTGGAGTTGGAAGGTCAGATAATAGAACAAGTGATGGGTTTTAAATATCTAGGCATCACATTATCTAGCTACGGAAAGCTCGAAACAGAAGTGGAAGATGAAGTGAATAGAGCTAACAGAACCGCAGGCTGCCTGAATGAAACAATACGAAGAAATTAGAATATCAAGAAAGAAATGAAAGGCAGGATTTACAAAACATCAGACCAATAACGACAAACACGGTAGAAACACTAGATGACACAGAGAGGACAAAAAGGATGTTAAAAACAGCAGAGATGAAAACACATAGAAATTGATGCTAAAACACTATGGGACAGAGCTAGAAGTACAGATATATGACATAGATGCAAGGTGGAAAACATCAAGGACTAGTTAAGAAATAGAAGAGTAGAATGGAACACTCAAAAAAAAAAGAAAAAGAAGAAACATACAGAGTCAGATCTCAAACCAAGATGAATTTAAATTATTGTACATATAAATGAATGGAAGTAGCAGGTAGCAGTAGGAGAGCAGGTCACATATTCAAAGAGGAATGTTACGTCTAATTTAATAAATGTAATTAAATTTCATCTTCACCCTCACTTAGCTGTGTCATTTTTGTAATCAACCAGAACTTTATGAATATGATAAGTAATGATGAAAGCTAACATTGACGAGTTTAAATTTCATACATTGGGAAAAATAAGCCTGCTAGGGCTTAATAAGAACGAGATAAGAAATATGAGAAAGCAAAACAGTCGCAAATAGAACAGAATAAAAAAATAGTATTGAAAATAAAAATTGTCGGTGATATTTTGAAACGAAAATTCATAATCGGCTAATCTATCACAAAAAAAGAATTTAACCTATGTACATTTTGTATGTAAATACTTTTATAAATAAATATGAAATATTTACTATATGTTAATATACCATGCGGTCCATATGTATACAGTGTGCCCGTAAAGTATGGAATAAATTCGATATTTCCTAAATGAAAAGCCTTTTTAAAAAAATCTAATACCCTGTATTTTAGGACATTTTTAGATCGATAAAAATGAGCTGATTTCAAAAAAGTATAATACTCGGATGTAATGGATATAATTTGAAAGATATGCGCTTAGAAAATAAATTATTTATTATCAATTGCAAAAAAGTAGCCTACTTCTAGTTTTGGTAAACTGTAATTATTTTTAGTAACGTTCAATAACAATTAAGTAGTACAATAATTGTATTAATTCGCGAATGTTCTATATTATTGCTTAGAATTAATTTTAAGTAGAAATGAATTTGAGTGTAAAGCAAAGAATTTAAATACTCATGATGATTGGGTATGGAGACAAATCACGAACTCAGATGGAAGTGTGTAATTTATTTAATGATAAATATCCAGACTCATCACGCAATCAACAGTAAGTAAGATTAAAATGAAATTTCGAGAAACTGGTACGGTTGAAAAGTCACGCAAATCAGTTCGTCCCTCTGTAAATTATGCTACAACATGAGATGTTCTACTTGCTTTTGAAGAAGATGCACACAATTCTGTTCGTAAGGTTGGTAGTGATCTCGATGTTTGCAAAACAACAGTACACAAGTACGTAAAAGTAAGTAAAGTAAGTAAAATGCACAGTTGTACAGGAATTAAACGAGGATGATCCAGATAAAAGAATACAATTTTGCGAAATAATGATGGATAACAGCCCTCTCTTGGTTCAAAATATTATTTTTCTGATGAGGCTACATTCAAATTAAATGGCAAGGTCAACCGTCAGAATTGTAGATACTGGGCAAAAGAAAACTCCAACTTTATGCGGGAACATCATACACAATACCCGCAAAAGGTAAACGTATGAGCTGGCATTGTAAGAAATAAAATCATTGGACCCTACTATTTCGAAGGTAATTTAAACGGGCCAGCATACGTTCAGTTTTTAAGTGGTTACCTCGTACCTACTTTAGTTAATTTATTCCCCAGTACAATAAATTAATCTTGGAGGTTTTGTTAAAAGTTTATGGTTTAAACAGGATGGTGCGCCTTCGCATTATGCTTTAGATGTTCGAAGGTACCTCAACGAAATTTTTCCGAATAGGTGGATTAGAAGACGTGGACATATTGAATGGCCAGCGAGGTCGCCACACCTCAATCCTTTGGATTATTTTATGTGGGGTCATTTAAATAATGTTGTTTATAAAACGAAACCTGCAAATATTGGAGATTTAAAAACAAGAATTTGTAAAGAAATAAACAATATTTCTCAAGAAAGCCTAAACAAGGTTCTACAAGAATTTGTACAACGTTTGGGTTACTGTCAAATACAACAAGGGCTACAATTCGAAAATTTAAGATTAAGTTTAGTCATGTATTAATTACTGGATTACTTTCAAGTTATTTATTATAATTTATTAATATTATAAATAAATAAAAATTAATTTTCTAAGTGCATATCTTTCAAATTATATCCGTTAGACCCTCAGTATTGTACTTTTTTGTAATCAGCTCATTTTTATCGATCTAAAAATGTCCTAAAATACAGGGTGTTCCATTTAAAAAAAGAACCGATGACGTCATCACTGTAATGTGTATCACCTTGTATAATGAAATTTTATTGTAAAATGTAGAACATTAAATTTAAAAATCGACGTGTTTTAGATTTTTTAAAAAAGGCTTTTGATTTAGGAAATATCGAATTTATTCCATACTTTACGGACACACTGTAGAATAAATTCATTTTTAGCATTATTATGAACCATTATTATGAAGCATTATTGTGAATAAAAACCTTTAAATACCAAAGGGGGTCGTGTGGTACCTTGTTAGAAAGTAGTCCTCTGGTCAGCAATATAAAGTTTTTGAGTTTGTGCATTCATAAAAAAAGAATTAAAACAAGAAAATTGAAATATATCGGACATATTACACGTGGAGAGAAATACACCTTGCTCCAACTGATTATGCAGGGAAAGATCCAAGGAAAGAGAAGCATAGGGAGGCGTAGAATGTCATGGCTGCGCAACCTAAGAGAGTGGTACGGATGTACATCAAATGAACTTTTCAGAGCAGCCATCTCAAAAGTCCGAATAGCTATGATGATTGCAGACCTCCGCCGCGGAGATGGCACTTGAAGAAGAAGATTCATGACTGAGAAAATTGATTTTTACAATTAAGTTAAATGTTCAAATCATGAATGTGTTGCTTGTGTGAGTCCATTTCAAAAGGTAAAAGAAATAATAAATTAGAAATTAGACTTACTCACAATCATGATTGTGAGTAAGTCTAATTTATTATTTCTTTTACCTTTTTAAATGTTCAACTTGACCACAATTATTCACTTCTTGACAAAAACCGAGGCGATTTTGTAATTCTCGTACAACATTTTGTATGACCTCGGGGGTTATTATGTTAATTTCCTCCCAATTTAATCCCAACTTTTAAATCAGCAATATTGCTTGGTCCATTAAAATATAGTTTAGAAATAATCAGGTATTTTCGTATCTGTTCTGCTAAATATTAGGGAAACAACTTTGAAGATAATAAAATATTAGTCAAAAAGCCAAATAAACAATTGATATGAATCTAGTAGGCTGCTGTCATTTAGGTATTTAAAGTTACTAAAAGACGTCAGTATAATATTTGTGCGCGTATTAATTTTAATTATGGCTCATTTGTCCGAGACTCAAAGAATAGACATTTTAATTATGATTTTTTGTGGTAATAAAACAAGAACCCAAAAGAAGGTTTGTGAAATGTTTAATAATAAATACCCTGCTCAACAAGTTTCGCAGTCTACAGTTAGCAAAATTGAATAGAAGATTCGTTATGCTGAACATGTAAAAAATATTGAAAAACCAGGTAGAAATGTTAAATTTACTGATGCAAAAAAGTTAGATGTGCTTCTAGAGATTGAGGAAAATCCGCAGAAGACAACTCGAGAATTTGCCCCTGTCAATGATATAAGTAAATCATCTATTTTAAGAGTTTTGCAAAAAGAAAAATACCATCCTTACAAAGTTCAGTTGGTTCAGGAGTTAAATGAAGATGATCCTAATAGAAGGCAAGAATTCTGTGAAATGATGATGGACAGAATGAACGCAGATTTGCAGTTCATAAACAAAATAGTTTTTTCTGATGAAGCGACGTTTCATTTAAACGGAACGGTTAACAAACAAACCTGTAAATAATGGAGCAGAGAAAATCCTCACTGGGTGTGTGAGACTCCCACGCAATTTATTTACATTTTTTAATTAACTTTTTAGTATTTACGAATATTTTTTTTTGACGTTAATCATCCAAATGAGATAGATCGATCTATTTACTACCAACAAGACAAGAGCTCCACCGCATTTTGCACGTAAAGTTAGAAATTATTTAAACGAGGTTTTTCCCAATAGGTGGATTGGAAGACGTGGAACGATCGAATGGCCGGCTAGATCCCCGATTTGACTCCTCTCGATTACTTCTTATGGGGTTATTTAAAATCTAAAGTATATTTTAATAGACCAAATAGGACTGCTCATTTAAAAATTAGGATAACGGAAGAAATTAACAAAATAACCCCCAAGGTCGTACAAAATGTACGAGAATTCAAAAATCGCCTCGGTTATTGTCAAGTAGTGAATGCTGGTCATTTTGAACCTTTAATTGAATTGTAAAGTACATTGAAAAATACATTCTAAATATTATGTGACATTATTATCTTCATTCAAACTAAAGTTTTGTCATAGAGACATTATCAAAATTTTATATCTTAAAAATCAATTTTCTCTTATAATTCAAAGGGGGTGCTGGAGGGGTATAATATTTTCATACTGTGAATTATTATTTTAAGAATAAAAATCAACCTGTTTCAGGTTTTTTCACATAGTACATAATAAGGCTAAAAATGAATTTATTCCATACATATGGACCGCATGGTATGCACGGATTTGGTGTGAAACCAATTTGTTATGTTTTTTAATGAACATAAAACAAATATAAAAAGTGGTATGCTTACACACATTAATAATTACAGGAAATTGTTCTGTTCAATTTTTTTAAGTCGAGGAATGCCAGACACTGTGATCTTTGAAACTATTACTGGCCTAAAACGGTTAACAAACAGCGTAGAAATAGCTAGCAGGTTTAATGAGTATTTTATTGAAAGCAATGAAAGTATTATTCAAAGCATTGATACTTCTGAAACATGGTGTAATGTAAATAGTATTCTATATTTAAATTTTGAAAAATTTAAAGAGCTCTCTATGCAGGATTTGCGAAAAATTGTTGGCAATTTAGATAATAAATTCTCACTACATGAAACGTTAAATTGCAGAATGGTAAAGGAAATTTTTGAAACCATTGGGCACGTTATGTTAAATTTAATTAATACATCTCTTACTACGGGTAGAATTCCAGATGTATTAAAAATAAGTACTATCAACCCTATTCAAAAAATACCCAACACTATCAAAGCTGAAGAATTCCGACCAATCAATACTTTACCTCCCATAGAGAAAATATTAGAAATTGCTGTTTATGAACAATTATTAGAACATGTAACATAAAATAAAATTTTAATTAATAATCAAAACGAAAAACGAATCCTGCGAATCAGCGTTACAAGTTGCATTATGTCACATAAAGAGTAATTTAGATAAAAATTAAGTACGTAGTCGGTGTATTTTTTGGTTTAAAAAGAGCTTTTGAGACCATTGACAGGACAATAATGATTTCTAAACTTAAACAGTATGGTATAGGAGGTACAGTAATTGCGTGGTTAGAAAATTATTAACAAAATCGCAAACAGAAAGTTCGATTTAAAGACCAATTGTCATCTGAAATGGATAGTAATACAGGGATTCCTCAAAGTAGTGTATTAGGCCCTCTTTTATTTATTCTGTACATTAACGATATCGATATTTTTGTAATTTGTGAATTTATTAATCTTTTTGCCGATGATACTCTAATTCTGTTGTAGTGATGAAAATTTTGATGTAGCTATTCAAAAAATGAACACTATTTTAGATATAGTTAATAAATATTTAAAAATGAATAAACTGAAGTTGAATGTGAAAAAACAGAGGCAATGGTTTTCACAACTAAACATAAATATAGCTTGCTTGATTTTGAAATCATAAATTTAAATATTAATAATGAAAAAATTGAAATTGTCACAACAGTTAAATATTTGGGATTCCAACTTGACAATATTCTGAGTCACTTCGACTACGTTCATAAAAAAATATCAAAAAAACTTTATTTTCTGAGTAGAATATCTCAAAAGTTGTCAATGGAGTCAAAAATAACAGTATATAAAACAATTATTCAACCTCATTTTGACTATTGCTCACCAATCTTATATTTATTTAACCTTAACAAACTTAACATGCTACAAAAATTACAGAACCGTGGAATGAGAATAATTCTTAAAATAAATCGCCGTACCCCAATTGGGACGATGTTAAATGTAATGAAATGCAAAACCTTTATAAACTAGGTTTTAATATACAAGAAATTAGCATTGTTTTGTTTGAATGAATAACATGACAATTACATATGACATTAACTAAAACTAAGATGACAAATGACAAACACAGTTCACAGACCACAGGACATTCACCCCAACTTTATTTTTGAACAAAGTCTTTAAGGTAAGCAGGAGTGTTTCTTTCCCTGGTACCTCTTCTAATAAGACTGTCTTTATTTTCTTCCTTTAAAACAGTTTTAATATTACCTTGATCTTCCAGAACGTTAACAGGAGAAATATTTGGATTTTCCTCACATATACTCAATCTAGGGCTTGGTGAATCTTTGATAAACTGTTCATTAGAAACCGCAGATTCCGATCCACTAACACAGTCCAGTAGAGATGAATCTCCTCGTGGTGCAAGTTGTCTTAAGGCTACTGTTGTTTCTTTACCATCTTCACGTCTAACAACAGCATAGTTTGGATTTGCTTCAATTAGCTGTACTTCTTCAACGAGGGGTTCATATTTGGACTGCCTCACATTTTTTTTCATAAATACTTTTCCGGGGGTTATCCACCATAAAGGAAGCGCAGCTCCATTTATAGCTTTTCTGGAATGATGAAACATTCGCTCATGAGGGGTACTGTTTGTAGATGTACACAAAAGAGAACGAATTGAATGAAGAGCTATCTCAACTACTTCTTCCCACTGTTCAGTTTTTAAATGTTTAGATTTTAAAGCAAGAGAAATAGTTTTCCATATAATTCCATTATATCTTTCTGTCTGGCCATTGCCTTCAGGATTGTAAGATGTTGTTCGGCTTGTAGGTATTATTTGTAAATGGAGAAATGTTTTGACTTCTTGAGACATAAATGCCCACCCTTGATCTGAATGGATATAACTAGGCATTCCAAATAAAGACACTTCACAACAGTTTTCGCTAAAACATACAAAGGGGAATCGAGAATATTCATCAACAATTGTTAGGATATATTTGTTATGAGATCTAGATGAAAGCGGTCCTTTAAAATCCAGAGACAATCTTTCAAAAGGCGAAGTAGCTTTAATTAATCTCCCTTGAGTTTTCAAAAACTTTGGTTTTATTTCTGCACAGATAGGATAGCAATTGGTCATTTCACGGACTTCATCAATAGTATATGGTAAGTTACGTGTCTTTATCCAATGGACCATTCTGGTGATTCCTGGATGACACAAGAATTGATGTAGTTCAAATAGACTTGGTCGAGGATTTATTGAACAGCTCACTCGTGAGAAAGTATCTGGCACTACATTCTCAACTCCTGGTCGGTACTGAATATCGAAACTGTAGCATGATAATTCAAGGCGCCATCTGATAATCTCATTTTTTATCTTACTAGTGTGGCGCATATTGAACATAAAAGAGACAGAATTTTGATCAGTTATAAGTCGAAAATGTTTACCTATCAAGAAATGTCTCCATTTTCTAAGAGCTTCCACTATTGCATAAGCCTCTTTTTCCACTGATGAATGATTTCTTTCACTTTTTGATAAGGTTCTTGAAAAGAAAGCAACAGGTCTTCCTCCTTGGCTAAGAGAAGCAGCAATACAAAAATCTGAAGCATCAGATTCAACGATAAAAGGAATCTTGTCATCAATCGTAGTAACGGCTGAAGAAATAATTTCTGATTTAAGAATTTGGAAAGCTTTAGCTGCTTGTTCTGTTAAAGAAAAAGTATTGCATGTGACTAGTTTTTGTATCTTTTCTGAAAATTGTGGGATAAATTTGGAATAATGTGCAAACATTCCGACAGCTCTCTTTAGTGATTGTGAATCGTTTGGTAAGGGTAACTTCTTTAATGGTTCAAGTCTTTCAGGATCAGGTTTTAAGGTCTGATTTTCTATTTGATAACCCAAAAGTTTGATTGAATTTAGTGTATAAGAACTTTTATTTTGATTTATTGTTAGATTGTATTTCTTCGCTACTTCCATAAATTTATTAAGATTTTCATTATGTTATTGTTGATTTAATCCACAAACCGTAATGTCATCAAGATATGCATGTACACCTTTTAAATATTCGGATTTAATAATACCATCGATAACCCTTTGAAAACAAGCCACTCCGTTGGTTACCCCAAAAGGAATCCGGCAAAATTGATATAGTTGGCCGTTGGCTTCAAAAGCAGTGTATATTTTCTCTTCATTTTTGATTGGAATTTGATGGTATGCATTTTTAAGATTAATAGTACTGAAGACAGAATATCTTGCTACTTTTCTAACAATATCTTCAACATCTGGGAGAGGATAGGCATCTAAGTAAGTAAATTTATTAATCGTTTGTGAATAATCTACCACCATTCGCTTTTTGTGTGTTTCACTTTTTGTAATAAGTACTTGTGCACGCCAAGGAGAGTTGCTTTCTTCTATGATTCCATTCAATAGCAGATACTGTATTTCGTCAGATATGAATTTTCTATCTTCAGTTGAAAATTTTCTTGATTTAGTTGCCCTCGGTTTGCAATCATTTGATAGATTGGAGAATAATTTGGGTGGCTCTATATTTAAGTATGCCAAACTACAAATGTTATCTATACGATCAATAACTAAAGGCATTTTTGAGCCAGCAAAAGTGATTTCTAGAGAAGAATGTTGTTTAAGCAGGTCATGACCTATTACTACATCAGCACATAAATCTTGAATTATTGATAATTTGACATTTTTATAGGAATGTTCGTTTATTTCTAAATTAACAAAGCAGTGTCCTGAGATAGTCGTTCTGAGTGCTGTTGAAACCATTATTATGCTTGCATGACTTCTAAATGTTTTCACGTTTATAGACAATGCATAATTCTTACTGATATATGACTCAGAACTAGCTGTGTCTATTAAACTTTCAGTTGTATTTCCATTCACCTTTATCTCAGTAACACTTTTAGATAAGCATTGAGGGGCAGCAGCAAGATTTCTAAAATTGGAACTAGATGTAGTAGTAGCTAAAACAGCAGCTGATACTGAATTGGGCATCTGAAGCCTACATACCTTGGAAAAATGTCCAACTTTCGAGCATTTCTTACAAACTTTGTCTCTAGCAGGGCATAGGCTACGAGGATGCCTTTCAGTTGATCCACAAAAGTAACATTTCCAACTTTTCACAGCAGCAGAAGTATAATTAGTGTGCTCTCTGGTTTCGGAAGAAATTGCATTCATAATTTGTACAGGAGTTGTATAAGCCTCAGAGTGTTTTGAAGCTGACTCCAGAGACTGGGCTTTCACTATGGCATCTTGCAGAGTAATAGTGTTGTTTTCTAGTAAACGTTGTCTTATGTCATTAGAAAGAATGCCATTAATAAAAGAGTCTCTTATATAATCTTCTCTATTTTGGTCTGCAGAAACGGCTAGAAAATTACAGTCTTTGGAAAGCACTTTAAGATGTTGAACGTATTGACCTATATTTTCACCAGTTTGTTGTTTTTTTGTCATTAGGATATGTCTGGCAAAAATTTCATTTTTGGGTTTAACAAAAGCTGCTTCGAGAATACTTTTGGCTTCAGAATACTTTCTACAATCAGAGATGAGTTCATAGATATTGTTGCTCACGTAATTTACCAGTAGTTTGAATTTCTCCTCCTCTGAAACATCAATCACAGAGGAAATAAAGTTTTCAAAGGTAGCTTTCCAATGCATCCATTCTTGAGACGATCTAGGAGAGTTAGGATCTGCATCGAATCTGTCTGGTCGTAGTAGCTTATCCATATTCGATATTTCTTGTATATTAAATTGTAATGAAATGCAAAACCTTTATAAACTAGGTTTTAATATACAAGAAATTAGCATTGTTTTGTTTGAATGAATAACATGACAATTACATATGACATTAACTAAAACTAAGATGACAAATGACAAACACAGTTCACAGACCACAGGACATTAAATACTCTAATACCATGATTTTGGTCTTCAAAATAGTAAATGGCTCATCACCTGAATATTTCCAAGAATTCATTTCTTTCAACAAAAGTATTTATTCTTATAATACCCGAGATTTAGATGACATATATGTACCTAGAACTATGTATAAAAGTACGATGAATTCGCTCTTTTTTAAAAGCTTCCTTAAATTTAATCATTTACCTACATCAGTAAAAAAATTCTCAAGTCTCAATAATTTCAAAATGTTACTTAAACACTATATCAAAAATTTATAGTGTACTTTCTTTATATTATATGTATATTAGGATTTTTCTATTTAATGTATGTAATGGGTGTAATGAGTCATACCTGCTTAATTAATTATATGTTTTGATCATTCCCACATAGTATTTAAATGAACCTTACGTTGATAATTTTAGTAATTGACTGAAATACTAATAGTCATTCCCCGACCTTGAAAAATCACAACTTCAAATAAAAAACGAATTCACTTCATATCATATTCATATTATTTAACTAGACAGAAGTTGTCTAACCGTACATTTGCCATATGTATTTATAGTTACATTTTGCGATATATATATATATATATATATATATATATATATATATATATATATATATATATATATATATATATATATATATATATATATATATATATATATATGTATATATATTGAAATGATTTCAATATGTTAAAAAGGATACAACTTAAATGGATTTTTATATGAGTTTGTTGTTCATGAATTTCATGAAGCCATCACAATGTGGGTTCGACTCTGAAATAAAAGAGAGAAAAAGATTAGTAAATTGTTAAATAAATTAATTTTGACTTACCTGGTATAGTGTTAATAATTTCTGAATAGTATAGTTGCCTAGTGTATAGGTGAATAGTCTAAACCTTAAAAAGAACAAAAAAAGAAGAATTCTTAAAAAATATTTAAATATAGAAATTTTGAAAACGTCAGAAAATAAACTGTCAAGCAAGTCTATGGGAGCTAAATTAATAGGGGTTTTGTTAAATAAGAAATTACAATGATGTGGAGATGAAAAGAATAAATTGTATTAGCATTGTAATAGAATAAGTTTTATATCTGAACATTTTTTTTTATAAATTCCCAAATTAGATGTGATTAAAGTGATTATGAGAAATTAATGTGGATTGACAAATGTGTCAGAACAGGACAGTTTTATGGTTTAAAAAAAAAATAGAAGACGAAAAGAAAAAAGAACGTTGGTTGCTGTTAGCAACGAATGATAAATTTTTTTGGGAGAGGCCGACAAGAAATTTTGAAAAGGAGTCCTGAAATTGTGGAATAGGTCGGGAGTGTTTTTTTAACTCGTCTAAAGAGAATTTTAGTTTTTCCACAGTTTCCACAGCAGAGATATCCAGAATTTGTTCCAGAGAGTAAGAGAAACAATTTAACTTATAACTTATTATTGGAGTACAGAAATGTCATTTAAATTGAGAAAATTAAAATTCATGAATTAACATAATTGCGATAGGCCTTAAAAAAATTGAAATATTAATGATCATTAAATTAAAAATAGAATAGTACGTACCTTAACTTCCGAAGAGAGGATTGATATTCCAGTTTCACCAATTATTTTGCGAGTAGTTAGTTTTCTTTAAATAAGTCAGAACTGTTTTAAAGTAAGGTTGGATAATAATTTGGGGATCATTTGAAATTTTGATTATATTTGAATGCAAGTTAAAAGTCAGCGGAATAAAGTGTTCATTTTCTTTTCTTTATAGTTCATTTAAACACTTTATAAAGTTGCAATATTTATTTAGTTTTTAGGTACTTGTATAGAGTCTCCACATTTTGTAATAAATTTTTATTGTCACGACTCTAAACCACATTAAGATTTATACGATTCCTATTTTTGTAAATTTTTAAAGGCAACCCAAGTTGCAGACGAATTTTATTGTTTATATTAAATTTGTTCAATATTAATAAATAACGTGCTTCATTTGGGTTAATTTATCAAAGGTCTAAAGTAAATTTTGATTTAATTTCTTTTTGAACTCTACCAGGAGACTACAGAGTCGACGTCACACAGTGACAGATTGCTTAGAACACATAATTGAGCTAGCTGAGGTATCTATTAAATTAAACAACGAACCATAGATTTTAAAAATTACAACATTTATCATAAATAAAAATAAAATTAATAAAATACAACTTTATCAATATATATATATATATATATATATATATATATATATATATATATATATTATATATATATATGTATATATATATATATATATATATATATATATATATATATATATATATATATATATACATTTAATACATATCATCATCATTCTCAGCATATTCTACGGATTATTGTGCAGCTTATTGAGTGACGTTGAGCTTCAATATAATATTTTTCTTAAGTGTCCAAGTTTCTCCACCGTATGTCATGATTGGTAGTATACACTCATCGAATGCTTTTCTCTTCAGATGGAGTGGCATCTTCGATTTGAATATAACTGCATTTTCTACCAAAACATGCCCAAGCCAGTTTCATTCTTCCGTTGGTTACCTAGGGTAAGGAGCCAGATTTAAGTATTAATTGTCCCAGGTATACATACCTACTCGTCTACTGTCTCAAGTGCAGTGTTGTTTATTATTTCATCTTAGATATCTACTAGCACGTTGTACATGGTTTTTGTTTGTGTAAAATATACCAAGTACTTTGTTTTCTGCAAAATAAATAACAAATGATAAAATTGATATTGTATTGGCTTTTCACCAAAGTTTTTAAAATATTGTTCTTTCCTCGTCTATATACCAACCTTGGAGGTTGACAACGATCATGATAATTTTGTTGCTATTTTGGGTACTATTTTGCTTCCATTCTTCCTTGGCAGATAATATTTATTTTCCAATTTGCCTGTTAAGCTCTTTATATCTTGACACGCTTTTGTTTTTTATCAGGCGTCTTTGAAAATAATTTGAAAGGTATATACAATAAATAAAGTTAATCAAATGAATTTGGGAGTAAAAATTGAATGAAATTAATTTTCACAACTATCCACATATCTCTGTAGTAATCAATTTAAAGGTGACGAAGCTTATAATATACACATCATGGATAAGCTTCGAGTAGAGAAGCAAGTATAGGCAATTTTTATCAGATACGTTTGCCAATTTAGTGTGGCTGGTGAACTTAATAAGCCATAGCCCATAGTTAAAGGTTATTCAAACAGTAATGTTACCGTGTTTTACCACTCTTCTTACTTAACATTCTTATATACAACCTATAATCTAAAATAAATGTTTTTACTTTTAGGGTCATGATACCACAGCCATTTCTTTATGTCATACTTTGATGATTTTAGCAAACAACCCGGACATTCAGGTAAGATGTATTTCATAATATAAGACAAGGGTTTTGCAAGATAAAATACAAAATTAAAACTATAGTGAAAGTATTTTCTATCAAATTTTTTATCTTAACAATTTTTATTAAAAAACATCTTTTATATTTTTATAAAATCTGTGGTATTGTGTTTTTAAGGAGGAAATGTATCAAGAGGCAATCGCAGTAGTGGAAGACCTTAAAAATCCCACTTACGCCGAATTGGGAGAACTAAAATACATTGAAAGATGCATAAAAGAAAGCTTAAGGTTGTATCCCAGTGCTCCCATGATTTCTAGAGTACTTGGGGAAGAGGTACATACCAAAACTGGATACACAATTCCAAAATCTGCCGTTATCAGCATTTGTATATACGATACCCACCACAGTCCGCAGTATTACGAAAATCCAGAAAAGTTTGACCCTGACCGATTTTTGCCGGAGAATATTGCTTCACGACATCCTTACGCTTACATTCCGTTTAGTGCTGGAAGTCGAAACTGTATAGGTGAGTATATGACAAATTTTACATCTATTATAGTCCAGCAAATAAAAAATGAGTCATGAGCGTGATCACTTACGTTTATCGTATCGTATCGAGCTATCTCCATGAGTTTCACCACGAAGCGTATTAGTAGCGGAGAAAAATACGTATATAGTCAGTATGGTCAGTATATTTTTAGTTTTCTCAGAGTTATAAGTACATTGGGGGTCTAGAATCCTCAAATTCAACTGCTAGCAACTTTGGCATAATTCTTACTAATATTCGATCGATTAGAAATAAGACAGATGAGTTATTTTTGTTTCTGGAAGAATTAGGGTTTCCCCAGTTAGTTGCAGTGACGGCTTGAAGTTAATGAGCCAATTTTCATTCAAGACTATACCACAATTAATAGGTATGATCGTCCAAGTTCAGCTCATGGTGGCACTCTGATTCTTTCTAATAACAATGATTTTTCTTCAGTCTCGAAATATGACTATTTGCTGGGCGAAAACTACTTCGAATTTTCTTTGTTTAATAACAAGAAATTTAACCTATACATTATTTGCATTTATAGATCACCTAGCTCTGATACTGAACTATTTTTTCAGAGCCTGCTAAATTTGTTAGATATTCTGCCCATTAAAAGCAGAAAAATTTTATGTGGTGATTTTAATATTGACTACGCTGCTGTTTGTGCGACCCAACTGTCTTTGGTAACTATTTTTGAATCATATGGTCTCACAATGCACGTTAATTCTCCAACAAGAATCTCAAAAACATCATCCTCGACAATTGATTGTGGTTTCTGATTTTCCACCCGCTGACGTCCATTCTACAGTTATTAATGGGGGGCTTTCTGATCATGAAGCGGTATATACCAAGTTTAGCAGTTTAAAAACACCCCACTCAAAAACCCGACGATTAGGTAGGATTTTTTCCCCTCAAAACTTTCGTAAATTCTATAATTCATGCTTGACTTCTGACTGGAGTTTTTCTTTTGGGGACATTGACTGTAATGTTAGTGATTTTCTAAATAGAGTTGTATCTATTTTTAATAAAGCATTTCCTCTATTAAACATCAGGCCAAAACATCACAAACCTTGGATTACCAAAGGTATTCGTATATCTGCGAAGAATACGCGTTCTCTGCTATATATTAAAAAATTTAATGACAGTATCCCCATCTCTGATTATATCAATACGTACAGAAAATGCTATCTAAAACTACTCAAAGTAGCCAAAAAATCCTACTTTTATAATCGCCTAACAAGCTTCAAAAATATTTCAAAAGAAACTTGGTCAATAATAAACGATTTTCGAAATAAAATCAGTGCAGCGAATCAAACCTTTTCTTTTCCTAACCCCGAAAATCTAAATGATTACTTTGTTAATGTGAGTAAAAATATAACCTCAACTATTTTGTCACAACAAGATCCAGTTTCCTATCTCCCTAATTCAAAAAACATTGCTGATACCTTCTTTTTAAGACCAGTTGATAAGACTGAATTCATTCAAACAATTCGTAGTATAAAAAGCAAATCGTCCTGTAGTACAGATGGATTATCTATTAAAATTTTCTCAAATCTTCCGCATAATGTATTGGAGGTCATGGTCTCGCTAGTAAATGATTCCCTTGAAAAAGGTACATTCCCTAACTACCTAAAGACTGCCATCGTTATTCCTCTTCATAAAGGTAGAGACAAATCTGATGCCTGCAACTATAGACCTATTGTCTTGTTACCAGCACTATCAAAAATTATTGAAAGGCTTATAAAAGTTCGACTTATGCCCTTTCTCCTTAAACATAATATTTTATCGCAAAATTAGTTCGGCTTTTTGTCTAATAAATGTACTAGTGATGCAATGTTTTCTGTGTTACATGAGGTATATCTATCACTAAATAGTAACCTCTCCTCCGCCACCGTTTTCTGCTACTATTCCAAAGGCTTTGACTGCGTAAATCATGACATTCTATTTAAAAAATTAACTTTCTATGGAATTCGGGGTGTGTCTTTGAATTGGTTCAAAACTTACTTGGTAGGTAGGAAACAATTGGTTAGAATAAAAGACACCGACTCTAGTTGTAAAGACATTGAGTGTGGAGTACCCCAAGGTTCAGTATTAGGTCCCATTCTTTTTTTACTTTTCATTAATGACATCACTTACTTGAAAATTAAAGGGAACATTTTTCTATTTGCTGATAATACAAGTATTACTTGGAGCAGCTCTAATATTTCAACGCTTCATTCAATTATAACCGCTGATTTGCTTATAATCAAGGCTTGGTCAGACTCCAACTTACTTAGCTTTAACGTGGATAAGACAGTAGCATTATCTTATAAAGGAGTCATTCAACCCTTGCTTTTGAATGAGAACCAAATCAGTATCGTTAATTCCGTGAAATTTCTAGGTATTCTTGTCGACAGCGATCTTAAATGGTCCTTGCATACTCACTCCTTAAGGAAGAAACTATCCTCAGCTTGCTTTGCAATAAGATCTGTTTCGAAGGAACTAAATTTATCTTCTGTCAAAATGGCATATTTCTCATTGTTCGAGTCCCATCTTCGATATGGGCTTCAATTTTGGAGTTCTAGTACAGCGGCCCAATTTGATACTATTTTTAAGTTCCAAAAAATAGCAATTCGTTATCTGTTTGGTCTCAAACAAACAACTCATTGTAAGACCTACTTCAAAAATCACGGAATTTTGAAGCTTCCCTCTTTATTTATTTTGGAAACGGTTTGTTTGATTCGCGAGCATCTAAACATTTTTCCCGATAGACCTGATCATGGCTACTCCATTAGAAATTCGGATTGTAACGTTTTTTTACCGATCCCGTCCACTCAGCTAGTAAAGAATTCTATTCTATATAGTGCAAAAAAACTTTATAATCACCTTCCAAGAGAAATTAAACACGCAACATCTTTCATTAAGTTTCGTAAGATGACAAAAATCTATCTCTCTGAAAGACCATATTATTCAGTTGACGAGTTTCTTAATGTATAACAAAGAAACAAAATTAGTATTGTTTATAATTACATTTGGGTGTCTCAAGCAGTGACTACAATTTGTCTCATTTGTTGTTGTCTGTACAAATTATGTAAGTAATACAATAATTTTACTAATTTAAAATTGTATTGTTCTGTTTTTTTATTATATTTGTTTTTGTTTTATACTTTTTGTAATTTTTGACTGATTTTTTTTAGCTTTGTCCATAAAATTGTTCAATAATTTTCAGTGACAATAAAGCATATTTCTATTCTATTGTGTGCTAATATACAGATGCCTTTTACATTTAAGTAAATATCCTTTCTTTTTTTCTTTCTGTTTTAATCTGAATATTTTCATCAAACCAATCATTTGTTCTTTTCTTCTTTGTTTACCTTCTATGCCTAGTTATTCTTTAACTCCTTCTTTCATGATGTTTCTGCACCCTTCCCACGCTTCATTTATGTTTTTATGTTTTCGTCTGTTTTTTAGTTTGATGTTTGTATTTTGTTTATATTCTCTATTTTTATTCATATCCTTGAGTTCTTCTATATTGTATCGTTCATATTTAGAACCTATTTTCTTTTTTATGTTTAAAATTCTGAATTTTACTCTACTTTCAACCCAGTAGTGAACAAAATCGGTATTTGCTGCTCTCCTGGTAGAAATGTTTATTGGATTCGATTGGTGTCTTGACTCTACAATAACATGATCTATCATATTTACTGTAAGTCTACTGTAAGTTTACTGTGATTTTCAGGTGCCTTTGTGTATATCTTTTCTAGCGAAGTTAAAATGAAACAATCGATTCAAACAAAACTACTATGAAAAAAGAAGACATTACTCTGTCTGATTTTCAATGCGCTTCTGGTAAGTTGTCGTTTCATCGTTTTCGTGGTCTTCCTACTGATCGTATTCCCATTGGGGAACCACTCCTGCCGTCTTTACTACTCTATTTGTTGTCATTTGGCTTATATGATCGTTTTATTCTAGTTTTCTATTTCTTACTCAGTCCTTGATGTTTTCCGCTTTGTATCTACGCCATATATCTGTACTTCTAGCTCTATCCCATAGTGTTTTACCATAAATTTTTTTAAGTGTTAACTAAAATTTTTAGTTTTTTATTGACGCTTGTAAAATAAAAGTATTTGCTTCGTTGGCTTGTAAAATAAAAGTATTTGGGAAGAATGGACATCTCTGTATAAATTGTTTTGATAATAAAATAATCAAAGTACAAGTTCCTATTTACGGTAGGGTTTATACAGAGATAACCCTTCTTCCATTTTATTTTTCAGGTCTCATCTCAGTTGACAGGCCAACGCAACGTTACCAAGCAAACAAAACTTACAACTAAATACACATCAAACAGATGAATCAACAGCTGAATTAGCAGGTAAATCAACGATGCTGCAATTACGCAACGAAGCAAATACTTTTATTTTACAAGCGTTGTTTTAACAGGGCTTCTAAATTGTAGACCCTCTTCTGAATCAGAACTAGTTTCCTTAATTTTAACAGGAGTCATTTGGGAACTTGAAGGGTCGACAATTTCAGAATTACAATTTTCCTTAACTACTGAAGGTTCAGGTGGTCTGTAGTCAGTGGATTATTTGGTTATTCTAAGTTTGTAGTAATTAAAATTCTTATTTGTTTGGGAATTTCTTTATATTTACTGTTATATTTTTTGTTGTGTTAGCCTCTCACATTCATCATTTCTAATATTTCATCAGTCATCCAAGGTTTTTTTGTGTTTTTGAAGATATCTTCGGTTTGTTTAATAATGGTTTTTAATTAAGACCTAAACTTGTCAGTATCATTTGATTCTTCTCTTTCTCCTCTTTAAGTATTTCTATTCCTAAGTTCTCGACCATATTTCTGATTAGTGTGAGCTTTTGCCTCGTTTCTTCTTTCTTCAGTAAGCTCATATCTGGTTTTGGTTCTCTCTTTTTTTATTTAATTCTTTATAGTTTATTTTAAAATTTGACTAATGCTTTTTTCTATAGTTTCGATGTTGTTAATTTTGTTTGCCCCAAACATCACTTTCATAGTTCACGTGCCGATCTGAATCATTGGTTTATATATATATATATATATATATATATATATATATATATATACATATATATATATATATATATATATATATATATACATATATATATATATATATATATATATATATATATATATATATATATATATATATATATATATATATATATATATATATATATATATATATATATATATATATGCTGTCACTATTTTTCCGGGTTTGACTCCGCGTTGTAAAATGCTGGTTTTCTTGAAAACCATTGTTTTGGCGACGTTTCGGCAAGGTCTCACTTGCCATTCTTAAGCCTGGTGGATCTACTTCTCGTCGTTACTCGATTAGTACTGGTCGAGACCAGTACTAATCGAGTAACGACGAGAAGTAGATCCACCAGGCTTGAGAATGGCAAGTGAGACCTTGCCGAAACGTCGCCAAAACAATGGTTTTCAAGAAAACCAGCATTTTACAACGTGGAGTCAAACCCGGAAAAATAGTGACAGCACATATAGCTCCCGCGGAAACCTCAAAACAAACATATATATATATATATATATATATATATATATATATATATATATATATATATATATACACCGGTATTTAGGCGCCACGCCCTTCCGGTAGGGATCTATGGAGGAGTATCACCGAGCCGCAAGCCCTTATCTCTTGCCGTACTGCTCCATCATAGGCCGATCAGACACCAGCACCATTTTTTTTAATGTTGTAAATAATTGGTTTGGCCTATCTGAAGGCCAAATATGTAAATGTAGTTTGCATAGTCATTGTTCTTGAGATGTCCTTAAGGATCTTTATTGTAGTAGTCATACCGTAATGTTCCAAAGCTTTATACCGTTAACTGTTCCGAATAGTTCATCCATCTTGAGGTAGATTTCCCCACCCCAACACAAAAAAGGTTCTCCTTCCATTTACCAGTTCCTTAACTCGTTGCTATTGACTAGTAAACGTGAATTACTTATAACGGTGGTATACGTGGAGGTCTCCTCAAGATTGCGAAGGAAATATTGTGAGGAACCAAATCGACTACATCACAATTAACAAAAGATTCCGTAATGGTATTCTAAATGTAAAAACGTACCCAAGCTGCGACATAAAACTTGTCAAAACAAGGCTAAACCCACTCAGAGAATAGCATGGAGTAGTGCTGACCAAGGACAGCAACAGAAGTATGAAGACATAGTAGATACGCAGTTAGAGTCTAAGACAATAGCTTCCACTAAGGAGAAGACAATAAAAGATGCAAAAGATGCAAAGGAAAATTAAAAATACTGTCTTGGAGGCAGCAGACCAAAGTATACAGTAATGTATACTGTAATATAATAAAATAAATGTAGCTAAGAAAGAGTGGATGAAAGAAAAATGTAAAGAGGTAGCAGATTTGTGAATGAAGCATAAATAGAGAACTACACAGAAAAGTTAAAGAAGTAGCAGGAATATGGACACCCAAACACTTATCGATTGTAACAAACAAGAAAAACTAAATGGAATTAGACCCTGAAAACAGAAAGAAATATGGCAGCAGTATCTTAAAGATTTGTTTGGTGATCAGAGAACAGAAGAGCCCCCACAAATAGATACAGATGAAAAATTAAACATTCTCACCGAAGAAGTTTTGCAGGCAATAAAAGGCGCGAAGAATAACAAGGCACCCGGCAAAGACCTAATAACAGCCGAACATTTTAAACACCTAAGTGATAATGCTGTCAGGAAATAAACATACCTCTGCAACATTATGCATGAACATGGCATAATACCGCATGACTGGCTAATATGCGGTATTATATAAAACAAAAAGCAAGGAAATGTGAAGACCATCGAACTGTATCCGTAATTAGTCATGCCGCTAAGATTTTTATGCGAATAATTTATAACCAAATTCACAATAAGTGTGAAGAATACCTAAGTCGTTCTCAATATAGTTTTAGAAAGGGTACAGGCACTAGAGAAGCAATTATGGGATTGACACTGATTGCAGAAAGGTATCTTGAGGTTCAAAAACGGCTGTATGTGTGCTTTGTCGATTATAGAAAGGCCTTCGATCGCATCAAACACGGAAAATTGATTGAGGTGCTGAAAGAAGTAGGGTTGGACGGACACGACATAGCTATCATAAGTAATACATACTGGAACCACACAGGATGCGTTCGAACAGAGAACGGAAACACCAAGTACATCAACATATAACGAGGAGTGCGTCAAGGGTGCATTTTATCCCCCCTATTATTTCATGTATATGCCGAACATATAATTAGAGCTTCTCTTGAAGATCGCCCTGAAGGTGCCAGAGCCAATGGAATCATCATTAACAATATAAGATATGCTGATGACACCGTAGTATTAGCAGAAACAGAAGACCAACTAAAAATATTGATGAACGTATTATCAGAAGAAAGTCACAGGCTAGGCTTGGACCTTAACTTTTCCAAAACCAAAATTCTGGTATTCCACAAAAACCCCCATGAACAAGTTACACCTAACATATAAATAAATGGTATCACCCTTCAGAGTTCCCAAAGCTTCATATACCTGGGCAGAGAACTAAATAGTCAACTAGACCACTCAAAAGAAATTAGAAGATACATTGAAATAGCAAGATCTGAATATGAATATGCGTAAAATGCTCTGTAACCCCAAGCTATCAGTCTCAATAAGATTGAGAACACTAAAGTGTTATGTGTGGTCCCTACTACTATATGGCTGTGAGACCTGGACATTAAAACAATATGACGCCAACAAATTAAATTAATTTGAAATGTGGATGTACCGCCGAATGCTAAGAATAAGCTGGACCAGCAGAACTACGAATGAAGAAGTACTGAGAGCAATGAACACACGCCCTTATCTGGTCAATACTATCAAAATTATAACGACGTCATATCTAGGACACGTAATGCGCTATAGGGAATTTGAGCAGCTCCAGGTAATATTAGAAGGCAAGATTGAAGGTAAAAGGGGCATAGGACGAAAGAAAAAATCCTGGCTACAAAACATCAGAGATTGGACCCACACAACAGAAAACAAATTAATTCACTAAACCCAGAACAGAGAGAAATTTGCCATATTGATCGCCAATCTCAACAGAGAAGGCACTTAGGAGGAGGATTTATAACGGTAATCAGTCGGTCGCTCGAGACTCATTAGTTATCTAATTTAGTTATTGAAGTAGCCAGTAAAACTGCTTTGGTTTTGCCTCATAGTATCCAATATTGGACCGGTTCAGGATCAATTCCAGTACGCCACAAAATAGTCCTGGAAATGCAGTTTGTATATACCAGGAATGTTTATCGGATCCGTAATGTTCAGCGTTATCAGGGGTACCTCGTCTAGAATGTGTCTCTTCACCACACATTACGGTCTTTATAGAGAGAGGCTGAGGCTCAATTTTAAATAGCTATATTCGCTTCATCATTTATAAATATTATTAATGGATTTTTTTGTTTCAGGACAAAAATATGCAATGTTGGAGCTGAAAGCTGCCCTGTGTGGAATACTTTGCAATTTCAAATTGGAAGCAGTTACGAAACCTTCAGATATTATCCATAAAGCAGATATAGTGCTAAGACCGTCTAATGAAATAAAAGTTAAATTTGTACTAAGAACGCAGAAGAAATAGTTGTGTAGGGAGAATAGTTATTCATCACTTCCCAATATTTATTAATTATCATTTCATAATATTACCTATAATGACTTAAAACTTATGTTGTATCACTTATGATCACCAATCATCTGATTTTGTATTCTTAAATCTTGTTGGTTATGCAGAACCTCGAAATTAAGTTTTGTTTATTTGGATGATATAGCATACATTTATTTTATTGTTAATTTTATATTATATTAAAAAGCGGCAATTAAAAATATATTAATTTTTTTTTCTTTTGTGTCACAAAATGTATTTTCCAAGTCTTCTTGTTTATAATCCCAGCTTTGCCTACTTAAAATCATAAAGTACGCTTGTATGTTTGGATTTTTCAGCGTCTTAATGCCTTCCAATCAGTCGAGTAATATAAATGTTCACATCAGGAGAGGAGCAAATACGGATTCTGATCACTACCTGGTCAAAATTAGGACAAAGGCCAGAATTTCAACTATAATAAAGGAAAAAGGTTTTAAACATGAACCACACAATGTAGAAGGACTCAAATATATGAACAAAAATTTAGTGAATATAAAAAAATATAAACAGCAAAGTAGAAAACAGACTCTAAAACATGAAAACATAAATGAGGAGTGAAAAGAGTGTGAAAACATTATAAAAGAAGCAGGTAAAGAAGTACTAGGTGCAAAAGATAAACAAAAAAGAGCAAGAACGAATGACTGGTTTGACGAAGAACGTGAGATTATAACAGAAAGAAAAAACAGAGCATATAGCATATTTACAGATGCAATAAAGGCACTGAATCTGACAAGTAGAGAGGAGATATAAACAACTCCGCAAAGAGGAAAAGATAATCCACCGAAGAATTTAAAACCCACATCGTGGTGGAGATATGTTGTTAATTTGTTTGTTCTCAATATGGTCTCATGAATTATAATATATAATATATGTAATATATATATATATATATATATATATATATATATATATATATATATATACATATATATATGAAAATTACTGAGTTCTCGGGAAGAACCGCGTTGAGAATTTAAAACTCGACGTTTCGGCACCCATTTTGGAGCCATTATCAAGAGTGATACGGTTCGGTTCGAGTTCGGGGTCTCAATCTGCCTACTCCCCTCACTCGAGACGTACCAGTATCGTGTTCTATATTGCAAGAACTGTCTCTCGGCACTGAGGTCTCAATCTGCCTACTTCCCAGTGTCGAGTGGGGGAGTAGGCAGAATAAAATACCGGAAGAATGGAGAACGAGCGAACTAATTCTACTATTCAAAAAAAGGAGATAAAAACAGCCAGAAAACTACAGAGGTATAAACAACTAAAATTGTACAAGTGTTAATAAATCAGAGGATAAGTTTAGCAGATGAACAAGAGGGTTTTAGTAGTGGAAGATCATGTACAGATGCAATATTCGTTATAAAGCAAATTACTGAGAAATCACTGGAGTATGATAGACCAGAATTTCTGTGTCTGATTGACCTAAGGAATGCGTTTGACAGAGTAAGACCCAAAGATGTAATCCGTCTTCTGTATAGAGAAGTTCCCCCAAATATTATAAAAACTATCGAAAACATTTACCGTAACAACAAAATGAAAGTCAGAACAGATGGACAACTTACAGAACCTATAGAAATAGGTAGCGGAATAAGACGAGGGGATTCATTGAGGCCTCATGATCTTTAATTTGATCATGGATGAAATCATAAAAACCCTTAACAAATGAAGAGGATACAGAATGGGAAACAAAGAAATGAAAATATTCTGTTACGCAGACGACGCAATATTGATAGCCCAAGATGAAGATAGTCGGCAAAGACTGGTCCATAGATTTAACATAAGAGCAAAAGAATTTAATATGACAATCTCATCACAGAAAACTAAAACAATAGTAGTCAGCAAAGAACCAACCACATGTAAAACATCATCATCATCATCTTGGTGCTACAGCTCTTAGAGGGCCTCGACCTTCTCAAGCTTTCTACTCCATTCTATTCTGTCCCTCGCTTGCATTTTCCAGTTGCCGACTCCGATCTTCTCGGCATCTTGTGTTACCCCGTCCATCCACCTCAGCTTTGATCTACCCTGTCTTCTCATTCCCACGGGTTGCGCTGTTAGAATCTTTTTTATCATGTTTGACTCAGGGGCCCGGGCTACATGTCCTGCCCACTGCAGGCTGTTTCGCTTAATTATAGTGGTAATATCTTTACCACCAAACGTATTCTTGTAGATATTCTGCAGTTCAAAGTTATATCTACGCCTCCATATTCCGTTCTCACAGACCGCTCCGAATATCTTGCGTAGCACCTTTCTTTCAAAAATGGATAGAGCGGATTCATCTGTTTTCGTTAGCGCCCATGCCTCTGATCCATATGTGAGAACGGGGACTATCAGTGTCATATTACACTATCTAGCTATGGATACCTGGACAAAGAAGTGGGAGATCAATACAAAAAGCAAATAGACTGCCAGGATGCCTTCTTCTTCTTTAGGTACCATCTCCTCTAGGGAGGTTGGTAATCATCACAGCTATTTTCACTTTTGAGATTGCAGCTCTGAGCAAGTCGACGGAACTGCAATTATACCACTTTCTCAGATTGTTGAGCCAGGAGATGCGTCTTCTTCCAATACTTCGTTTTCCCTGTATTTTTCACTGCATTATGGTTTGGTATGGTATGGGTATTTATCCCCTCTCATAACGTGGCCGAGATACTGTAACTTTCTTATCTTAATCGTATTCATGATTTCCATTTCCTTTTTCATCTTTCTGAGGACCTCAACATTTGTTATTCGGTCTACCCAACTTATTTTTAATATTCTTCGGTAGGTCCACATCTCGAATGCTTCAAGTCGATCGTTTACCTCTTTCCTTAAGGTCCAGGCCTCCATCCCATACAGCAGCACCGAAAACATATATGAACGTAATATTCTTATTTTGAGTTGGAAACTAAGGTCTGTACTGTATAATACTTTTCATATCTTATGAAATGTTGCTCTAGCTTGTCCAATTCTCATTTTTATTTCTTCTGTATACTCGTTATTTTCATTAATAATTGTACCAAGATATCTGTATTATTTTACTTTTTCTATTGGAACCCCTCTTATGTTTGAAATGTCTTGTTGTTGTATTTTGGAAATTGTCATAAATTTTGTTTTATTAGCATTAAGCGTTAGTCCGCTTTCCTCACTATCATTTACTACATTATCTAAAAGTGTCTGTAGGTCTTGTATATTCTCTGCAATTAGTAGGTATAGTATCATCGGCATATCTGATATTGTTGATGGGTCTGCCGTTGACTTTTATTCCAATTGTTACATTTTCTAGTGATTTTTTAATTATTTCTTCCGAATATAGAATGCCTTAATAACACTATATGGCGAAACAGACACATTAACACTGAGATGAAGTCAAGAATTTATATAGCCAGTGTAAGACCAATAATGACATATGTCTAAGAAACAAGACCCAACACAGCCACAACGCAAATGCTACTGGAAACTGCAGAGATGAGTGTACTGAGTAGAATTACAGGAACTACGCTGTGAGATCGAAAGAGAAGTGAAAACATTAGAAGAAAATGTAACGTACAGTGTATAAATGAATAGACACAAAATAGAAAAAAAAAAAATAATGGAATACCCACATACGCAGAATGGACGAGATCAGTGTCGTCAAAATAGCAAGAAATAAGTTACCAATCGGCAGAAGAAGTATCGGACAACCGCTCAAAAGATGGAGTGACAACCTTCCATACAGGTATCAATCCGCCAATGAACAAGCAGAATTGCTTATAAAGAGGAAGAAGATGAAGAAGAAGATGTAAAGACGCTTTAATTGACAAATAACATGCACGTCTTTTTGCAATAAGTTCAAAGTGCAATTGTGTTTTCGAAGCAGTTGTTAAAAATTGGAAATGGTAAAGTCGCTATTGACACCTCGAACTGATTCATTTTGTTACCCAGAGATTTCTGATACTTAACAAACTCGAAAGAGGAGCTTATTGAACTTTGATCCATTATTTAATTTTAAGTCGGTACGAAGTTCGGCGGGTCAGCTAGTAGTTGAATATAATTTGTAGCATTTGTAAATTCCTTAATATATATTGAAATCCCCTCGTATATGTATTAAAAAAACGAAGAATAATTTCCATGCATTTTTGTTTCCTATCGTACAAGTTAAGTATTTTCAATCCTCTTTGCGTTGATATTGATTGCTTCCCGAGGTCGATTATAAAGCATTTTAGAGTTTGTTTATTATTTCACAGATGGTTATTTCCTCGGTATTCTTTGATCGTTGAGCCGCTCGATACTGCGTTTTAAATAAATATTCCCGTTTAGTGTTCTGTTTATACCAAGTTAAGCGAAGGAATTTTAAGAATTTACTCACTCTCGCTGAGGCGTTGTCAGGAACAACTGCTTCCAGCGTTTAGTCTAAAAAAATTTTTTCTTCAAATTTTTAATATCTTCGTCCTTCGTCCTTTTTTATGGGAAAATGTGTAGCAGTGTGAAGTTAATAGTTACAGTTTATAGTTTTAAATGAGGTTTGGAAGAATCGTTGTTTCCATCCTCGTTTTGTTTGTCCCTGGTCGTCGTTCCAGACCATAGAAGCAGTCCTTTTGTTCATGTGGCACAGAGTTTAACCTCCAGAAATTTTAGTAATTCCAGTTCTAACCCCAGAAGTTTAAGTGCATTTTTTTGTGAAATCAAGGCAATTTTTTTGTTTTAAATTTTAAAGTAACGATAGACATTTTTTTCTAATAATAATAATTGCTTTCATAAGGATTTGTAAAGAATTTGTAATAATTAAAAATATCTGTCTTAGGGCGTGGTTAGCTGTCATTTTAATTGTTCTATTTTAAATGTTCATTTTAATTGTTCTATTTTAAATGTTATGTAGCGGGTAAGTACTCCTCCGCAATCCCAGTGGAGAATAGACTTACTTCAGGGATGCGACCCTGCCCTACGCGAGCCTTGATTGTCTCAACTCCTATGGAGAGAAATCATGTCCTAAACCCATTCCTACCCAATACCTACTATCCTACCAATTTCCCAAACCAACTCACTAACCCGCCTGGCAAGCGTGGTGTTTAAATGCCAAAACCCCTCAGCATGAATAGACATTCAAGAAAAGGGCCCTCAGTCCCCGGCAGCTCGCTAGTTCCCAACCAAGGTAGCGGTAGGATTCACGGACAGCGGGCAGAGGGTGCAAAGAATCTCCGGGATGTAAGAGGCTACCAAGAACGACGAACGCTGCACATAATTACGTATAATGTAAGAACCTTATCCAAAGATGAAAAAATGACGGAACTGGAGGAAGAACTCAGACATGTGAAATGGGATATTATAGGAATTAGCGAAGTCAAAAGAAGAGGTGAAGATCAGGTCAAACTAAAATCAGGCAACATATTCCACTATAATGGGGAAACAGAATCGACAACTGGAGGAGTAGGTTTATTAGTACACAAAAAATTACAGAAAATGATACAGAGCATTGGCTGCATTTCCCCAAGAGTTATGTATATAAATCTAAGACTAAATAAGAGATACAATCTGAAAATAATCCAGGTATACGCCCCCACCAGCGATTACGAAGATGAGATTGTTGAAGCCTTCTATGAGGAAATCGAAAGAGCAAAAAAGCAGGAACCGGCCCATTACAATCTGATAATGGGAGATTTTAACGGGAAACTCGGAAGGAAAAAGGACGAACAAGAAGTAGCAATCGGAGATTTTGGAATCGGAGTAAGAAACGAAAGAGGCGAAATACTTACCAACTTTCTACTGCAACACAAACTGTATGCAATGAACACCTTTTTTAAGAAGAAACAGAGTAGAAAATGGACGTGGGTTAGTCCAGATGGAAGAACTAAGAGCGAATATGATTATATAATAACAGACAAAAAGCAAATTATTCAAGATGTCACTGTACTTAATAAACTATCAGTAGGAAGCGACCACAGACCAGTAAGAGCTAGAATAACGATAAACCTACAAAAAGAAAGAGCAAAGATGATAAACAGTGGCAAACGCATAGTTTGGAATTCACCAAATCAGCCAGAATCGTACATAAAAAATATAGCAGAAACTTTACAGAGTAATAATCCCAAACCTCTAAGTATCGACGATCATAATAAATTAATAACAGACTCGGTTAGAAACGCACAACTCAAATTCTGCAAGAAAAATTACACCAAAAGTGAAAAGATTAGCAAAGACACAAAAGCTCTCATGGAAATACGACGAAACCTAAGCGAGAAAGAAAAGGGAAACAAAGAAGAATATAGAAAACTAAATAAAAGAATTTCAGCGGATATTAGAAGAGATATAAGAAGATATAATACTAATGTAATTACTCAAACAGTAGAAAAGAACAAAGGTTTAAAGATAATGAAAAGAGAACTCACACAAAGTAAAAAAGAAATATACAAGCTAGAAGATAAAGACGGAAAGGCAACAACAGATAAACAAAACATTCTGAAAATAACTAGAGAGTTTTATAAA
The DNA here is from genome assembly GCF_040954645.1 of Diabrotica undecimpunctata. Lineage (NCBI taxonomy): Eukaryota > Metazoa > Arthropoda > Insecta > Coleoptera > Chrysomelidae > Diabrotica > Diabrotica undecimpunctata. The sequence goes on from NC_092805.1 coordinate 18,182,053, forward strand.
GACCTCTATACCAGCCAAAGATCACAAGAAAATTTACCGACACGAGTAAAGACTCTCATAAATCAGGGATCGGAAATACTTTTACCCATTACTGTGTCAGAAGTAAGATCAGCTTTAAAGGAAATGAAGAACCATCGATCGCCAGGTGACGATGAACTCGTTATTGAGGCAATAAAAGCAGGAGGAGAAATTCTATTAAAATCAGTAAGCGAACTGTTTAATAAATGCTTACATGCGGGTACGATTCCTAAAGACTGGAACAATGCAGTGATAGTCTTGTTACACAAAAAAGGTGATATTACTAAATTAGAAAATTATAGACCCATCAGCCTCTTGACACATATGTATAAACTCTTTATGAAAATCTTAACAAAGAGACTAACACCTAAACTAGATTTCTATCAGCCCAAAGAACAGGCAGGCTTTAGGAGAGGATATGGCACAAATGACCATTTGCACACCATAAAGATCTTAATTGAAAAATGCATCGAGTACAACATACCACTGGTTCTTGCATTTGTCGATTACGAGAAGGCTTTTGATACTGTAGAGTTTGAAACCGTACTGGAAGCCCTAAATCAAAGCCGAATAGATTACAGGTACACGTCACTAATCAAAAACATCTACGAGAACGCTACATCAAGTATACGACTACACGAAGACACAGAAAAATTCAGCTTAGGTCGAGGAGTAAGACAAGGAGACAATATTTCACCAAAATTGTTCACGGCAGCTCTAGAGTCAATATTTAAGAACACCCAATGGCAAGATATGGGCATCAATATAGATGGAGAAAGATTAAATCATCTGAGGTTTGCAGATGATGTCGTATTAATCGCAGATAACTTACAGGATACGGTTTCTATGCTACATTCGCTTAAAAGTCTATCTGAAAGAGCAGGATTAAAGATAAACTTTGAGAAAACTAAACTTATGACAAATCTCGTAATGAGTGGAAATATAACTATCGACAATAATACCATACAACAAACAGACACTTACAAATATCTGGGACACGAGATCAAAATAAACAGAGACAATCAAACAAATGAAATACAGAGGCGAATAGGCCTGACATGGGCAGCATTTGGCAAACTAAGCCATATTCTAAAAAGTTCAATTCCCATGTGTCTCAAGCGAAAAGTTTATAACCAATGTGTTTTGCCTGTACAAACTTATGGAGCAGAGACTTTAACACTCACGCAGAAATCTGCGAATAAACTAAGAGTTACACAACGAGCCATGGAACGTGCAATGCTGAATGTGAGCCTCCGAGACCACATAACAAACCGACAAATCAGGCAAAGATCAGGAGTTCAAGACGTCATCGAAAGAACCACGAGACTTAAGTGGAACTGGGCAGGACACTTAGCCAGAACACAAGATGGACGATGGACAAGACGAATTATGGAATGGAGGCCCAGAAATTATAAAAGAAGCCGAGGACGACCACCGACTAGATGGACCGACGACATAAAAAGAGTAGCGGGAAACTGGCTACAAGCGGCCCAGTGTAGAGAACACTGGAAAGAACTGAGGGAGGCCTATGTCCAGCAGTGGACGGGATTGGCTGATTGATGATGATTTTAAATGTAATGTTGACACATGACAGCTCGTTTTATTATTTTTGGCATTAATTTGTTTTGGTTTTTAAATAAGGTTAACCTCTCTAATAGTTTTATTTTAAAGATAATTCTTTATTTGTAACAATTTCTTTGTAAGTTTTGTAGCACCTCCCACTTGTAAATAGAGTTTGTAAACAGATGGGACATGTAAGTGTTTCTTTGTTATTTTGTTATTTATCTCTGTAACTATCTATATAGTAATTTATGCCATTTATTTTTGAATCTGTTTGTGGTGAGACAACAATAAATGTTTGATTTATTTCTCTAAACCATTTTTTCATTTCTTTAGAAAAAAAGTTTATGTCCCTATTATAAGTTTCATTTAAAAAGATATATTTTGCATTTCTAATAATTATTCCAATAGTTACAACTAGTTGTTGTAATCATTATAATTTGACACGTCGAAGCGGCGTCCTTATTTTAAATAGCTAGAGCTCATTCCTGTTATTTTGTTTGCTCATTTGTTTCAGGAGATTTATGTAAGTAATCCTTTATTTCATTTTTGTAGTTGCCCCAATCCAATTCCCTTGCCAGTCACTTATCCACGACCCAACTACTCCAAATAAACCCTGAGTGCCGTTCGAATAAGTTTCGTTTATTTTGCTTGCCATATCTCCACCCCAGTAACTTCTGTCCCAATTTTCAACCCCTTATAGCAATAACTTATGTGGTAAGCAAAATATTTCGTTACAAATTTAATGTTTGATAAAAAATAGGGAAAATAGAACAAAAATGGTGTGGGTAACGAACTTTGACAAATCGCATTTCGGATACTATGCATTCTGAAGACTTCTACCCAACGCCAGTTTGAAAATACCTACAGGATAGAAGTTTTTTTCGGTGAAGCAATGCCTATACCTATGCTCCTGCGGAATAGTTAAGTTAATAGGTTTTTGAATATATTTTTGCCAAAAAAAAATATTTTTGAATTTAGAAGGTGACATTTCGATAGCAAATTTAATTTTTACCAATTTTTCTGTAGATGTGTAAAAGCCCTTTTACGTTTAGTTCCTTTCTAAAGTACATAATTAAAAGCCTAACAGTGTAATAAAATGTTTTTAAACTGTACTGTAGAAAAATTGTATTCACTTCACAGTCAAAAGACATTTTATTACACTGCCAGCAGCAATAAACGAAAACACCTTGTATGATACAGCATTTTTATTTCAAGATTTTTCAAATTATCAATATTTAATAATTTATAAAACAACCGGTTTAACCTTGAATATTATCTCGAGAATCAAATGGGATCTAAATTGCGGTGTACCTCACATTATTTATCATTATATATTCGGAGTAGGTTGAAAACAAGAGATCGTGTGTAATCTATTTCGAAAATAAAGGTGAAAATGATCGTGTTACTGATTGCTGCAGTTGTAGCTTTGACTTATATTTTTTACCGCATAAATAAAAAAGATGAGACATATTGGAAACACATCTTAGCAATTCCTGGACCCAAGTCGTATCCTATTTTTGGAACGGAGATCTATTTTGACAATGCAGGTAAATACAAATTTCCGATAAAATATTTAATCAATTTTAAACTTGGAATTCGTTCTATAAGATTTCAGTTGCAAAAATATCTATGTTTTTTTTTATAGATGCGTTAAAATTTATTTTCATGTTCAAAATATTTCGATAGTTTTCTGAATCAAATTTTGTTTTTTTAACAGATGGGTTAAAATTTATATTGCGTACAAAAGATCGATATCGTACTGATGGTATTCCTCGATTTGATCAACTATATTGTTCTGAAGCTATTTTCTTGTGGCATTTTAAAGTAATTACTATTTAAATGGGGATAAGCCACAATTAAAGGTTAAAGTACGCTTATTGACGTTTCAATTTCCACTTCGGAAATCGTTCTCAAAATACAAACATTAGTAAATTAAACAAATTTTGTTTTTTTGTTACTTAGTGAAAAATTCTTTTAATAATTTAATTTTATCTGACTCATCTATATTGACAATTCAGACATACATTATACATTTTAAAGTAGACGACTTTAAAATAATATTGCCAATATTGTTGAGTTGCGTTCCTGGGACGACTTTACTTATAAGAGAGTTCATTCGATTACATGAAATCAACTTTAACTTGAGAATATTCGTCAGAAAAGATCATAGCATGTAATTCGTCTGTAAAAAGACAAACACATGCCATGATGACAGTAAAATTCTCCTGTTAGTGATTCCATAGTAAATTATGAGGGAAAAACCAGGAAAAAAACCTCATAATACTATCCCGACATGGTAAGTATTTGGTCGTGCATTTAATGTACCTTCAATAAACACCAAATTCTGATTTATTATGTTTGTTATTAAAAAAACATAAATGATGTATCCTCTATGTTCAATGGAATGATTCAAATATAGTCCTAAAAGAAACGGATGGTAAAAAGAGAAAAATCAAAGAAGCGGCTTTAATTATGCTAAATGAGACCAATTGTGTCGCGAATTCCTCGGCAGAATGTAGTAGGATCTGGGTTACCCATATTGAAAGAGGAAGTTATTAAAAGGAAAATACTTACCATGTCGGGATAGTATTATGAGGTTTTTTTCCTGGTTTTCCCTCATAATTTACTATGGAATCACTTACAGGAGAATTTTACTGTCATCATGGCATGTGTTTGTCTTTTTAAAGACGAATTACATGCTATGATCTTTTCTGACGGATAATCTCAAGTTAAAGTTGATTTCATGTAATCGAATGAATTATCTTATAAGTAAAGTCGTCCCAGGAACGCAATTCAACAATATTGGTAATAATATTTTAAAGTCGTCTACTTTAAAATGTATAATGTATGTCTGAATTGTCAATATAGATGAGTCAGATAAAATTAAATTATTAGAAGAAATTTTCACTAAGTAACAAAAAAACAAAATTTGTTTAATTTACTAATATTTGTATTTTGAGAACGATTTCCGAAGTGGAAATTGAAACGTCAATAAACGTACTAACCCTTTAATTGTGGCTTATTCCCATTTAAATAGTAATTACTTTGATCAACTATAAGTATATTTTTGCCACTTTTTGTTTAAATACCTTGGTGTCCTTGCTGACCTCGTTTAATTCTATTAATCGATCTAATTAAAAAAAGATTATCGACTTAAAAATCATCTATTCAAATTATTATTATAAAGAAGGATAGCTTTTAAAGTACCTATATAAATATAGGGTTACTTGGTTGGCCTCTCATAGTAACCTGAAATGTATACCAATGTATTTTGCTTCAGTTGTTAGTCTTAATAACGTACACTAATTATTTTATCCAAATTTATCTCCATGATGGTCTTGATGGAGTTATTTAAGTTCTTTTTTTTTAACGCCTCTGACGATATTTCCACGATTCGAGCTCAAATATGGTCCGGAAAAATAAGGCATTTCCGTGACTTTGGCCCGTGCAAGTATCTGACAATTTTTTTGAGTTTTGTGGACCTCAATAGCCTAAACCTCTATTTTTCTGCAGTGGGATCGGTGGATTTTTTAAATTATTAACAATTTAGACAAAACAAAAATGCACCATTTTAAGGGGACTTTTATTTTCTAAATTGGAAAAAAAGACTATTATATTTATGGTCATATTTTTTTTATTCATTGATAAGAAGAATTTGAGGTATACAAAAAATTGTTTTTTTTGACAATTTTGATTGCTTTTACCACTGCAGAGGGCATCTTCCAAAAGATGCATTTTAAATTGGGAGACTCTTTTCTGCTCCCCTGTAACAATTTTTTTTAAATTCCAACGCAATTCAATTATTGAGACTTTACACTAATAAATAAACCTTTAAAAAGTTAATTTTTTTTATGTTTTTAATGTCTTTATATGCGATTTAAAAAAAAAGGTCGAAAAAACGCATGTTTTGGGGGTGAATTTATCCCTGTACTAAAAAGGTGGGGAAGTTTTTAAAAATTTTTGGAGGTTTATGTAGTAGTTGTATATATAAAGTATCAAAAAAATTTTTAGTTTACTGAGATTGGTATATTATACAGATTTTGAGAAAAACTTCTCCCAGTTTTACAAAATCTTTTTCTTAGGGTGCCATTTTCTTAGGATAGTTGGCGGTCATCATTATTATTTGAACTCTGTTCACTGTTGCCCTAAAAATCTAGTTATACTTACCGTAAAATGGGGTGTAGTTGACCGTTTGTAAACTTCAACTGAAGATATATCCTTGAAAACAAAATAAAATAATATGTATCATATATTTTTGTATAATATGTGTATAAATCATAACTTTAATTTTAGTAGAAAAAACATTGGGTATTTTAAAAAACCGAATTCAGAAAACATAAATTACTTGTTTTTGTTCAACTTCACCCTGAATGGAGCGAAGTTGACTGCCTATGGTTTTACTTAATAAAAATGATTTTTAGTTAACTGGGGTGAAGATAAACACACTCAAATGATTTTAAATTATAATAAACATTTTAATAAAAACTTTTTATTACAAAAAGAAAGTTACTTATTTAAAATTATATGCAGACAAGTCCAAAACAAAACACAACTCGCCTCTTAGGCAAATTTTTGGCGGAATTAATACTTTTTTATGTTACTTAGAGGAACATTGTCTTCGTCTAGAATATCAGGCCATATAAATTTTCCCAATTTTGAGAGTTTAAGGAACAACATTAGCTTCATAATCTTTAATGCTGAAATTTGTCTTACAAAATGTTTAATATTCTTCTTAGCTTGATATTCTATTGCAACCCATGAATTTGCTTCTATATTATTAATGTGAAAGTATTCTGTTTCCTCGGCAATATTACTTTGAATGTCTGCAACTTCATGGTCTTCTTGGTCAAAATTTTCACTCACGCTCTCTGTTCCGGAACTTGCTTCATCGCTTTCTTCCAAAATTTTTTCTTTACAATTTGTGTCTTGCTTGTCAGGCATGTTACCGTCGTCAATTTCTTTTTCTGGACTGTCTATATACGCAACTGATCTTCCAGGTATAATATTCAGTTTCTTTTGTTTTATTGTAGGCTCACGTTTTTTGGGATTTCTCTGTTCTTTCAAATAATCTAATAGTACCTCTGATACATCAGCACTGTTTCGATTAGTGGTTTGCTTCTCACTAGGAATTTTTGCTAAAAGTTTATCTTCAGACACAGGACAAATACCACAAGCATTAAACCCCGTTCTAGCGTTAACTGAAGCAGACGGCGCGATTTTCTCAAAAAGTTTTTTTAATATTCTCGGAAACAAACTTTTCTCAACAAGCGATGAGTTTGGATTGGCTTTCTTTCACTCTGCAGTAATTGTTTCCAATAATTCATCATTGGTCCAAAGAAGCTAACGTCCAGGGATTGGTAAAGAAGCGTTACATTTGGTGGAAGACAAATGAAAGCAATGTTATTATGTTTACAAATATTGAGCACTTCTTTTGACTCAAAAATGACTCGAAAGATTGTCTCCTATTAAGACCTTCTTTGCTACAATTAAACGAGCATGAGGCAAAAATATAGTCTTAAACCAATCGGTAAAACAAATTGCATCAAACCATTCATGATTAGATCGATTATAACGCGTTACCTTTACTGCAGCATTTCTTTTCACAACATGACAATGACGTATAATACGAGTATATCTTTACCCCTTATATATTTACTCACTCCGTAAGGTATTTGTAATTTTCTCTTAATGTCCTTGGACAAGAAGCGCGTGTTTCTCTTTTTTGTGTTAAGATCACGCTAGAAATATTACTTGTAAATTTTATTTTTAGGCAAAGATATGTTTTAATAATAACATAGGTACGTTATAAGTGACTAGCTGATTATCGAAGTCATTCAAAAACCTGTTTTATAATTGGAACTAAATTGGTTTATGCGAATACACGTATATACAGGGTTGGATGTCCAAGAAGTGAAGTTGAAATTTAAGGATTTGAGGGTTTATTACAATGGTTTGATGATTGTTCTTACTTCATTTTTAAGTATTTTCAAGGAGTAATTAATTAAAACTGATTGAAAGTTATTCAAAGGTATAAGGTCGCAAATTAGTTGTAATAAATGTCTGTATGCAATTAAGAGGATAGTATGTTGAATAATAAAATACTTTCACTTTCACCTTTTGTTTGCTTCTATAGTAGCTTTAGGTATAGTAGTATTTTTGTCATGTTAATAATGTAAATTTTATTTTATTGTTATTTAAATACATTAATATATATTTTTTCTTTTACAGAGAATGTTTTTAAAAGAGACAGGGCCATGGCTAAGATGTACCATCCAATATATCAACGACATAGCTTGCCTATTGGGATTGTTAATCTAATAGCTCCAGAAGACATTGAGGTATGATAAATCTATTACTGGACAAAAACTGATTTCTTGAATTGTTTGCAATTAAATGCAATGCTCAAACATAAAACAATCGATTCATCTAAAAAAGTCGTTTGTGTAGATACATAAGCAGTTATTCAATCAACAAACTTTATTGACGTCTTGAAAATACAAATCATTCACCAATTATCGTTTAAAGCATTTCGATCACTTTTAAAATGTCATTTGTTTCACAACTAAACTTCAATTGATTCTTTCAAACTTCAAACTGAGAGGAGAGCTAACCTTACATACTTTTCTTCTTTTTTAGGCTATCTCTTTGACAGTTCACCCAGTTAACTTTGGGTGAAACACTTTTGTCTTGCTTCAGCAATGAGTTTACACTTATATACCTTTTTATCTGACTACAGGGCATTTAGACAATGCAACCAACTGAGAAAAAATATTATAAAGACTTGTATGTCCAAAAGAATAACATCTAACTACATGTGTGTGATAGACCCGTAAGCACTATGGACAGTCTTGTCTGTACATTATTGTCAAAAGAAAGTTTATTTTTTAGACGGTCGGGCGAAATATTTTAACGATGTGATTACAAGATTTAAAAGCATATCTTAGATTAAATTAACAGTTTCTGTAATCTCAATTAATAAAAAATAACATACTAAATTCTTAACGTCATCAATTAAAATAATTTATTCTAAAAAATACGAAAAAGTCCAAGGGTGCAAGATCAGGAGAGCGAGGTGGCATTTTTATGGTACCCTTTGTACTAACAACTCTATCTGGAAACGTAATGTTAAAAAATCTAACACCTTCCGTGCATTGTGAGCTAGACAGCCGTCTTGCTGCAACCAAATTTCATCCTATTAGTAGGTAATGCTCGAGCTGCTGGAAATATGTGATCTCTCATGAGATCTAGGTATTTACGACGACACAAAGTGTCCCCAATGAAAAAAGAGCCAATTACTTTGTCACCCAAAATATCATCCCAGACGTTCACTTTTTGACGGTATTGTGTTTTGTAAGAAATAGTTATGTGCCTATTTTCTGTAAAGTACCCTACGGTGGATTGTGATGGCCAGTTAAAGAAAAAGATGACTCATCTGTAAACAAGATTTTTTTCATGAAATCTTCGTCACGATTAGTGCGTTACATCAAGTCCTCACAAAACACTATCCATCATTTATAACCAACAGGGAAAATTTAATGCGTTTTTGGCAATTTGTAGTAATGGTACTTGTTTCTTTTTAAAATATCTTTCTTGAAATTCAATTCTTGACACAACCAGTTTTTTCAAATTTAAAAATAATATTGTGAATTGTAGATTTTGTTGGTACAGGGCCTTCGAATTGAAACGAAAACCTAATGATTATATCGTTGGCACTTCTTCCAGAATAATGCCATTTAATAATTTGAATTTTATGTTCAGTTGTAAAGGTTATCATTTTCCTAACTTAAAATATCAATTTCTTTATTCTGATTTTTTTGCCAGAAACCAGAATTACTACTATTGAAAAAATAAACGTATATTTTTAACGTTTCCGTTATCAAAACTGAATATCTATTTGACAAAACTATAATTCAATCTAATAGGTGTCTCTTAGATTCTATCTAACGAGCTCGTATGTCGGTACTAATTTCACACTATATTCGGTCTCTCTCTGTTAGCAGAACAACTTGATACTATTTTTTTCGCACTAATTATGCGTGCTATTAGCTTAGGTGTCAATGTCAATGAACATTTTCAAAAATGTTAATGGCTTAAAAATTACAACTAGGAATGTGAAAACGGTATCGAAGTTTTACACAAAGACAAAAGATCCTTTCACAATACAGGAGTTATCGAATGTAGTTTACTCTATACCTTGTGCCAATTGCAACAACGAATCCATCGGAGAATCATCTCGTAATTTCCACAGTAGGGTGATCTCACATCGTAGTGACATGAAAACCAACAAAATAAATGCATGTGCACATACAGAACCTGTAATAACTCGGAAACATGAATTCAATTTCGAGGATTTCTGTATTTTGACAAAAGAAAAAAACCATGCAAAACGTGTTTTCTTGGAAATGTATTTCATAAAATCTAGTACATTTTGCATTAATAAAAAGTCTGACATAGATAAATTGAGCAACATTTATTGTTATTTACTGGAAAAACATCAAAAATAAAATAAATATAAATGTCTAAATATTCTTGTATGCATAACTGGTTGCATACCATTAACACAGGTTAATAATTAAAAATTAAAACTACCCAATATGGGCCTCTTGTTTCTTGAAAATAAATACAATATTGAATACAATATATAACTAATTACATTTTAATCATATTGTTTTTTCTTTCTGTTCTCTATGTATCAGAGTTAAAACATACTATCAAAAGATGTCATGAAATAAACTAAGTTTTACTACCCTGACCAAAATTTTTAGAATGTATTGTCCATTATTATATTTTATATTTATGTTGTTAATGTTGAGTGTCAAAGTTTATTTTAAATAATCTCAACGACTAGTAAGTTGCATTGACGAATTGTGATATTTTGTAAATATTTAGGTACACATTTTTTATCTATATTACAGTGTCTTGAAAGGAATAAAACAATTCCGAAAGCTTGACAAAAAGTCAAAAGAGTGTTTCTCTAACATCTCAGCCAACCTTCTGACTGCAGGCCTAATAAACTGGTGGTTTTGTTTATATCGACAGTCACTAATATCCTGTATTTCTTGTATATACATATACGTGTATATATCGATCTTCGCTGTCAAAACTATAGAGGAATCTTCTTGCTGTGTTGTGGATATAAAATATTCAGTAATATGCTTAAAATAGACTATAGCCCCTCGCAGAGAAGATAATCGGTGAATATTAGGCAATATTTATGGCAAACAAGAACATCAGTTCAATTTGCGGACGAACAAGTAGTCATCGCACATATAAAACTATACTCTATAGTTTTATACACGATAATAATATAATCTTGGTACAGTTATGTTAAAAAAGTAATGAAACATTTCTGGAATTAAAGAAAAAAAAAAAAATAAAGTAAATTTTTAATTCCTATGGACAAAAAATAAAATGAAAACATTGAAAGTTTTCTTTAAATATAAATATAATAAATATATGAACGTATCTAGCTATTTTTTGTCCAGTAATATTTAAAAAACATTAATTTTAATAACAATTTTAGTAACAATACCATCTAATATTTTTTTTTCAGCTCATATTAAATAATTCAAAACATATAGAAAAAAGTGCTTTCTACGATTTCCTTCACAGCTGGCTTGGAAATGGACTATTAACCAGCAAAGGTAACACTTTTTAAAATAGGACATTGGTCGCCCTAGAGACTTTAATTTACAAATTCAAATTATTTTCTTTTGAAGCGAAGCTTCAATACTGGCGTTTTATTACTTTTTTTCTATAGTAAAATGCTGAAGCGAGCGTTACGGAAGAAGCGCCACGAGACGGCGACATAGAGTAGCGTCACGAAATATCAGTCTTGACATCGATTAACTACTCTCCATCAATTCGTTTCTAGTCATCATATATTTTTTAACGTTAGTTGTTAATAAATTCCTTTAAAATTATACTCACATTGTATTTTTAATTATCTTATTTATTTTATATATCAATTAAATTGATTACCAAATGATATTTATTTATATTCCAGTAATAATTTAATATCTAGACTGACTTTGACGGGTTTGTCAGAAATAAACAATGTATGATTTGGTGATACGTTAGCAGGTGGCGCTACTAACAAACATATTCATTTATTGAATTATTTTAGTAAATATAGTAAATACAATTTGTTCAAAATAAAAACAATAAATAAATAATAAAATTGCTTTATTCAATTTTAAAAATATTATTTTAATATAACGCACGTATATAATTTGTTTAAAATATAAATAATAAATATATAATAAACTTACTTGATTCAATTTTAAACATATTATTTATATTTTAAAAATACAGAAAACATTGTATGAACCTTCGCGCTAGTCTACAGTACCACCTACTGTAGCACCTTTTTTTAATAAAAATATCTGTTTTAGGTGCAAATTGGCATAAAAGGAGGAAAATCTTGACACCAGCGTTTCATTTTAATATTTTGCAGGAGTTTGTTGACATTTTTAACAAAGAAGTTAACCATTTAGTAGAAGACTTTAAAACAAAGTGTGATCAACCCATTAGCCTTGTCAAACCAATAACGGAATTTACTTTGTATTCTATTGGGGGTGAGCTATCATTATTTATTAATATTAGAGTCTTATTATTTTTATTGTTCCGTGCATCCTTCATGAAATCGCTGATTTACTGATTTCGTCTTCACATTGGTGTTTTTTTTTAATTTTTGTTTTTCCACTTCCAAACATTCAGTGATAACTGATTTTAATTTAGCTTTTTTGCGTATTTCATCATTTTCTGCCTCTCGCGTCTCGGAAAGGTATAGTGATATCAAGTCTTAATCGCTTGTATTGTGGTTCTTCATCTTTCTCTGTCTTAAACCGCTAGAGATGCTTCGTGTAAACCATAATCCACCCAGCGTGTGAGAGATCTTCTTCTTGTTCAACGATTAATTTTTCTTTGCCTTCCGTTTTCCTTGAAAAGCGCCCAAAATACTTGAGATAAAATTGATTTATTTATGTTGACAATTTTCTCGTGTAAGCTTTTAGTTTTTTTATAATTGAAAAGTTGATGCGAAGCTATGTGTACAATATTCGCAACATTTTTCCATGCATCTACATTCCTGTAAATATTTTTTTTTTCAATTTTGTTATTTAAGTATTACCAGAGTTAACATTTGTATTCTGATCTCTCCTTTTTTTATTCAGTCTAGTATAGTATTCTGATAGCATCTTCTTCAGAATTCTGGATTTTATAATATCACTATGTTTCTGATCTAACCTTTACGTTATTCAAGTTGTCTCGTAGTCTATGATATCCAATTTTCATCTCTCCTTACAACGCCATGCAGAGGAGTCATATCCAGTACGGCTTCCATCATTGCTGTGGATGTGTTCCTCAACGTCCTCATGATTCCAAGGCAAGAAAGTTTTTATACCTTGCCTTATTTTTTTGTTGCACTTGTAACCATACCACTGTTAAAAAAGTAATAGGCATGTCACAAATCCACCATCGGTTCAATATATAACAAATCAGAGCAAATTCTTGCCTATGCTTCTGATAATATCAATATTGTTGGGAGAACGGAAAACGCTGTACGAGAGGTGTATATAGCACTAAAAGAAACCGCTATAGAAATGAATTTACTCCGAGGTACTTTACTTCGCCAGGTTTCGAGGATCCATTTCTTCTAAATTTCAGCTTATATTGATCCTTATGTTTAAAGGAACTAAGGTCAGAACCTGTTGTATTCTTTGACTGTGCTATTAAATTTGTTACAGACTCAGATGATTAGGATATTTGCATAGTCTATAATAAAATGTCTATCGTTACTAAGATTAGCTACAGACCCATCCTTAAAAATATTCCAAAAGAGAGGTGCTTCGACTGCCTCTGGCTAACTGTGCTGCATCTTTTGGTATTTCACTCCACGTACAAGACGCACCTGCTCTATACTTATTTAGCCCTTGATGTTCCTGATATAAATGAGATCAAAATTATCAGGCGCAGAGACTTGCCAGGTTTAGGGGTATGCTTTATGCATAGCAATAAAGATGCCCATTTAATTGTATATGTCCGATTTTGTGATTATATAATGGCAGTCGAAGAACGTCTTTTAAAAACAACAGCCCTCACTTTGTTTAATATTTTAAATGATTTTATAATTAAAACAAACATAGACTGAAAAAATCACCTTGGAATATGCACTGATGGTGGCTGTACAATATCTGGAAGATTTCAAAGTGTAGATACACTTTTGAAACAAAGAGTTCCCTAAAATCAAGAATCTTTAATGCACTTTGCAAAGTTGTGGGTGCAGAATATTTAACATTGCTATTTTAATGCGAAGTAAGATTTTAATTACTTATATTTTTTATAATGTTAGAATAAACACCATGCTACTCTTCTCCATGGAAATATAATACAAATAGACTGAGTATTGCAATAAAGCGTCGTTCCTCCCATTACGACGGAGAAAACTGACGCAAAGCAGTACCTGCATCTCTTTCTAATGGGTCGGGTTTATCGACCACACGTCGACAAATGACCCATTGGTCATTTAGGTCACGTGGTCGATAAACCCGACCCATTAGAAAGAGTTGCAGGGACTGCTTTGCGTCAATTTTCTCTGTCGCACTGGGGGAACTGACCTGTTTTGCTGAGCTGAGTCTATTTGAATTATATGTCTATGTGCTTCTCTGTTACCAAGGTTGTGTATTACCAATATTTGACCTATTACTGATCTTCTTCGAAAGCCACATTGAAAATCTCCTATTACCCTTTTAGGTTAGATTTAATAGTGAAATCATTGTAAGAATGGAAAAATTTTAACTTATAACCTCTTTTATGAATTGGATAAATCAGAGTCTTTTCTAAAATTTTTTTTCACAGTTCTGTAACGACTATTTGATTATTAAGATAATAAACTGTTTGCTCTTTCCTACTTGGTGATAAATTTTTATCACAAAAGCAATACAAAACTAATCTTAAGATTGATTTTTTCTACAGAAACTTCCCTTGGAAAAGACCTTCGTGAAGAGCCTAGTTGTGGCGAGTACAAAGAAGCTGTGTATGAGTATGGAGAAAATTTCGTGTACAGAATGGTTCGGCCTTGGCTATTTATGGATACTTTCTTCAACTTGACGAAAGTAGGAAAAAGAAATCAGAAAATAGTAAAAGTTTTACATGACTTTTCCAATGGAATTATCGCAGAGAGATATAAGCTGTATAAAAAAGACGGAACTATGAGTTATTCTGAGAGAAAAAGACTAGCCTTGTTGGATTTGATGATTAAAGCGAAATATAATGGTGCTGACATTGATGATGTCGGTATTAGAGAAGAAGTTGATACGTTTATTTTAGGCGTAAGTTATATTTCTATTAACATTTTTCATATTGAAAAACTATAAAAATTAAATTCAAACGTTAGTTTTTACAGTTTGAACGTTAGTTTAGTTTATCATAGAGAATGTAAAACGTCATTGCCACTAGACACTAAGCACTTGGTAGAACCTACATAAAAATCGATAAACACTATAAAGTTGGTAAAGATAGGAAGAGAGGAAGAGAGAATGGGACATAGTGAGAGAGTTCTTGAATCCTAAGCATCCACTAGTATAAGTGGGTGCTTACCACGAGGCGCCGACCCTCGCTCCGACCATAGGATCGTACTATATTATCAATCGAAAGGTAAAATAAATGCATTAGTTTAAATGCGAGCGTTCACTGTCACTTCTATGATCTAGGGGAGGATACGATGCGATGGTCTCCGTTATGAAAGTACCCTTAGATTCCTGAAATTTGTCGAGATATTTTGAGAACTGTAGTATTGTAAACAAATATTTTTAGAGGTCAAATAATATAAAACCAAATCATTGAAAATACAACTATATACAGTTAAGTCCACTGTTCTTTACCCGTGCGTCACCATTTAAAACATACGAAAACATCACAGCAAGTGACAGAAACTGGCGTCTGCTCGGATCACGGATTGTATTATAAAATTTAACGTTATCAAATAAATAGAATGTAAAATGTTAGTTTTGCTTTAAAATTTTGGTGAAGAATTACCGCTACATTTGAAATAGCAGAGACATTAAAAACAATTCAGAATGGGCTTCTTCTTCTTCTCATTGCGCCGTCTCCTTTCGAAGGTTGGCGATCCAAATGGCAATTGTAGTTTTGGAAACTGCTGCGCGAAAGATCTCTGCGGATGAGCGGTCAAACCATCTCCTCAGGTCTTTCAGCCACGAGTTCTGGCGTCTTCCTACTGATCTTTTTCCCTGTACTTTTTCTTCCAGTATAACTTGAAGTAATTCATATCTTTCGCCTCTCAACACATGACCCAAGTATTGCATTTTCCTCTCTTTGATTATTCTTAGTAATTCTTTTTGTTTACACATGCGTCGAAGTTCACATACATTAGTAACTCTTTGTACCCGTGGAATCCTCAACATTCGTCTGTATATATACATCTCAAAGGCATCTATTCTTTTTTCTATTTCAGGGTCCATTGTCCAACTTTCACAGCCATACAGTAAGACAGAAAAACCGTAACATCTGATCATTCGGATTCTAAGTCGACTAAGGTCTGATCTTGTAAAAAATGTTTTCATGCTCATGAATGTTTTCCTTGCTTGTTCGATTATTGATAGGATTTCTTTTTTTGTATTACACTGACTATTGATATTTGTTCCCAAATATTTTATGGAATTTACCTGTTCTATTATTTGACCCTTGGCATACATCTTTATTGGTGTCTTTGAAAATACTAAAGTTTTAGTTTTGGAAACGTTTAGATGTAAACCAAACATTTCGCTGTGGCGAACTACCGCATTTATTATATTTTGTAGTTCTTGTGCGTTGCATGCTATTAAGACGGTATCATCAGCATATCTGATGTTGTCTATGCTGATTCCGTTAATCTTAATTCCGCCTTGGACCTCGTCTAATGCTTTTCTGAATATAGACTCCGAATACAAATTAAAAAGTAGCGGTGATAAGACGCAACCCCGTCTCACTCCTCGTCGGATTTGTATGTCTTCGGATGTTGTGTGCTCCATTTCAATTGTTGCCGTTTGGTGCCAGTATAGTTCTGAGATAATTCGCAAGTCTTGTTCGTCAACTCCAGTTGTTCTCAGAATTTCGATCATCTTTTGATGGTTAACGCAGTCAAATACTTTTCGATAGTCAATAAAACATGCATATACATCTACATTCATGTCTCTGCATCGTTGCGTTAACACATTTAAAGAAAAAAGAGCCTCTCGTGTTCCCAATCCGTTTGGAAATCCGAATTGAGTGTCACTTATCTGGAACTCGCACTTCTTGTAAATTCGTTTATGGATAATTCTGGGAAAGGGCTGATCTATCAGAAAAAAAGAATTTAAGTCATGTAGGTACATTTTATATGTAAATACTTTTAAATTATATGAATTTATTCACATTTGGTGCGAAACCAATTTGTTGTGTAATTTTATTAACATAAAACAAGTATAAAAAGTGCTATGCTTACACACATTAATAATTACGGGAAATTGTTTTTGTTAAATTAAGCGCCAACGCTATGAGTCATAGCTAATTAATTACGTGTTGATTATTAGCACATAGTAGTATTTAAATGAAAGCTACCTTATGTTGATAATTTTAGTCATTTGCTGAAATACCAATAGTCATTCTCCAACCTTGAACAATCACAACTTCAAATAAACAAATCAACTTCATTTCGTATCATATACATGTTTATACTCGTAATATACTATAATAATATATATTGTACTTACATAAAATAGTAGTTGTCTGACTGTAGATTTTATTTATTTTCTATATGTTCGGGATATATTGATTATTATTTAAGATTATGAATAATGCTCAATATAATATTTGATACAGTGTGTCCGTAAAGTATGGAATAAATTCGATATTTCTTAAATGAAAATCCTTTTTAAAAAAATCTAAAACACATCGATTTTTAAGTTTAATGTTCTACATTCTACAACAAAATTTCATTATAAAAGGTGATACACATTAAGGCGATGACGTCATCGGCTCTTTTTTTTAAATGTAACACCCTATATTTTATGACATTTTTAGATCGATAAAAAGGAGCTGATTCCAAACAAGTGTAACACTCGAGGTCTAATGGATATAATTTGAAAGATATGCGCTTAGAAAATAAATTATTTATGATCAATTGCGAAAAAGTAGTCTACTACTAGTTTTTAGTGAAATTTAATTATTTATAGTAACGTTCAATAACAATTTAAGTAGTACAATGATTGTATTAATTCGAGAATGTTCTGTATTATTGCTTAGAATTAATTAGAAGTAGAAGTGAATTTTAGTGTAAAGCAAAGAATTGAAATACTCATGATGATTGGGTATGGAGATAAATCGCAAACTCAGATGGAAGTGTGTAATTTATTTAATGATAAATATCCAAAAAGACCCATAACGCAGTCAACAATAAGTAAGATTGAAAAGAAATTTCGAGAAACTGGTACGGTTGTAAATCAGGTCGTTCCTTTGTAAATTATGATACAACATTTCGTGTTCTGCTTGCTTTTGATGCACACACTTCTGTTAATAAAACTTGAAAAATGGCACCCCTTTAGAATGCACACTTGTACAGGAATTAAACGAGGATGATCCAGATAAAAGAATACAATTTTGCGAAATAATGATGGATAACTGCCACCGAAACTGGGCAAAAGAAAACCCCACCTGGATGCGGGAACATCACACAATACCCACAGAAGGTAAACTTATGGGCTGGCATTGTAAGAAATAAAATCATCGGACTCTACTTTTTTGAAGGTAATTTAAACGGACCAGCATACCCTCAGTTTTTAAGGGGGTATCTATATACATAGTAGAATATAATTATAGTACCTACTTTAGTTAATTTATTCCCCAGTAGAATTAATCCTGGAGGTTTTGTTGAAAGTTTATGGTTTCAACAAGATGGTGTGCCTCCGCATTATGCTGTAGATGTTCGAAGGTATCTAAACGAAATTTTTTCGAACAGGTGGATTGGAAGACGTGGACATATTGAATGGCCAGCGAGCTCGCCAGACCTCAATCATTTGGATTATTTTATGTGGGGTCATATAAAGAATGTTGTTTATAAAACGAAACCTGCAAATATTGAAGGCTTAAAAACAAGAATTTGTAAAGAATTAAACAATATTTCTCAAGAAACCATAAAGAAGGTTCTACAAGAATTTGTACAACGTTTGGGTTACCGTCAAACACAACAAGGACTACAATTCGAGCATTTAAGATAAAATCATGTATTAATCACTGGATTACTTAAGTTATTTATTATAATTTATTTATAATTTATTAATATTAGAAATCAATAAAAAATAATTTTCTAAGCGTATATCTTTCAAATTATATCCGTTAGACCCCAAGTATTATACTTTTTTGGAATCAGCTTATTTTTATCGATCTAAAAATGTCCTAAAATACGGGGTATTACATTTAAAAAAAGAGCCGATGACGTTCACCTTGTATAATGAAATTTTATTGTAAAATGTAGAACATTAAATTTAAAAATCGACATGTTTTAGATTTTTTTAAAAAGACTTTTCATTTAGGAAATATCGAATTTATTCCATACTTTACGGACACACTGTATAATAATGGTATTTATGTTATGATAGGATGATAAAATATTAGATCATTATCATAATACTTATTGTTGTTTAAAGAATAAAAAAGAGATGGATCAATAAGAAAACTTAATTAATTTCTCAAGGTAATAATTAATAATATATTAAATGTAAATTAACTCATTTTAATTGAAATACAAGGTGTTTCAGCTTAGACTATCTTCTTCTTCGTTAACCATTTTCCATCCACTACGCACCATTGCTTCTATCTTTCTCTATCTTGCGCCAATCTAATTCACTGTTTGACTGCTCTTATATCATCTACCTATCTATTTTGAGGTCTTTTCAACCTTTCGTCATCCTCTTTGGTCTACATTTTAGAATTCTGCATTTTATCTGTAAATAAAGATTTTAAAAACAATATTCATTATTTCTAATACACAAAGAAAACACTGGTGCTGCACAGTGGTACAACTGTTGTACCACCCTCTATATGTCAAAGTGACAGGTTTTTTAAATGAAATTTCTTATTTTTTATTTCTGTTGATTACCAACTCCAACTTAAACACAAAAGATGTTTCTTATTTAATTCTTTATTTTGTGTGCAACTAGGGTCTAGAATATGACTTCTGTGCCTCAAAGAGATATATAACCTATGATCTGAAATAAATATTTTTGCTTGTAGGGTCATGATACCACAGCCGTTTCTTTATGTCATACTTTGATGCTTTTAGCAAACAACCCGGACATTCAGGTAAGATAATGTAATTCACAATATAAGACAAGAGAAAATACAAAATGAAATGTATAGGGAAAGTATACATTTCATTCTAACTATTTCATTCATTCTAACATTCTAACATTTCATTCTACACTCTAAAATTATATTTAACAATTTATGTATATTAAAAATATCCTTTATATTTTGATACGAAGTGTGCTGTTATGTTTTTAAGGAGGAAATGTATCAAGAGGCAATCGCAGTAGTGGAAGACCCCAAAAATCCCACTTACACCGAATTGGGAGAATTGAAATACATTGAAAGATGCATAAAAGAAAGTTTAAGGTTGTATCCCAGCGCTCCCATGATTTCTAGAGTAGCTGGAGAAGAAGTAAAGACCAAAACTGGATACACAATTCCAAAATCTGCCGTCGTCAGCATTTGTATATACGATACCCATCACAGTCCGCATTATTACGAAAATCCAGAAAAGTTTGACCCTGACCGATTTTTGCCAGAGAATATTGCATCACGACATCCTTATGCTTATATTCCGTTCAGTGCTGGAAGTCGAAACTGTATAGGTAAGTATTTGCCAAATTGTTCATTAATTTTCAATGATACACGTCTTAGTAGTATATTAGAACATGTTTTTTATGTAGTGGGCAGATAATCTAGTGCACCATTCTTCTGGAATTTATGGTTCTTTTCAGGTATTGAAAAATATTCTGTAACTTTTATCTATCAAAATATTTTCTCCATGTTGTGACGAGTAGCTTTACTAGATACCTGACTCAGTAAAACATGTAAACTCAATAATTTAAACATGTTTTGGTCAATACCCAAAAACCGGAGACTCATTAATTTAGGTAAGAGTTGGCCGGTCGATAACTATTCGATACGGACAAGGAACGGGAAGCCTTAGGACGGGTAGGACGGTTTAGCCTTAGATTACTAAATCAGTACTCCAGCCTGAACTCCCAGGACGGTTGGTCTTTGATCAATACTGAAAGGCCCACGGATGAAGCTCTTATATATCAGTTCTCTGATTCGAACTCGGTTCTCTGGTATATCTCTTCCGGTATTTCATCTTCAGCGTGCATCGTTGGTAGTGGTAGGTATCGGTGGGAGTGCGTATTTACAGAAATGCGCAAGCCGTCGGCGAGCGCTGGCGACGCCATCTTTACAATGTTTAGAGAGTTCTGCTGAAATGCCTTCGATATCTGGCGATCTATTGCTGTTGCAATAGATCATCCAGGTATACGCACCTACCAGTGCCCAAACAGACGAAGAAGTTGAATGGTTCTACGATGACGTTAACACTGCGCTAGAAGAGGTAACCACCAACTATACCATACTGATGGGAGACCTAAACGCAAAAATAAGCCACAAGCAGGATGATTCGGAGTTTGTACTTGGACCTCACGGATATGGCGACAGAAACGAAAGGGGTCAAACTTTTATAGCATTTCTTCTGCAACACAGACTATATGTCATGAACACCCATTTTAAAAAAAGCCCCCAAAGAAAGTGGACTTGGCAATCACCAAATGGCTTGAACAAGAACGAAATTGACTTTATCTTTACTAACAAAAAAGACGCTGTTCAAGACGTAACTGTATTAAATCAATTTTTAACCGGAAGTGACCATAGGATGGTTATAGCGAAGGTAGTCTTGAACGTAAAGAAGGAACGTAGAAATATGGTAACAAGGACTAAAAATGTTACGTTCACTGCGATTACTAATACAAGGGCATACCAGGAAGATATAGATAGAAACCGTCAGAATGACGTGCAAGATGAAACCGATATTGAACAACTAAACGAAAGGTTGGTGGACGTTCTAAGGAAGGCACAGAAGAACTGTCAAGTGAAGCAAACAAGGAAAAATGAAAAACTTACAGAAGGCACAAGGAACCTAACGCAAAAAAGAAGGGAAATAAAAGATAAGCATACAGTGAACATCGCAGAGCTGAGGAATTTAAATAAAACCATTTCAAAAGCTGTTAGGAAAGACATAAGGGATTTTAACAGTAAAGAAACAACTAATATCATAGAACAAAATAAAAGCCTTAAAGTTCTAAAACGAAAGTTGAAGACAGGAACCAGGAACATTTATAAGCTAAAAAATAGACAAGGACATGCTGTATATGAACAACAAGAAATTATAAAAATTATCGAAGAGTACTATAGAAAATTATATCGTCGAGATGCTCATATTCCAGAGGTGGAAATCCCAGCCATACAAAATCAAGAATCAGAGGAACTTTCAGATATAACCGAAGAGGAAATCAAATCAGCGTCGAAAGGTATGAAGAACAGCAAATCACCTGGAGAAGATGGCATTGTAAGTGAAATGCTAAAATAAGGAGGCCAATGGCATTCAAATTTTATTCCAATATTGTCAGGCAATATAATTGGGGTGTAAGGATTTTTACATTGTGAAATAAGGTGCTCTATATCTTCCATTGCTACAGTATCCTGGACAAACCATACAGCCTATAGATAACTGCTTGATTGTATTTATACTCAAACGCTTATGAAACGTACCATTTTAGTCTTTTTCCACTTGTCTTGATGAAATGTTTTCATGTTTTCCTATCACCCTTCCTTGGCTAGAGCTCTTATTTCTTTGAGAACGAATGGCTGTTAAATTTTTGACAGCAGATGGTTTACTATTTTCTTTCTACTACACAGTTTAGGAAAGAAACGGGAAATCACCACCTTCCCAAAAAAAGTCACAGTTTATGTTCAGTTTTTAAATCTCTGGTCGGTCATTGCATCTTCGAGATCTTCTCTTCATGACCGTCTTGGTCTACCTCGTTTTCTTTTAGTGGTAGGAGGCCATTTTTTCACTATGCCTATTTTCAGACATTCTCTGCAGCTGACCAAATCAGTTTATTCTTTTGGCTTCAATTGTGTCTATTATGTCTAGATCAATTCTATTTCTTTCCGAATATAGTTGTTCCTTGTTCTCTCAAATCTAGTGAGCCGGCAATATCGTCTCAAAGAGTTAATTTCTATGTCTTTAATTTTTGATTTGTTTCCTTGATTTATTTTTTAAATTCATCATGTCTAATTTTTCATCAGTCATGTATGTTTTTTTTTGCCTGTTGATTTGTGTTTTTGGAATTGTCTTCAGTCTATTTAATTATGTTTTGTATATATTTATAATCAGTGTGACGTTTTATTTTTTTTGTTATTCGTTGTAGTTTATTTTTGAATTTGGCTACAAGCAAGATGCAGTCGGTGATATTAACATCTTCTTCGGGGTATGTTTTTGCCCATATTGACTCTCTAGAACATGACACTATTTCGGTATCGTTGATTAATTATAATAATTATGGGGTAAATCTGATTTCTGATGAGGCAATTTTCCTTATGTACGATTTTCACGTGTATAATTTGTCAGCTGGTAGTTTAAACCATGCATTCATATTAAAAATGTTCTATTTTTCACAAAACTGTACTAGTTTGTCGCCTCTTTCATTCCGTAGTCCCAATCCATTTTCTGCAATGATGGTTTTATTAAGATTTGTAGATCTTTATTAGGCAGGTATAGGCAGGTATGGGCAGGTAGAATGTTTATCGGCATTCTGGTTTAGATCTGTAATGTTCAGCATTATCAGACAAAGATACCTCGTGTAGATTGTGGCTCTTCGCCACGCATTACGGTTTTGACTAGAGAGAGGCTAAGGCTCAATTTTAAAGAGCTATATTCGCTTCATCATTTGAGGAGGTGTCAATCAAAATCAATCATGTCCACCTTAAGAAGTTTTAGGGAAATCGCAAAAAACGTATTAGTAAATAACCTTACATGAAAAATCGGATAAATTAGCATATATCATTTTATTTATTGAAATTAACTGACTCTTAGTAAATATTTCAAATCTGAAGGTATAAATAAACCTGTAAATACATTTTAAAAAAAGGACATGTTCTTATTTGATTGGACTTCATGGACGTTGATAGAAGGGGTTGATAAAAAAACTCTTAGACTACTTAAAATATCTATTGTATTGTTACAAAAAATATCTTGAAAAATGGCTAACATTTACCAACGACACTTTCCACAAAATATAAATGTTTAAATGTGTAGTCCAATGTCAGGTTCTAGACAATCACAGGATTCGTCCACTTCGTCAGCATCAATTTCGTCGTCCTGGACTTCCACTATTATGGTCTTATACCAAGATAAAAAGTCATGTTTCTGCCAGTTATCACCATACATTTTCACAAGTAAAGTCTCCACGTCCTTCTTCTTAGCTGCTTTCACTATATTGCTCAGTGGAAGTGACTCTACAGGAGTTGAGAACGACCTTGCAGAATGCCAGCCTTTTCTTTTGAGGCTTGTTGTAGGTTTCAAAATCACTTTCAAACCTAAAATTCTGTGCCGATTTCACTTTGATAACAGTAAGTTCTTGTCCATTGCGGTTGACAGCTTTCTCTTTATTCACAAAAATCCTCTTCTTTTCAGATATCATTTCAATGTTTTTAAATCGTGTAGCCAAACTTTTAGCATCAATCAATCCCCAATCCTCTCCAAGTTTCCGTACTTTTCCAACAGAACTATATACATTGTAGTACTCTTCCTTTGTTGCAATGGTAGGCTGCTTCCTGAGTAACTTTTCAACCCTTCCGAACACCCGATCAGCGGGGAGGAAGCTATGCCCGCGAACAGGGTATGTTAGAACAATCTCCTCTAAAGCATTTTGCACTGATCCTAAGTAATACACTAATGTGTGAACAACGGCATTGTTTTTGTTTTGACCGGCACACCCATCACAGAACAGATTCAGTCTTGTTACATTTGAAAAATTAGCGGAGTTCAAGAAATTTATAAGTGCAGATGAAACTTCGGTCGCACCCCTTCCTGCAAGTTCTTCAGTCCATACGTAAAATATGGGGTTTTGTGCGTTTGATGCTACAATGCAAAAAGAGTAAAAACTTAATTGTCTTTTGTAGAACGCGTCTTGAATAGGAGTTTTGGGAAGTGCTTGAATTTGCTGGAGATCAAAACAGAAAGTAACCTCATTTTCTTTGTTTTCCTTTAAGAGCCCATAAAAAGCATTAGCTCTTAATCTGTGTATTCTTTTCTCCATCATAAATTGGTTGACCACTACCAAGTCTTTCACAGCTTTAGCCTTCTCAATTTTCAGCTGAAGATCTATTTTATTGCATGTACTGCAAACGTCAGAAGCTGGTGATGAAAATCCGATATTTAATTCATTGAAAACTCTCCTAAACATAGATTTCTTAACTTTAAGATTATCAAGTACAGAATCATTGTATATTAGCCACAACTTCTTAATGTTTAAGTCTGCACCAAGATAAATCCTTTTCGATTTTTTTTGATTATAGTGGCTTTCTTTTCCTCTTAAATTTCTCAAAAAAAGGCGGACTGATTCCTTGTTCGCAGCAGATTTGTGACTCTTCCTATCGCCACCCCTCTGATCCTTAACAGCCTTTCCCTCTTTCACCTTTTTAGAAATATTAGTCAATCTTGTTCCCTTCACCATGGTAATATGCATGAAAAGTTTCCTACACACAGGTATAACTTTACCGGTTGATGAAAGTATAGAATATTGTACACTAAAACTTTTAGCCTTTGATTTTTCAGAGGTAGGCCTAGGCCTTCGCCGCTTTATGTTACGTTGATTTATCCAACTGGCAATGGTGTTATCTTGCGTGTTTTTGTCAGGTATTTTGTAGAGGACATTTCGAACAAAAATAGCATCTATAGGCCTAACTAATGCACATTTCATACCTTTGTTCATGTGTTTACATGGAACAAACACACGACATTCCACTGGAGTACTGTATCGCTTAAGCTTGGCTCTAGTTTTTTTATCCACAGTCTTTTTATTTTTACGAGATCCTTCATTGGCATCGCCCACTCTCACTAAGTTTTCTTCATCCATGGAAAATTTCAATTTTATTTAATAAAAACTACTATAATAATATTAAAATTAAACCACAGTGCAATACAAACTCAATACTCGCTATCGACATAACCTAGAGGGAAAACACAGACAATGTGTTGACATGGTCAAATCACGTGACCAAATCGGGGCACTCCTATTAGCTGAATGGACATGTGGAGGTATGATTGAAACCAACTGTGGACATGATTTCATTTGATTTGGGAACCTAATATTGTGTATTCATTTTAAACAGGACATGATTTTTTTTAACCGAAACCGAAAACACCATAGAATAGGATTCACTCTTTATATTATGAAACAGCTGCTAACTCATTTTTTGATTTTTATGGACATGATTGATTTTGATTGACACCTCCTCATTTATAAATAAGATTAATGGATTTTTTTTTTGTTTCAGGACAAAAATATGCAATGTTGGAGCTGAAAGCTGCTCTGTGTGGAATACTTTGCAATTTCAAATTGGAAGCAGTTACGAAACCTTCAGATATTATCCATAAAGGTGATATAGTGTTGAGACCGTCTAATGAAATAAAAGTTAAATTTATACCAAGAACGCAGAAGAAATAGTTCTGTTGTGCGAATAATTGTTCATCACTTCTAAATATTTATCACTTGCCATTTCATATTATCAACTATTCTGACTTATTATAACATATCATCACTTATAGTCACTAATCATCTAATTTTGTATTCCTAACCCTCGTGTAAACGTTGGTTATGCAGATCCTCAAAGTTAATTGTTGTTTAGTTGGATGGTATAGTAGACATTTATTTTATTGTTAATTTTATATTATATTAAAAAGCAATAAAAAATAAACCAATTTTTTAATTGTTTTTTTCTTATTTTAGACCTGTCAGAATTAAGTATCGGTTCTATTTCATATAGAACAAAGCACAAAGCAGCTGTCGTCATTTCATATGACGACAGCTGCTTTGTGTTATTCCTGTTATGACTTTATCTGATTACTTAAAAAGGGGCAGCTATGAACTATAATTTCGTATGGGGGAAAGTATGTTGTTTTATGGATTTATACGTCACAATTATTAAAGGCTGCCGTATTTGCATATGCTGGGTCTAATAAAACTACAAATACTTTTAATAAATATAGAAAGGAAGCTTTCTATAAAGGAAGCTGGTAAAGACTGGTTCTATGGGAATTTTAAAACGAAATACTGAAGTAAGTGCCATCGTCAGGAACCTACCAGTGTTAATCGAATTATTGTCGAATTTAATGCCAGCGAATTAAAGACGTTCTTTCATGATCTGGCGCCAACAACGACAAATAAAAATTTCGTGCTCATGGAATATTCAGTGTGGCCAAAACAGGCATAAATACAGTTCACAAACCTAGCAAAATACTTGCTTCTAAGGGCATTAAACAAATAAGAGCTGTCACCAGTTGGGAACGTGGGAAGAGCATAACTGTTTGTTGCTGTATCAGTGCAACAGGGCAGTATTGTTCTAGTAATAATATTTCATTGGGTTTAATACATTTATTTAAACATACTTTTTAACAAAGTCTCCAAGAATCAACAATGTCCCAAAACCCATGTTCTAACAATGATCTTGACAAGTAGTGACAACTGACTAAGAGTCTCCATACATTGTGCCTAGAGCCCCGTGACCGTAATCATAACCTACTGATATGACATCTTTCCCCTTACATTTGATAGTCCTTAAAACGCACTGGAGGCCTTTTGATTCTAGCACTAGTTCTATTTTCAGCATTCATCTGGGAGGTTGAAGGTTCCTCTACTCCACAACTCTGATTCCCAGATGAGGAGTTTAATGATCTATCATTATGTGCGAAATCAGTATTCTTCTTAATTTCCGCTTTAACTAGGGAAGGCCTCAAGTGATAACTGTTTCGCCTGACCACTTCCCCATTTTCTTTCTGCACTAAATAAGATCTGGGTGCCTCATCTATTTTTTCCAGAATTTTACCTGGTCTCCATTCTCTACCCTCTCTGACACCTACATTCTCTCCTGGCACTATTTCTCTTCTTACCTTGGTGTTTCTATCATAATAATTTTTATATTCGTTTCTTTTTGCCTCTAGTTTCTCCCACTCTTCCTTTAGATTAACGTCTTTGTGCTTTTTATTTGATGGTAGCTTCGATCTAAGAACCCTGTTAGTCACTAATTGGGCCGGTGTTTTATCTGTTCCATTTATTGGAGTATTTCGATACTCCAGGAGCGCCATATCTAAGTCGTCACACTTTCTAAGCATGTTTTTTGCAATTTGAACGGCTCGTTCTGCCTGCCCATTAGACCGTGGATAGCGGGGACTGGACGTTACAAACCGAAAATCCCAGTCTTTAGCAAATTGCTGACAATGCCACGAATTATAAGGCATGTTATCTGATATGACTTCATAGGGTATTCCGTGTGTTGAAAAAAATTTTCTTTAACTCCTTGATGACCACCTGAGAAGTTTTTGAATTAATTTTCACTATATCGAGCCATTTAGAAAAATAATCGATCAGAACTAGATATGACTGTCCACCATAATCTAATATATCACTTGCTACCTTTTCAAAAGGTGCTTGAGGCAACTCTCTAAGTAATAGTGGTTCTTTAGCATTGTGACTTTTAAATATCTCACACTTGCTACAATTTCGTACCCAGTCTTCTATACTTTTGTTCATTTGTGGCCAATGTAATATCTGTCTTGCTCTCTGTTGGGTTTTCTGAATGCCAAAATGACTTGAATGCAATAATCTTAGCATGCTCTCTCTCAATATTTTTGGGACTATAACTCTGTCTTTGTAAAATATTAGTCCGTCAAGTAAATATAGTTCATTTCTTATATAATAATAATACCTAATTGAATCGCTTACTCTTGACAAAGTTTTGGGCCACCCTTGTATACAATATTTCTTTACTAGTTTCAGATCCTCATCAGCATCCACTTCAGTCCTAAATTGTTCTCTCTTCTCATCAGTCATGTCAATAGTATGAACTATTTCTGTAATAAATTTATCATCATCCACTTCATCTTTTATAAAATTCCTCGATAATAAATCTGCCACATGCATGAACTTGCCTGGCTTAAATTTTACCTCTATGTCATATTTAGATAATCTTACCCTAATCCTTTGTAATCTCGGCGACATTATGTCCGCAATGCCTTTATGCATTAATGCCTCCAAAGGCTTATGGTCAGAATCAATTTGCACTTTCCTTCCGTAGATAAAATTGTGAAATTTATTGCACGCATAAAGGATTGCCAAGAACTCCTTTTCAATTTGACTCATATTTGACTCTGCTTTCGTTAGCGCCCTAGATGCAAATGCTACCGGTCTGTTATTCTGTAAGAGACAGCACCCCAAGCCATTACTACTACTGTCAGTCTGTATCACGGTTGGTAACTTCTCATTGAAATTGGCAAGCACACTACTTGACATAATTACTTCTTTTATTTTATTTAGTGCATCAGAATGTCTATATGTCCATACCCATGCATTACTTTTTTTAAGAGTTCTCTTAAGGGCGTGGAAATCTCTGACAAGTGTGGAATGAATGCCCTTAAATAATTTACCATTCCCAAAATTTGTTGTAATTCTTTTTTATTTTCTGGATCCTTCAATCTTCTTATCGCTTCTACTTTTTTGTTGTCAGCTCTCATCCCATCTTTATCAAAGATATGACCCAAGTATCTAACACTTTCAACGCAATATTGTATTTTGTTTGGGTTAAATTTTACATTTAGTTCTCTAGCCCTATCTAACACCTTATTCAGTGTATTATTATGCTCTTCTATTGACTCACCACAAATTAATAGATCATCGAAGTAGACTATACAACCTGGAATATCTGCAAAATTTTCAGAATTTAATTTCTGGAAGTATTCAGGTGCTATGTTAAGACCAAATGGCAGGCGGCAAAATTTATATGTGCCAAATATAGTGCCAAAAGCACATAAATTACTGGATTGCTCATTCAGTTCTACTTGGTAAAAACCCTCCTTAAAATCTAGAACTGTAAAAAATGACTTACCCTGTAACATTGAACGAATCTCATCAACAGTAGGTATTATACAAAATTCCCGTTCCAATGCCTTGTTCAGGTCACGAGGATCTAGGCAGATACGTAATGATTTATCAGTTTTCTCAACAATTACCAGGTTACTAAGCCACTGCGTAGGACCATCAACCTTTGCTATGATTCCTCGCTTTTCAAGATCAATTAGTTGATTATTAAGTTTAGGCTTGATTGTAAGTGGGACTCTACGAGGTGGCCTAGCCACTGGCACTGCATTTTCTTTAAGCTTTAAACTACATTTTTTCTGAAATTTACCTAAACCTAAAAAAACATCCTTATTCAATTCTACAAATTTTTCTTTAGAATGCAGTGTTATGTTATCAATTTTATTAATTAAATCAAGCTCTATGGTAGAACATAAACCCAAGATAGGTGTTGATCTTTCCTTTACAACAACAAAATCTAATAAATGATCAATATTTTTATATTTACAGACAAGTTTTATTATACCCAAAGGAATGATCTTAAAACCACCATATGTCTCAAGTATGACCTTAGTTTCTTTTAATTCATTAATTTTGCAAACTTTTTCAACAAAAACCTTGGGTAAAATGTTAACCTGTGCCCCTGTATCTATTTTAAAGGGTATATCAATGTTATTAATTTTTAAATTTTCCATCCAGTCTTTATTATTTTTATTCTTAATTTCATTAACAGTGATTGATGAAATCATAAAATTATCTACTTCATTATTTTCACTTTCTTCCACTTGTACCTCTCTTACTAACCTACCATGATAACACACTTTATCAAAATGCCCATATTTACCACACTTTCTACACTTTTTTCCATATGCTGGACACCTCCTTGGTCCATGGATACTCCCACAGTTTCTGCAGTTAAATTCACCTCTAGAAGAACTTGCACCCCTGACTGTTTGGACTGAATTATGCCCCTGCTTGACTTTACTTTCAATTGATTCAATTTTCACCTTCTCTAAGCTGTTCTGAACTTCTTTTATTTGAGCTTGGGATACTTCATGCATTTTACATATTTCAATAGCTTTAGTCAGATCTAAATTAATTGTTTTTAACATGCTTTGTTGTGCATCCTTACTATTGGTACCTAATACTATTCTATCTCTGACCATTGAAAATGCTTCAACACCAAACTCACAATTTCTTACTTTATTTTTTAAATCTGTTAAAAAGTGGTCAAAAGGCTCTCCTTCTTCTTGAATGCGCTTATAAAACAAATATCTTTCATAAACCACGTTTTTTCTAGGGGTAACATAAGACTCAAATGCTTCCAATACATCTGCTAGCTTTCCTTGTTGGACCTCTGTTAATTCCAAACTGTTATAAATCTCAATGCCTTCTTCTCCAATTAAATTGAGTAAAATTGCTACCTCAACTTCATCACTTTTACCACTTTTTCCTGATGCCATCAGATATATTTCAAAACTTTGCTTAAATCGTTTAAAATTTTCGGCCACATTGCCTTCAAATGATAATGGATTTGGTAACCTTGCTTCCATGATTTTTGTTTAATATCCTACTGACTGCGCCAAGTAATAATATTTCATTGGGTTTAATACATTTATTTAAACATACTTTTTAACAAAGTCTCCAAGAATCAACAATGTCCCAAAACCCATGTTCTAACAATGATCTTGACAAGTAGTGACAACTGACTAAGAGTCTCCATACATTGTGCCTAGAGCCCCGTGACCGTAATCATAACCTACTGATATGACAGTTCTGAAGCTATTTTCTTGCATACAGGGCAGTATGTTCCATGACTAAGTATATTGTTAAGTGTGAGCCCGTAATACAAATACTAAATTGTACTTTGATTACTTTATTATGAAATATCTAATACAGAGATGGGAAAATAGCTTGCTTCCATTTTCTGGTTACCTGTCACCTGTCGCCGTTGACAGCCCAACGCAACTTTGCCAAGGAACACAGAAACTTGCAATTAAATACACGTCATATATATCCAGTATGGGAATGCATCCATCGTTAGAGCAAGAAGGGCCGAACGGTTCCATTTATAAATGTACTAAGTCTGGGTGAATGTCTGTTGCATATGAATAGTCCATTTTACAGAACACACAAAACCATCAATAAAGGACCCATTCTTATTGATCTTAGACAATCATAGTGTTTTTCTTTAGGAAGTTACGATTTTTGTCGTAAAAATGGCATTATCATGGTGACAATACCACCCTATATGTCGCTCAGAACCCAACCACTTGATCTCACAGCGTACAGTCCATTGAAAGCAGCTTTGTATAAAGAATATGATACATACGTGAAACACCATCAATATGAAAGACTAACATCTCTGCAATTGATTCGACTATTTACTCAAGCATATTTGAATATTGGTAATGTAAAAAAAGCAGTTAATGGATTCCTAGCAGCTGGCATTTGGCCTTTCAATTCAAATGATTTCAGCCAATTGATACAGAAAGAGGATGAAATCCCTCCTGACAGGATTTATGCCGAACATGATAATAAAATACAGTGATGGAGCCTGAAAATTTAGGAGCACTCAGCTTATTAGATATTTCTATGAATTTTAATGAGTCTCTGGTACCTAGAAATACAGGATCAACTGAGTTCGATGACGATGTACGTCCACCAACATCAGGAATCTAAAATTGAGTACTTTCCGAAAATCTAGAGCTAGATAAAGTTCATAATCTACTTTCATAGACGCCAAGAACTACTTATTAAACTCAGACAGAAATTCAGCACGTTAAACAACAAATTTTTGTGGTATCTGAGAAAAATAAAACACCTGAACGCATAATACCTTTTAGTGAAATATCCCCAGTACCTGAAAAGAAGAATATCCCAAAAGGAAAGGGAAAAGGTAAAAGGACAAAACAGCAATCAAAAGTGAATACTTACCTCAACAATTGTGAAATCTGTGTTAAAAGAAAGTGAAAAACAAAAAAATGAGCTACCAACTAGAAACTAAAAACACGGACTGAGACTAGTACAAAAGGAATTAAAATAAAAAAAAATAAGACAAATTGCAAAGAAGTGTATCATATTCTGAGTCTAAGGGAGGACAAATGTTTTTGTGACAAAATGTGATGATGAAGAAGAGTTAGATGAAGATTTTATTGAAGGAAGGGGAGGTGAGGCTGTTGTTGAGGAACTATGCATTATTTGCGGTGATTTCAGCATAGATAAAGAACTATGGTACACGTGTTTAAACAGTGAAAGGTGGTCGCATGCTTTGTATTCGGGATATAATTCTGTCAATAAATATTGATGTAGTTTTTGTACGTAGGACCTAGTAACGACTTATGATAGATAATGATAATAATTTTTATTTTTGTTATTAAATAAAATATAACTAGGTAAAAGAAATAAAATAAGACTTACTCACAATCAATTTAATTTTACCACCAAAACGACCGGTTTCGCTTACTAAACTTTGCTAAGCATCTTCAGGTCTAACGGTACCAGGTAAATTAAATGATGCCGGTACAAGAATTATTAATTAATGATTCGGAAAACATAGTTCAAACTATCCTGGATTGCTGGTGATGGGTAATCATCGGTTTTATTGTGGGAAGTTCTTGAGGGGAGAGATATTAACAAATGAAATAGGAAGTAGGTATTATGTAATTGTTTGTTAAATGAAAGTGATGTTTTATAATATTTAAATTATTAAAAGATATTTACATTTATTCCATAGATATATTTTAGAAATTTGTGTTAATTTATTGAATTTTTTTATAAAGGGATAGTTATATGACAATAAATGAAGTTAGATGTATAATTTTGTGGGTGTGCAATTGCTTTAACTTGTAATTATCAAATTTTTGATAAATTGAATTTGGTTTCTGTTTTGGTAGAAAATTGTGATATATTAAAAATATTAAAATTAAAATAATTAAGGACTGTTATGTTATGTGAACCTACCTTAATATTTGTAAACCTACCTTAACATGAGTGACAGGTGAAGGAGATGGACAGCGGACAGGAGGAGAAAAAGATGGCTCGTTAGATATAATCATGTATTAAGTTTAGTTGGTCTTTAATAAAAGATATTAAAAAGAAACTGGTCGTCAATATTATTAAAAGCCCACAGAGACAACGTAACATGGTGTCAGAAGAAATTCAGGTCAGATTATAGCAACGAGTATAATAATAGTCATACAAAAGTCGAAACATGGTCTAACAGCACGTGGTTGGTTTTAAAAGAAATTGAATTAAAAACGGTCAAAAGATAAAGTTCAGCCATGTCGGAACAAGATTCTATAGAGCAGAATCAACCTGTCGTTGTAAAAATAAAAAGTAACGTAATAGGAAATGAAATCCAACCATTGTCAATGCAAGGAAATTTGGCACACAACTGGGGAGAGTGGAGCATAAATTTCAAAATATTTTTGAGGGCCACAGGTTTAGAGGAAGAAAACGATGCGAGAAAAGTAGCTTTATTATTGCACTATATTGGTACAGATGCAAGAAATATTTACAAGTCATTTGAGGTTAACATGGATACTGTAACATTTCAAGAAGTTGTAGGGAAATTTGAAAAATACTGTAACCCGAAGAAAAATTTAACAGTAGAAAGACATTATTTTCTTACTAGAGTACAGAAAGATGGTGAAACCATTGAAGATTTCATGACTAGTCTAAAGAATTTGAGTTTAACATGTGAATTAGGAATTTTAAAAGAAAGTTTGGTGTGTGACATGTTCATTATTGGTTTAAATCCTAAATACCATTCAATTAAGCAAAAACTATTGCAAGAAGATCTGAAGACAGAAAAGGTATTACAAACTGCTCAAAATATAATTACAACTCAAATGCAAGCACAACAGTTAAATAAAAATTCAGAAGCAGTGGATACAAAGTAGAGAAGAATAAAGATGGTCGAGGTCCGAATTTTTACCAAAATAGTAGTTACAAGAGTCACAATTCAAATCATTCAAGGTATAGAAATGAAGTCCCAGGTCCAAGTTGGAGAAATGATGATAGTCAAAGGTACAACATAGATGGTACGAACACAAACAGTCAAAGTCAGGTAACGAGTCAGAATTTTAAATCAAGATATAATGGATGTGCAAATCAGAGTAAGAATAGTGAAAATAATCAAGTGGTAAGAAAAGTTTGTCAAAGATGTGGTGAAAACCATAGAAATAAATGTCCAGCATTAGTAGCTATTTGTCATTATTGTAAAAAACAAGGTCATTATGCAAAATGTTGTCAAACTAAAAGAGTAAATAAAATAAATTTAAGAGAAAGTACAGTACAATCATCTAATAATGGAAGTGATCCATGTTTTGTTATTAAAACTATTAGTCAGAATAGTATTAATCAGAATTGGTCAATTGTAGTCAGAATCAATAAAATAAATGTAGTATGTTATTTAGATACAGGTGCACAAGCTAATGTGATGTCAATAAAAAATTTTAATGAGGTTAATGTAGAAAAGTTAGAACTGGTACCTACATGTATAAATTTAAAGTCTTTTTCAAATGATGTCATACCTATAGTAGGAAAAGTAAATTTGTTATGTGAAATTGAGAATAGGTTAGAAAATATTGAGTTCATTATTGTGAATTTGGAGTGTCAAACAATTTTGGGTCTAGATACTTGTCATAAATTAAAATTAATTAAAAGAGTTGGTCTAGTAAGTCATGAGTCTATAATAGAGAAAAATAAACAAGTTTTTACTGGTCTAGGTTGTCTACCTAATGTATGTCACTTAGAAATTGATAAAAATATTAAACCTATAATAGAACCGCCAAGAAGAATACCTTTTTCTTTACATGATAAATTAAAAGAAGAATTAAACAGAATGTTGTCTACGGGAGTAATAGAAAAAGTCAATGAAGCAAGTGAATGGGTAAATTCAATAGTCTTAGTCGAAAAAAGTAATAAAAGTTTGAGAGTTTGTCTGGATCCCCGTAATTTAAACAAAGCTATAAAAAGATGTCATTATCCTATACCAACATTTAATGAGATTAGGTCAAAATTAGCAAAAGCAAAATATTTTTCAACACTAGATGCACAGTCAGGGTTTTGGATGATACCATTAGATTTAGAGAGTTCTAAGCTATGCACATTTAATACACCCTTTGGAAGGTTTAGATTTACAAGATTACCTTACGGTATAAGCTGCGCTCCTGAAATTTTTCATAAAGTAATGAATGAAATAGTTGGAGACATAGAAGGAGTTTGTTTATATATAGATGATATTTTAATTTATAGTGAAACTTTGGAAGGTCACAATAAAATACTAGAACTAGTACTAGAAAGGGCAAAACAATTCAATTTAAAATTCAATATGGACAAATGCAAATTTCTATTATCAGATATAAAATATTTGGGTCATATTTTTAGTGCAGAAGGCATATGTCCAGATTCTAGTAAAATAAGTGCAATTTGTCAAATGTCTATTCCTAACAGTGTAGCTGATATTAGAAGATTTTTGGGAATGATTAATTATTTAGGTGAGTACATAGATAATTTAGCAGAGCGTACAAAAAATTTAAGGTTGTTATTGAAAAAAAATATTAGTTTTCATTGGACAGAAGAGCATGGAAGAGAATTTGAGTCGCTTAAAGAAATGATTAGTCAAACGCCAGTACTAGCATATTTTGATAACAATTTACCTTTAACATTATCAGTTGATAGTTCACAATTTGCAGTTGGTGCAGTGATTTTACAAAACAAAAAACCTATAGCATATGCATCTAAATCTTTGTCACAGGCTCAGTCAAATTATGCACAAATAGAGAAAGAGTTATATGCAATCCAGTTCGGATGTACTAGATTTAAACAATACATTTATGGTAGAAAAGTTCAAGTTGAAACAGATCATAAACCATTAGTCAGTCTTTTTAAAAAACCATTATCTGAGGTTCCAGCACGTTTGCAAAGGATGATGCTAAACTTACAGCTTTATGATTTAGAAGTTAGCTATACTCCAGGAAAATTTCTTTTCATCGCAGATACATTAAGAAGGGCACCAGTAGAAGGTCCAGATAATACTGATAGTGGAGATGAAGAGTTACGTATACATGGAAGTTTATTAGTTAACAATTTAGCTGTGTCTTCAAAGAAATTAATGGAAATACAGGCAGCAACCAAAACTGATAGAGTTTTACAGTCAATAATAAGATATTATAATGAAGGTTGGCCAAGTTCAAAAAATAAATTGGAAACGGAGGTTAAACCGTATTACAATTTCAATAATGAAATACATGTTGTGGATGGATTAGTCTTTAGAGAAAATCAAATAATAATTCCTGAATCATTGCGTCAAGTTATATTAGAAATAATTCATGAAGGACATTTAGGATATGAAAAATGTATTCGACAAGCACGTACAGTAGTTTTTTGGCCAGGCATGACAGTAGATATAAAGAATAAAGTTGAACAGTGTCCAGTATGTATTAAATATCATAGATCAAATAGTCCAGAACAACTATTACCACATGAAATACCAACTTTGCCTTGGCAGAAAATTGGTGTTGATTTTTTTTATTATAGTAAAGTCACATATATATTATTAGTAGATTATTATTCTAAATACTTTGAAATAGCGCCTTTAAATAATACTTCAGCAAAAGAGGTCATTAGTACAATGAAGTCTATATTTGCGAGACATGGAATACCATTGATCTTAATGTCTGATAATGGTCCCCCATTCTCATCAAAAGAGTTTCAGTCATTTTTAGTAGATTGGGACATTACTTATCAAAGTTCTAGTCCTTATTATCCAAAAAGTAATGGTTTGGTAGAGAGGACAGTTCAAACTGTAAAGAATATTTTTAATAAGTGTATAGAGTCAGGCTCTGATCCATATCAGGGAATGTTGCAATACAGAAATACAACGTTAGAATGTGGTTATTCTCCAGCACAGTTATTAATGTCACGTAATTTAAGAATGAAATTACCTGTTAGTGAAAAAATACTCATACCAAAAACAATTGATAGGGACGAATATAACAAATTTATTAAGGAAAAAGAAAGGAAAGTAAAAGAATATCATGATAGGTCAGCTAGAAACTTACCGAATCTGTTTGTTGGAGAAAATGTATTTTATAAAAAGGTTCCATCATCACCGTGGTTACCAGCTACTGTGATAGAAATAGGTCCTTTTCCAAGATCATATGTCGTCAGAACACCTGAAGGTGTACATTATCGTAGGAACAGACAACACATATTAAAGCCTGCCAGTACAATTAGTAGACAAAATAGTGAGGTGATAGTTAAGCATGAAAATAGTACAGCAGCTAGTTCCAATTTGTATGAGGCTCCAAATATGAACAACGGTACATCAATTTCAAATCAAAGTTATGACAATTTAAATGTTAGCTTAAATAGGTCACATAGACCAAATGTAAGAATCA
Organism: Diabrotica undecimpunctata; assembly: GCF_040954645.1. Taxonomy (NCBI): domain Eukaryota; kingdom Metazoa; phylum Arthropoda; class Insecta; order Coleoptera; family Chrysomelidae; genus Diabrotica; species Diabrotica undecimpunctata. Next base: position 18,220,259 of record NC_092805.1, read on the forward strand.
ATTTTGTACCAGGAGTGGTCGAATTGTAAATAGACCAAAAAGGTTTTCATTTTCAGAAGAGTAATGCGGCAGTGTAGTGTTGCGGGTAGATTTAGGTTGTTGGGATAGTTTAGTTTTTTTTGTAAAAAAAAGGGGCATGTTATGTTATGTGAACCTACCTTAATATTTGTAAACCTACCTTAACATGAGTGACAGGTGAAGGAGATGGACAGCGGACAGGAGGCGAAAAAGATGGCTCGTTAGATATAATCATGTATTAAGTTTAGTTGGTCTTTAATAAAAGATATTAAAAAGAAACTGGTCGTCAATATTATTAAAAGCCCACAGAGACAACGTAACAGGACAATCAAAGGCACTTAGGGACAAACAGAACACAATCAAAAAGACAAAACAGACATTAAATTTAAAAGGGGTCACTTATTGGTACTGCATCAGTTATTAGGAGAGAAACTGGTAAAAAAGTTAGTTTTTTTTGGACTCACACAGGCAACACATTCATAATTTAAAATATAAATGTGTAAAAACCATTTCCAGTGTTTTTATTATGGTTAATACAATATTTGTCGGTTTTCCATGCTTTCTCAGAATGCGACACAATATTAGTAGCTTACAATATCGGCAAACTTAAATTCATCAAAATTTTACAGAAACATCTCTTTATATGGTAAGAATAAAGATAATTCTCTAACAGCATGACACACAGCATTGTAGAAACAGCTCGTTTCCACAATGCTAGAGTTTATCACCAGGAAACACTGCGATCCTGAAGATTGGGGCTGAAAAAAACCTTGGAAAAATTTGGATATCAATCAAAACTTTCAAAACTCAAGTACTCCCAGAATTTCTAAAATTATTTTTTGTAGATGCAATGGAAACTGTGAAAGTATGTGCGGTTGCTGACTAGCAGGCCTTAAATGCTCAGCAGTGTGCCTTAATTGTTCTCATAAAACTGTAACGATAAGACTACCAAGAGAATTGAAATACTATTATAAAATAATACCTCAATCAACCATTGGAGCTTATCGTCTGTGCTTCGCCTAGCTCAGTCTCTCAAGTGTAAATCCGTCTTGTCTTAAACTATGAATTAAACCATTAAAATTTAGCTGGTAACAAATAAAACAATGATTTAACTAATCATATGCATTCAACACAAAACAAAGCAAAAACAACCCTGCCTAGAGCTTTACAATAAATAAATTTGGAACTGATACTTATGGCATCGATATGCTGCTTGCTACTAATTATATGTTGCCTCCAGATTATGTGGGAAGGTCCTGTTGCCGCCACAGCATGTGGGTAAGCCTTACATAGAGCTGCAGTTGATTAGTCCCATAAATTCCATATTATTCCATGAAATTCCAGAAATTATTCAATAAAATATCCAATTAACTCAATAAACTAGAATATAATATCATTATTAGCCAGACATCAAAAGGGGTTAGCTTTCTTGCCAATTATTTTACCAAAATTACAATTAAACAAATAGCAAATGGCAAGGATAAAATGAAATAAAATTACTATTAAAATTAGTTAAATTTTGTAAGATTCCTACATACATAAAATTGAAAACATGGCTTTAAAAGAAGTGAGGTTATAAATATTGAAAATGTTGTCAAAATTATAGAATATAGATTACAATGAAAGTACTCACCCCAAGAGATTTCTGCAGACGATAAAATGAACCTTATAATATTTTTTGCCTTATTTTATAAATTTCAGAAACAGATAAAAAATAATATCCCACCACGTTTGAAACAGTTGATTGACAGAAAGTAAGTGGAAGACTACAAAGAAGTTTAGCACCGATGCCATGGGACGTATGTCTATGATGGAATTAGCTCTTCTGTCAACATAGAACAGAATATTTAGTCTACCGGACAGAAAGAGAGGGGGCGAATATTTATTCTACAGGAAAGAAAGAGAGAGAGGCCGCCAACTATTTTTTGAAGAAAAAATAGTAAAAAAGAAACTGAAGGTGAAGAAATTAATAAATTAATAAAGAAATTAAAATAAAATAATTATTTAAATATAAATGAATAAAGATGTGATGTTTATAACGTCACAAAACAAAAATTGGTCCAAAAGAAAATTTGTTCAAAAATTGTTAGTTATTTTGTTGTTAATTTTTTTTCCGTCGACCACCCATTTATGATTAATTTTAACACCCTCAAAATCATTGATTAATGGCCCCTATTAATGAATGATTTTCTATTAATGAACGATTTTATTATAGGCAACACAACATACATTGCTTGTATAATAATTTAACCACATTTAACGCTCTGTAAGTGGCAGTGACCTGTGGTGTAGGCAACCAAACATATAGGTACCTATTTATATTCCCACTAAAAAATTATTTAAAATGACATAGCCGCTGTAAGTACTGTCTGTCATTGTATGTCATTATTTATCGTTAAGTAAATAAAAATTTAAACTAAGATATTTTTATTTCTGAAAAGTTCGGTCGACGGAAAAGTTTTGTAACGAACTCGTGAATTAAAATGGCGATTAACAATCTCGAACATTAACGCACTCGCTTCGCTCGCGCGTTAATATGTCTCAATTGTTAATCGCCGTTATTAATACACTTGTTGGTTAAATAACTATTATTTTTCATTTTACGGTTGTAGACAATTTAATTTGCTTGAAATAAGGTAATAAAATTTTTTGTAGTGTTGCTAGTTTACGTTTAAAATCCAGAGAAATGATTAAAATTAAACAAATTTCTAGTGAAAATTACTTTATGAAAAAGCCTCTATAATATTGCTCTGGTGTTATTTTAATGCAAAATGACCAAAAAGAAAGTTATAAGGCCCAAAAGAAAATTTGTTCAAAAATTAATTTTTAGTTATTTTTGTTTATTACTATTTTTTTTTTCATTTTTACAATAAAAAGTAATAGAAAGAAAGTTGTAGAAAATTTAATTTGCTACAAATAATTTTACAAAAAATTTTCTGTAGGATTGTTAATTTACGAGAATCAGTGCGAAAGCCCTTTGCCTCCTTTTTCCAAGTTGGCGGACGGGTAACCCCACAAACTTGAACTTAAGCTCATACGAACCATTCCCAGACATCAAAAAAATAAAATTGCGTCCTCTCAAAAATTTAATCTCAATGTAACTTTTCAATGAACTGTAATTAATTTTACATAATATAAGTATGGTTCATTTTGGTTGAGTTCGTATTGTTGAGATTTTTGTTTTTAAATTCAACACATTTATTAAAAATTGCTGCAGTATTTGTTTAAGCCATTACAGTATGTTAAAACAAAACAAAAGATTAAAAACATTTAAAGTATTAGGTTCAGAATACATTGTACATAAAAGGTTTATATTACATATAGATATATTTTTACATAAAAACAGTGAAAAATTATTTTCTAGGAATAAACTTAACTCTAATTTCGTTAGCTGGTCTAAGAACAATGTCAGCCTTAAATCTCATCTCTGAAGGTCTTGTTACAGGTTCCAGCTTGAAATTGTGTATCAGTCCACAAACAGCCGTTTTCAGTTCCAACATAGCATATTTTTGTCCTAAAAACAGTTATAATACATAGTTTATATAGTATAATAGTATACTTTATTCGCTCCGTGCGTGACTGACGCGACATCTGCCGCCTCCATCTGACAGTTTTGGACCTCCCAATTTCCGGTTAAACATTATGTTAAATAGATACGAAATTGACAAGTATTAAAAATTTTTTAATTATGTTTTTTCAGTTTATGTACAAAATAAATTAAGTATTAAAAACTGGGTTTCTAAAAATTCATCAACTTTATCTTTTCAACCCCAAATGAAAAAGAAAGGGAAAAATGTAGTACTGGCAATTCAAGTTTTTGCATGTGAAAGAGCATGTAATTAAAAACAATAATAGTAAAAATTATGATATATGTAAAAGCTAAAGTCGTCTGGCAGGCTGCAGTTAGCTTGAAGCCTTATGAAATATCATTTAAGGTAAATTATTTAAATTTTTCCCATTTCAATTGCATAAAAATGAAATTATGTGATATTTAATTTTTCATATTAATAGCACGAATCCATCTTTTTCTTTTCTCTAATTTATATGTAATCTTAAGAAACCTATAAAAGCTATTTACACTCACTATTTTTGATATTATTAGCACAATTAAATAACTTGCCATAAATAATTTGCACCCATGTTTGATCAAATTTATGCGTAAAAAGATCCAAAGGGTCCAATTTTGTCACATTTCGCCGCTACGCACGCTGGCATCGTTTCAAGGTACCCCTACCAGGGTCACGCACGGAGCGAATACCCGTGCCGGCATAAACTACATTTTATGGCCCGCACAGGCATAAAGACAAACAAAATTTGATAATTTCTTAATAACACTTATTATTAAAATAACAAAAAATGGAATTAAATTCTTATAACTGCATAACATTATTTAGTAGAATTCAAGTAAATCTGGCAATTCTGGGAAGATTCAGTGATAGATTTGAAATTTTCACTTTTTGGGTTTGACAGTCGCAGATGTTCATTTGTTACCAAATCATTACCTTAACGACGGTATTGCTCACTCTATTATGATAAACTGTCTGAATTTTTAGGAAATTTTAGATTGTTAATACAATAACAAACTAGTAAGACATAAAAGTTTGTATACACTGTGGGCAATAATAGATGTGTATACCCTCAGGCGACTTACAAACACGAGGGCCTGAGTCGTGGGGTCTTTTTTTCTTTAGCTTCAAGGTTGGATAACATAATTATCTTTACTCTATATACCGCTGTTCCAAAAAGTTCTATTGAACTACATTTAGACCAGCCCCTAAATTTTTCAACCATGATACTACCTTCTGCCAATACTCCTTCTTCCGCTTATATTTCCCTGATTTATTAATCTTTGCATTTCATATCGCTGTCCCCTCATTACGTCTCCAAGATATTGTAATTTTCTTATTTTTATTGTGTTTATTATTTTGTATTTTTTTGCCCATCTTTCGCAATACTGCCGTCTTTGATTTTTTCTGCGTCCTATTCTAAGCATTCTTCTGTAACACCATATTTTATTTTCTTTATGTATTCTTGCTTAAATCTCCAGCTTTCAAGTCCATATTGTAGTATCGAAAACACGTAACATCTCAGAGCTCTTACTCTCAGCTCTTAGCTAAAGTCTTTATTTCAGATAATTGTTTTTAATGTGCCTCACTTAGAGTTCACGCTTCCACTTCATACAATAGCACTGAAAAGCTATAGCAATATATGTCATTCGAACGCGAATGTCAATACTACGATCGTAGCAGTATAATATAATTTGTATGATATATATATATATATATATATATATATATATATATATATATATATATATATATATATATATATATATATAAGAAATGTAAAAGAAAGAAAGTAAAAGATGACAAACAAAATTTTTACTATCTGTACCTAAGTTTTAAAGAATTTTAAAATGTATTTTGTCCACTATTTTATATTTTATGTGTGTGTTATTAATGTTGAGTGTCTATGCTTTTATAAATAATCTCAACGACTAGTAAGTTGCACTGAAGATTTGTGATATTTTATAAATATTTACATTTGTTTTCTCATTACAGTGTCTTGAAACCATTCCGAAAGCTAGACAAAAAGTCATAAGAGTGTTTCATTAACATCCCGGCCAATTTTCTGACTGCAACCCTAATAAACTGTGTTGTTTGTATATATATATATATATATATATATATATATATATATATATATATATATATATATATATATTCGTAATCTCGTATCGCCACCATATTAATGCCTAAATGGATCAACAATACTTCTTTATGCCACTACCATCTTGATTGTTGGAGAGGATATATGAAAATACATATGAATGTATATGAAACTGTGATGTACGTATTTATTCACTTCTATTTACAACGAGGTAACTTATATGGTGTAGAAAGGTTGCAAAATAATAACAGATGCAGAAAAGATGTTGATGAAAAAATTATGTTAAGGTTCTTCTTAAATATCGTTGCAAAAAATTACTTTGAAGCCACAGACAGATGAAGAATTTGTCTGTTTGTGATAACTCGTAATAATTTACGAGATTTTCAAGAATTACTTTGTAATAATTACATATATATTGTTCTGAAGCTATTTTCTTGTGGCATTTTAAAGTAATTACTATTTAAATGGGAATAAGCCACAATTAAAGGTTAAAGTGCGTTTATTAACGTTTAAATTTCCACTTCGGAAATCGTTCTCAAAATACAAACATTAGTAAATTAGTCAATTTACTACATATAGTATTTATCGATTTATACTTAATTTACATTTTTTTAATTTAGAACTAATTCACGCTGTGGAGAAAAACTATACATTCATAAATGTAGATCCTGCCAGTCGCCATTTACTTTCACATTGTGAGTTTTTTTTATTGGTTATGATTTTTCCTGATGATCATGATGATTCTGTATTAATAGGGATTACAATTTGTTATACTTGTACTAGTTAAAAATCAATTACTTGCGACAAAGCAAAATATATTGTAATGATTCAAAAAAACTTATTAAGTTTTAATTCACGTATTTCAAGTAGTTTTATGCATTCTGTATAAGATTTAATTACGTCTTTCATTTATATATTCAAACGTTAGTTTATTATAAATACTTAAATTTCGAACGGAGAGTATTATCAGTGTTTATTTATACAAATTTTAATTACTCTGAAGCCGCGACCTCTTTAAATCGTGTTCTCTGTAAGAATAACGTTTAACATAAGCACAATATTTGCCTGTTTACAAATCGCCCAATCCTCTGGCATATTCCTCTAAATGCCACCAATCGTTTGGTAGATCGAATTCGCCATGTAAGGTAGATTTTCATTTTTTTTAAGTAACATTCAATATTAAGATCATTTTAAAAATGTTTACCCGGTTATCGAGAGAAATTTATTTTAAACTTTTTATAAAGTGGTAAGAAGTTATTAATTTGCAATGGACATTCCTGTTGTAAAATCTAAATTAATATGTCCAGCTAAATATATGTTTTGGTTAATAATAAATATGGCTTGTACGTGACAACAGTGTATTTTTGATTTCTCTAATAATCTTTTTTTCTCTTGGACCACACATAAATAATTGCTTATAGGTTAGCTAAAGGAGCATATGAGGTAGGTGTGATTAATACTCTTTATTTGTCTATATCTGTCAGAGTAGTAAAATCACAAAGACTAAACTGGCTTGGTCACCTAGAAAGAATGCCAGATAATTGAGCTGTAAAAGTAGTCCAGAGATGGAAGCCCCAAGGAAACAGAACAAGAGGAAGGCCCCATAAAAGATGGATAGACGAAGTAGAGAGGGATCTTAAAACCATGAACATCAGGCATTGGCGAAGGAAAGTATCCGACAGGGCAGAATGAAAGAACATTGTTAAGCAGGCCAAGACTCACAAAGGGTTGTAGCGCCATTAGAAGAAGAAGAAGAAGATTTGTCTATATATGTATATTGGTTATTATTTACTGATATTTGTATATATAAGCATTTTGGTTTTGAGTTTTGTCACTCAACAAAAGACCAAATAGCGCCCTTTTTGGAAAAATTATTTAAGATTTGTCTTGTTTATTCCATTATCATCTCCTATTTTTTTTTCTTTTCAATTTTTCAATTTATGTGCTAGTAAGAATGATCCAAAGAACCACACCCATATCTCTTCCAATTCTGAGCAACGCAACCTCGTTTATTTTGTGAACACTGTACATCGTGTGATGTGTTACAATATTATTATTCAAGTATAGGGAAAAATTACGACAAATAAAAAAATATCAATATCCGAGTGATGAATATAACATGATACAATCAAATAAAACAAAACACTCCCAGTGTAGTAGAAAAAGTATCTTACCTATGCAATTTCTGCTTCCAGCACTAAAAGGAATATAAGCATATGGGTGCCTTCCAGATATATTTTCAGGTAAAAATCTATCGGGGTCGAATTTTAGAGGATTTTCCCAAATTTCTGGATTACGATGTAGGTCGTAAATCAAGATAGCTACAGTACATCCCTTTGGAATAGTGTAGCCAGTTTTGGTATGTATTTCTTCTCCTGATACTCTTGAAATATTGACAGCGCTTGGATATAATCTTAAGCTTTCTTTAATGCATCTTTCAGCGAATTTCATTTCTCCCAATTCGGCGAATGATGGTTTGTTTGGGTCTTCGGATACTGCTTGTATTTCTTGGTAAATTTCTTCCTGCAAGTGAACAAAATTTTTTATATAAATAAATAACTATTGATATAAAATAACAAATAAAATCTATAAAATACGCAGTAAAATTGATAACGCAGTTCTCTACGAGCCTTAAAGAGCTTGTACATCATCAGCATTATATGTTAAGCATTAGGAAATATTACACTGAAGATTAATGAGACTAAATGAGGACTAAGCACCGAGCTCTGATACAACACTACTTTTACATGAAATTTATCAGTTTCCGACACACCTGTCCCAACACTAGTTGTAACTCCTTCATGGACGTATCTCACAATCTTCGCATATTCACCGGAAACTACTTTCTTATTGAGCGCCCACCACAGAACGTCTCGAAAACTTTATCAGATGCTTTCTCAAGATTAATGATTTATTTCTAAATTTTTGTCAGCTGTTGAAAATTATATCTCCTGTAACAAGAGTTATTTTTGGATATTTATGTTTCTTGCGTTACCCGTCTACAATTACTCTCATATATTTTCATGGTGTGACTAAATTTTATTGCCCTCTAGTTTGTGCAATGTTGTATATTTCCTTTGTTTTTGTAAATATATACTATTATACTGTTTCTTCATTCATCTGGCATTAGTCCCATTTCCATAATTCCATGAAACAAACCTGTTAGCGAACTCGTTATTATCTTTGTTAAAGCTATCCCTAGTTTTCCAGGTTTTTGACTCGCAATTTTTTCGTCCATCATGGATTGACTTGAAATTTCTACAGAAGGTAGGGAATAGCCCAAGAATCATTTTCTATATCATGCCGCTGTACGCTAAAACGTTGGCGGTGGTTGCCACTCCATCCCGGGAGTGGGAATTTTTCATTACATTTTAACCATAAAAATCGATGGAAAAAGTAATTTTATTCTTTACATTTTCTTCGTAAAAATAATATTTTTCAAGTTATTCGCGGTTCACAGTTTTTTCGAATAGTTTTTCGACGAAAATATCGAATTTTTTAGAGTTTTTTTAAAAATAACTCCAAAAATATGCATTTAATCAAAAAAACTTTAAATATTAACATTGCATCTTTTAGAAACGCAAACAAAATCCTTCTTTTTTATAATTTTTCTACGATCAATACAAACCGGGATACGGCATGTTAAATGTTAGCTTTTTTCGTCAAATGCGTAATTTGAAATATTCACAGCCAAAAAACGGGAAAACTTTTTAAGTAAAAGCCAAAAAACATGAAAACTTTTAATTTTTTTTATACTAGAAACTTTTTTTACAGTAAATATTTAGCAAGGTATAGCTGTTTAAAACCTCTATTTACGAGCAAACACCCCCTTATTCCTCACCTCATTTAAAAACTAAGGGATCTTACGGAATTTAATTTATATAGTCTTACAGCTCTTCAAAAAACCCTATATAATTATTTGTGAAAAATCTTTTTATCACCAAAAGTGAAGGAGCTATGTTTATAAAACGAGTTTTTTCTTGGAAAAATTCGAATAGCCGGCTTGGGAGTGTAATAGAGCATTTTCAATGTATATAATACCACATAACCGGTTTTTCGGCAGTAATACGTTATATGTTCCACTTTCTCCATTAAACTCGAAAGACAGATTGGGGGTGGTATTTTAAAGAAGATTGTTTACATCCCATGCGCATGAACAAGCCGCCTGCACCCGATAAACTTTTGAAAATGATTTTTTGCCAATGCAAAAAACGGTGTGGCGCGCAGCGTTTCATACTGATGCAGGAAATTTAGGTTATACTGCAATCTGAATTGTTCTGGGTGCTCGGGGAAAGATTGCAACAATAATCCACCATTTATAGAAGAAGACGAAGATGACATCGATCTCGATGAAGATGACTAAGAAACTATTTGTATTTGTATTTTTAAATTCGTATTTTTGTGTAAATAAATGCTTTTGTACGTAATTCTACTTTTTTTCTGTATAGATCTATTAAATTACTTATGAATATTGCAATGTTATTAAGGGTGGTTCTTAAGAGTTGAAATATTATGATATTATATACTAAAGCATAAAACAATCATTATTTAACCAATCTCAACCAAATTTTACCCACATTAAGGTTTACAATGTTTTTATATAATTTTGACAATAAGAGCTAGTTTACACCTCTAAAAATAATCAACGCCCTTGAGCATGATAGAAAATATGAAGTACATGGTGAGATAATCATAATCCCAAATTGTTATGCAAATTTCCTGGCAAATAGATTTACATACGCTTTTTCTTTAGCTTTTACTACTTTACAGCTACAGCTAGTTTCGCTTCAGTTTGGAGACCAAAGAAGATAGTTTTGAAGATTTATTTATACAGTTGTATATTTATCTTTCATTTTTCTTTAAATTCGTTTGACCACTACCAATTCTCTTTATTCACATACTTCCTTTCTGATAGTTTTTCAGTTATTTCAATAGCAGTAGGTATCTTTAATAATACCCGGATCCCGTTAATTTTTCTACTACTTTTGCCCCGAATAAACCTTTTCACTTTTTAACATCCAGCGTTTGATTTTTTGTGATCCTATTGGATATTTTGCTTTACTACTTTACTACGTGATATATGATAAGTATGACCGTCTCAAAATAAATTACATATTATACTATATTAAATAGTTTACCTATGATCAACCTTACCTGAGCTTCCTGTTCATTAGCTAAGAGCATTAGAAGGTGACCCAAAGCTACAGCTGTAGTATCGTGACCCTATAACATTAAGAAAACAATATTATTTGCAAATGCATCAAATACATGAACAAATTCATTAAATATAGACAAATATTTCGTCTTGATTTGCATCTTGTTTTAATTACGAATAAACGAACGACTAAATGAAAAGATATAACATCAATCAGCATATCAGCTTGTTATCTCATTTTTATAAGCTCTTTATGAGAATAATTACTAAAAAACTGAGACCTAAGCTAGATTTTTACCAACCACTAGAGCAAGCCGTATTTAGGAGTGGCTTTGGAACGAAGGACTGTACTTATAAACTGTAATAAAGTTCTTGATAGAGAAAGTTACGGAATACAACAAGCCATTGATATTCATATTTCTAAACTTTGAAAAAGCTTTTGACAATCTACAGCATAGCTTCACGTTAAGAGCCCTTACACCTCTTTGCTTTAAGTTAAACTAGACTGCATTAATCATTGAATGACTGAAAGGTTTGGTATTTACCTCCGACATACGAAGGGAAATGTTCTTTATTCCGTCTTACCAGCAGGTCTGTCTAAAGAGCTAAAAATAGCGAAACACCTGTCACAGAATGGCAGGTTTGACGGAATATGAATATTCCTTTTCGTATATGATTTACACACACACATACACAAACATATATATATATATATATATATATATGTTTTTTGTATTTTCTCCTAACTATTTAAACAATAATTGTCCACCCACGTTCTCTTTCTGCTCGTGAAATGTGACTGAAATCAAGCCTGCAGCGACGACTGTTTTAACATGTCGTCCTTCATTTTGTTTTTAACTTTTAACGTATTTAGTAATTTTAAAGTGTTTTTTTTTAACAGTAATTTTTAAAGTTTATTTGCAACTTCAGTATATCATGTTATTTAACGTTGTTGTTTCTGCCACGAATCTTACATTCGGGTAAGTTTTTTATAGTTTTTTATAGCCTTTTTTTGGCACCATTCAAACTGTTACAACATAGTAATTTTCTTTGTAGACCTTGATAAAGGTGGCAAAAAACCATTTAAGCTTGGATTCAGAATAAATAGTACGCCTTAGCAAAGCTCTGTTTTTATTGACTACCACACCCAAAAAGAAAAAAGTATTTACATATATTTTTTCCAAACTAGTCAAAAAATTTTGGACTACTTTTTCTTATATATATATATATATATATATATATATATATATATATATATATATATATATATATATATATATATATATATATATATATATATAGGTATATAGTTTGTTATTTCGTTATTTCGTGACCCTGAATATTTAAATAGAAACTTTTTTATTTCCTGGGTTTGTCGGTCTGATGTAAATAAAACTATTTAATTTGCCATTTTCAATAAGCACTTTATTTTATTTTATAAACATTACATTTTACAATTAAATTTTATGTCTACACTTTTTAAAAAGTTTAACATGGATTAAAAAATTGGTATCTGACATTGACAGTTGACATCTGGCAGGTATCTTAAAATATGACTGATGCAGGGTCGTACTTTAAATATCTCCCATAGTGCATTTAAAAAACAACTCAACTTATTAAATTATGATACATATTGGAAAGATCTTTGATGTCAGTCTTATTATTGATGAAATTTGGATCTTTTTTATGTGAATCATCTTCAATATGCATCTTTTGTTGTAATTTTGTTTTTTTTCCAAAATCTGTACATTTTCAAAATCAAAAGAATGGCTGTTTTCTAGAGAATGTTTGGCTAGGGCTGTTGTGTTTAATGCATTGGTTTGTACACTATGTTTGTGTGCAACAATTCTTCTATGTAGGTACTGGTGTGTTTATCCAATATATGTTGAATTACAGCAAACATTTTTGACTGATATCAAAGATTTTTCTCATATGTATCATAATTTAATAAGTTGAGTTGTTTTTTAAATGCACTATGGCAGACATTTAAAGTACGACCCTGCACAACTCCTATTTTAAGATACCTGCCAGATGTCAACTGTCAATGTCAGATACCAATTTTTTAATTTATGTTAAACTTTTTAAAAAAGTGTAAACATGAAATTTAATTGTAAAATGTAATGTTTATAAAATAAAATAAAGTGCTTATTGCAAATGGCAAATTTGCCGAAACAAAATTTCTATTACTTACAGCTAAAATAAACGTATCTACTTCTTCCCTAATTCCCACATCATCAATATTGGCTCCATTATATTTTGCTTTAATCATCAAGTCCAACAAAGCCAATCTCTTTTTGGCGAACTGAGCATCAGGTCCCTTCTGCAACGATTCATATCTTTCTCTAATAATATTATTGGAAAAGTTGTGTAGAGTTTCACAGGTTTTTTGAGCCTTTTTACCGATTTCCGTTAAATTGAAAAGGAATGAGCCGTGAAGCCAGGGTCGAATCATCCTGTAGATGTAATGTTCGCCGTAATCGTACACTGCTTGTTTATATTCTTGGCATTTTGGGTCGTCACGTAAATCTTTTCCCAATGAAGTTTCTGAAAATTACATGCAATCATCAGTATAAAAAACATATAGTGAAATATACAGGGTGGCCGATCCTAAAAAATTTGCTTTATAGGCATATGCCAAGGAGGATGACTACCAAGCTGATGCCACAAACATGAATAAGAAAAAACATAAGGGATTAAAAAGAACAAATAAAGAACAATATGAGAATAATGACACGGAACATCAAAAGCATTCAGAAAAAGAGACCAGGACATAGTTAAAGAAATAAAAAACCACAAAATAGACATATGCGCAATAAATAAAACACGAAAGGAAGGCACGGGACAGCAATAGCTAGAGAAATATCTCCTGGTGTGTACCTGAGTCCCTAACAACAAGGTCAGCGAACATGTCATATGTGGGTAAATAGGAAGACACCTCCGGACAACGGACCCTCTTCACAACGCTCCAAACAAAATTTACCCTCAGTTTCTCTAAAAAATTATTGTAATTTTACCTGCCAACAATGGACAGCCAGGTAAAGGCGATTAAAAGATTAAAATTGGGGCTCCGGAAATCCAAATATGTACATAACTTATTGTAGCCATAAAACTAATTATATAAGTAGGTACTTATGGTCATAAAACTAGGTACTTTAGGTACATCGAGTTTGATTTGGAAAACCCCATTTTAGAAGGTATTCATTTTTTGTACCCATTTCTAATTTATTTGCGATATTCTGATCTAATGGAGGCCATACACGTTAGGGTTAGCATGATGGTTTTAACCTTGCATGCATAACCGACAAGTATAACCGAGTTCCATATTACAAATACACGTTAGGGTTTGCATGCATAGTTTTGCAGTTCGTTAAAAGCACAGATATTAGCCATGAGTTCTCCATTTACGTTGACATGGTTTTCATTAAATCTTTGTTTTACTCCTGGAACTATTTCATTTCCGATTCGTGCATTAAAGTCACCCATAAGAATTAAGGCTTCCTTATGAGGTATATTATCCAGAATGGTTTACAATTGTTTGTAGAATGCGTTCTTAGAATGCCTCTCGTTCCTCCTTAGGTTTGCAGTCCTCGGGGCTATAGATAGATATGACATTTAATTTTTGGTAGTCCATTGTGATGTTCATATGTAAGTATTATTCTTTCGGAGATATAACGGCAGTTATTTATGTTGTCTTTAAATTTTTTATGGACAAGTATACCTAAACCTGCTTGTGCTCGTTCTTCTTTCTTCACTCCACTGTATGCTAGAAAATGTTAATGTAATATCTGATGTAAATCTAAAATTGATGATTTTTTTAAGAAGTAATACCTACCTTTTTGAAATTAGCATTTTGTTTTATTTGTGTATATGCTTATGCAAATATGTACGAAAATGTATAATTAAAGATCAAACAAATCGAAACCTCTTTTTTATTTCAATTAATTAAGCGATAACTCTACACAACGGACAACTGTAGACATTGGACAGTTATTTCCCCCGTTGGTGTCCGTTATGGAGAAGTTTCACTGTAATATATGAAAACAAAACAAGTTATAAAATTAGGGCGAATACCTGAGGAATGGAAAACCAGTATTATAATTTCATTGTTTAAAAAAGAGAAAACAAAACGACTCCAGAAATTGTAGATGAATAAACCTGTTTCGGTCCATTTTGAAACTCCTATCAAGAGAACTGAAGAGTACGTAATCAAATTAATATTTAAGATAAATAACCAGGATTCACTAGCAGAAGACTTGTAACGATGCAAGTAAGCAATTTAATTAAACTTACTTGTAACGATGCAATTAGCTACTATCTAGATATTTTTCTGAAAATTCTTTCTCCATTGTATTAACTACTAAATTCTAAAAGGATGATTACTTACCTCCAATCGAATACAAAGTAAATTCCGTTATTGGTTTGATCACATCAATGTATGGTTTGTTGCAAGAAGATTTTTTTATATCTTCAACTAGAAGGTTGACTTCTTTATTAAATACTTCTACGAACTCCTGCAAAATGCTAAAATGGAAAGCAGGAGTCAAAATCTTCCTTCTTTTGTGCCATTCTTCTCCTAAAACGTTAAAAAATGTTAATCATTTTAGCGATCACAAGCTTGTTTTATTTATAAAAAAAATTCTAAGTAAAAGTCCGCATATATTTACCTTTGCTAGTTAAAAGTCCTTGTCCAAGCCAATTATGAAGAAGTTCGTAGTATACATCTTTTTCAAGATGTTTGGTATTATTCAATAATAACTGAAAACATTAAAGTGATAATAAACAAAAATCTTTGAGGAACTGTTCAATTATATCCAAATATAAAAGAAATAAAGTTTAATACTTCGCCATTGCTGGTCTCAGGTCCGAATGAGAAAGTAGAAGGAAGACCGGTAAGTGAATGAATAGCAGTAGTCATACCACACCAAGTGATTGCTGTTAGTATATGCCAAGCTATAATGTAACTTACAGTCTATCCGTGTGAATATAGGTGAACAGAAGTTTACAGTGCCCTAACACTGGACTCTTAAGATATAACAAATCATTTACTACTATAAAAAATAAAAAGAATTCAGGGTTTTCTGACTAATATATAGAGGACCAAATAGTCGAATATTTAGTCCAATAGCAGACTCCCAACTAGAGATAAAGTACCAATAGCTCCCAACAGAGTGACCTCCCACATTGTAGTAACCTCAAGAGCACCTAGAAATCGTGACCACACCACCAAAGTAAAAAAATAACTAAAAATACTAAATTTTGCATGCCCGCCTATATCTGAATACTCTGACGAGTTTACTTCAGAAGAAATTATTTCAGAAATATCAGAAATTAAGTCTGGAAAGGCACCCAGCTGCGATAAAATTCACCCAGAATTTTTATTTCACTGTGGCAAAGAAGCTAGAAAGTGACTGGCTGATTTCTATGCAGATATGTTAAAATCAGGAGAAATCCCTCATTCACTTAAAAAGCCCACCATTATAGACATACTAAAACCAGGAAAGGCAAATGATTAGCCCCAAAACTACCGACCGATTGCACTGCTGAGCTGTGTCTATAAACTGTTGGAACGTTTAATCTACAACAGACTTGGTAGAAACATATTTGAATTGATACCTATTGAGCAAGCAGGGTTCAGACCTAACCGCAGCTGCACAGATCAGATCCTATCCCTAACAACACATATTGAAGCAGGTTTTCAAAGAGAGCAAAAAACATCCGTTGCTTTCATTGACCTATCAGTTGCATCCGATACTGTCTGATTACAAAGACTAATCTGCAAACTAATCCGTGCCATCCCACGTCAAAAGGTAACTAAACTCATTGATAGTATGCCCACCGACAGACCTTTTCAAGTCACAATGGACAACTTTAAAAGTGTACAAATAAAGCACAGCATTGGACTGCCACAGGGATCTGTTTTGACACCCTTACTGTTTATTGCGGACCTACCTGGGACAACTTCGCAGTAATTTGGCTACGCTGACGACCTGACCATTAAAGCAAGACATAATAACATAAATATTACAGAAACAATACTAACGAATGACCTTGCCGTTATGTATGGCATATGAGGTAGATGTGTTGACAGCTTATATAGATGGGAAAAAGTCCTTACTCCTGAGTCTGACTGCGGTGCATAATGACAGACCGCTCGTCACATTGTTGAAGAATGCCCCCGAAGGCGATACCTTGGAGTTTTTGATGAGTTCCTGAATGCGACCGAAAATGTTTTACATTATATTAATGAAACATTAGATGTTCGTTTGTAATATTCCGTGTAACGTTTTATATTGATTTTTAAGTATGTGTTCTTATTGTATGCCATACGATAAATAAAATGGTGCAACAAAAGGCAAATGACTAATGATTATATACGTAAGACGTAAGATCAATAGACAAGACAAGAGTCTTATTGACACTTTAAAAAAGTTAGAAAGGGATACAATGTGATTGAAGAATAGAATATTTAGAAAGAAATATAAGATACCTATACAATAGCTGCCACTTTACAGAGCAGAAATTTAGAATAGGAGCAGCAGTCAACAACATAGTTAAGCCAATATTAATATGATTATTTTGTAAACTAAATTGTTTTCAAACTTTTTGTGTTTTCTTTATTACTTACTTACTTCTGGGGCCTCGTAAATATTTTATTATAAACAAAGTTTTATTACATACCTCAATATCCTCTGGATTGGATAAACATATATAAGCCAAACCCGATGCCCATCTTTTAAATATCGTACCATACAACTTAACATAGTTCCTGTCCCTCACAAAAGCTTCCTCTAAAAAAAAAAAAACAAATTACGACATAAGAACTAAATTTTAATATTGATTTTATATTTAAATAAAATTTGAAAGAACTAAACAAGGAGAAAAGTCTATCAAAACTATATTAGATGTTGCTAATTTAATTATTGTCGAATGAAAATCAATAAATATTATAATGTGACTATTTTTTATTTTAGTAAGATAGTAGTCTTGATGTGTGTGCTAACAAAAAGGTATACCAGTTAGAAAACCAATGAAAGACCTCTCCATTAGTAACAGTATTCTTTCTTTTAAGTTACCATCATCTTTCAAAAATTGGTGATCATCATAATATTTTTTTTGTTTACTGCTGTGTTAAAAGTTAAATGGATAGGTAACTAAATCACTCTCTTTTGGAACAGAAGCTTTTAGTATTTTTTCCTTGTCGTTACGTTATCGTCATGTTTGTTGTTTGTAGCTTAATGTTATTGTTTAGTTACGTTTCTTCTAAATCACTTTCTAAATCTTTAGAGAGAGGGGACGCTTTTATATTGTAGCTTTATGAAGACTTTTAGCTTTCGTTTTGTGTCTTCTATCATCACAAATGTCTCGCATTTATAACATACTATTCATCGTCATCAGTAGCTCCACATCCCCTTCTGGGTCCTGGCTTATTCTAGTATTTTCCGCCATTCGTCATGCGAATCTGCGCCATATGTCATTTTCTTTCACCCCCTTATATATGTGTCTAAGGATTTTTCGTTCAAACGTACCTAATAGGTTCTCATCGCTTTTCGACAGTGTCCATATCTTTGATCCATATAGTAAGACCGGTTTTATCAGGGTCTTGTATATTTTGCATTTGGTTTTTTTTGTGATGTTGTTAGATCTTAGATGTTTAATTAGTCCATTATATGTTTTATTAGCGATATGTATTCTTCTCTTAACTTCTTCACTGACATTGTTATCTGCGGTAACTAGTGAACCTAGATATGTAAAATTTTTGACGCTTTCGATGTTATAGTCTCCTATTGTCAGATTCTGTAAGTTTCTTTGGCCTGTCGATTTGCTGGCCTTCATGTATTTGGTTTTTATTTCGTTAATGTTTAGGCCACTGCTTTGTGCTGCTCTTTCTATCGCATTAAATGCTTCTATCGTCTCTCTTTCGCTTCTAGCTATGATATCAACATCATCTGCAAATGCCAATATTTGTACACTTTTTGTTATTATTGTTCCTCTGGTATTGACTTTTGACTCTCTAATTATTTTCCTAATGTGATGTTGAATAGAATACAGGATAGGGCATCTCCCTGTCGTAGGCCCGTTCTCACATGGATTGTATCTGTTAGTGCGTTTTGAATTCGAATTTTGCTTTGTACTTTAAGTGTTTCTTTTACTATATCAGTATGAGTATGAATATGAGTTGAGTTGGAATGTTAAACTCTTTCAGTGCATGGATCAGAAATTATCGATGGATGCTATCATAAACATACTCAAAATCAATGAAAAGATGATGTGTGTCTATTAAATTCACTAGTCTTTTCCAAGATTTGCCTCAAGACGAAGATCTGATCCATTGTGGACTTCTGTCTGCAGAAACCACATGGATATCCCCCAACTATTTGTTCTGCATATGGTCTCAATCGGTCATACACAATATGTGACAGTATTTTATATGTCACAGTTAGTAGCGTTATTGCCCGGTAGTTTTTACATTGAAGCTGATCTTCCTTTTTATGTAGTGAGATAATTACTCCGGTATTCCAGTCTTGTGGCAGTTGTTTATTATTCCATGTTCCATAATTCTGCGCTAATGTTGTGTAATCCAGGTGACTTGTTGTTTTTCAGTCTGGTAACTGCTTCTTTCATTTCAGCTACTAAAGGGAGTTCTTTCTCTGGTATCTATATATAGTGGATCTTCGTTTTTTTCCAAATTTTTCTTTGAAGAATTCTGTCCATCTTTGTAATATTTCACTCTAGAGTTACTATTTCTCCTTCTTTGTATCTGTACATCATTGTTCTTGGTTTAAATTCTTTTCTACTTTTGTTAAGTTTTGGGTAGAATTTTCTGTTTTCTGATGGTTTATTTAGTTCTTACATTTCTTGAAGTTCTCTTTCTATGTGTTCTCTTTTCTTTCTGCGATGTATTTTCTTCTTTTCCCTCCTTAACATTCTATATTCCTCCTTTGCCTTTCGTGTTCTATGTCATTATTGTAGTCGTTGATATGCATTATTTTTCCTCTCTGTATAACATACTATTGGTCTGATAATAGTCTTGTAGACCCTGATTTTCGATCTTCAGTGTGTGTTTTTGGAGCGGAACACATAGCCGAGTGAAAAGTAAACTTTGTTTCCCTTTACTATTCTTTTAATTTCTGGTTCTTCCCATCCGTGTGGAATGCAACTTCCAGACATGTGATACTTGCGTTTGTTAGTTAGTTGATAGACCGTATTTCAAAAAATCTGAATTCCGTAAGAATACTTGTCAGAGCACCAGCTTTAGCGTGAGCAGCCTTTGGAAAACTGCGAAACACACTTAGGGCTTACATACCAATTAGCCTCAAAAGAAAAGTATTTGGTCAATGCGTATTACCGGTCATGACCTATGGGGCGGAAACTATGACTCTAACGAAGACTACGGCTTCGAAATTGAGTGTCACAGAGACGATAGGAACGGTCCATAGGTATGATACTCCCGAGCGCGAAATTGGGACGAGTTCCCGTATTGCGTCATAATGAGAGTGATTTTAAATATTCCTCGTAAGAACGTTAGCAATCGGAACACAATTAATTTTTAATTGGCAATAAAAAGTCATTTTAATAGATAAATAGTTTCTATTGAACTATTTCGGATTTGTTGAAATATAGGTGTTTTTTTATTTTGATTGAAAAAAATAATAAATAAAAAAGTGTGAAAAAAAAAAAATCTGTAAAATAAATTTGTTAGTTTTTTTGTGTTTTTCGCTTTTTAATCCTAGAAAGGTAACCTTCGTGGATTTTACGAGCTCGTTTTTGTTGTATTGTCTTATTTGGCGAAAGTGTCGAGGAGGAAAAAAGCCTTCGTCTAGTTGCACGTAAATGGAAGAATATAATTGATCATTAATTATCTGCACTAAAATCGGAAATCAAATCAAACATAAGGTTTTAAGTTACAATTTTTATTAAGTTTCTTTTATTTCTTATATATTCTTTAAGTTTTAGGTTTAATTTCTTAATTCTGAAATACATTCGAGATCGGAAGAACAGATGTTTGCCTTTGTAGTTACATTCAATGTTCTCCGATAAGTCAATTATTAGTCTTTGTAAATAATTTTTTCCTGACTTTGGG
Source organism: Diabrotica undecimpunctata (assembly GCF_040954645.1). Classification (NCBI taxonomy): domain Eukaryota; kingdom Metazoa; phylum Arthropoda; class Insecta; order Coleoptera; family Chrysomelidae; genus Diabrotica; species Diabrotica undecimpunctata. The sequence goes on from NC_092805.1 coordinate 18,241,183, forward strand.
CCTTTTTTTAGCTGTCTTTTTAGCTGTCTTTTGGTAAACATCTTATCTACTCCTGACTTCATTTCTGTTAATTCACTAATTCACTTTAAAAACACTAAAATGCCTATTAATCAACTTAATTCTCACAAAAACAATGTAAAATCTTTTACAAGCTTACCAAAGACGCCAAAAGTTAAAAGATTGATAAAATTCCCATTATAAACAGATGTATTACATTATTATTGCGGGACCGAATAAGAAACGAAATGGCACTGGGCAGGTCATGTAGTGGGAATGCACGACTCACGATGGACGAGCAAAATTACAAATTAGACGCCAAGAGCAGATAAACAGATAGTAGAGAAAGACAACCTATTTGTTGGGCTGACGACATCAGGCGTATCACCAAAAATTGACAACAAAGAACACCAAATCGTAAATAATGGTGGACTTTAAAGGAGGCTTATGTCCAGCAGTGAAAGTGATAAATGAAGGCCCGATGATGATGATCGTAGATTGACAATTTCCCAGAAAGCACCTTAACTGGAATGATGATGACTGACATCACGTATTGTTCACTGATACATCGAGATATTACTTATATAGCTCAGATAGACGTGTAAGAGTTATTCGACGGCCAAGAGAATGCTATGCATAGTACAACATACGACCTACGACTTTATTCAATGGAGGATCTGTATCGATTTGGAAAGGAATTTAATGCATGATTATGCACTATTCAGGGGTCTCCAATTATATTCTTTAAGGGTCCGTTTCGAAAACTACTACACTTCCGCGGTCCAGACGCTCGGCACTAAACCAGGCGGTGGCGTAACCGGGGGGGGGGGGGTTACCCAGAAATTCTTCAGTAGTTGTAACCCCCTCAGGAGATCATTCTGGTTACGTAGTTGAAACCAGACAATTATAAAATTCCACAGAATGATTACTATGTCAGAAATATGCAAATTGAAATAAAGTTATTATGAAATACAACATCTATTAAGAATTTCAAAATTTGAAATACAAAAGAAATTCATTTTATTATGGTTCTATTACCTGAAAGTTTGGATAAAACATTTTAGTTTTATTATAGACTGGTTTTTTTTTGTCAACAACAAAAAAAAATGTTGAACATTATGTGTATCTAGGTCATGTTATCAAACTAGGAAAACCAAATCAAGATGCTGAAATTAAAAGAAGAACACAACTGGCATGGGGCGCTTTCGGCAAATTAGCATATATCTTGAAAAATACCTCCATTCCTGCAAACTTAAAGAAAAAGGTGTATAACACACGCATACTACCAGTTTGTACTTACGGCTTGGAGACAGTAGCCTTTACCAAAAAATCTGCTAAAAAATTAGAAACAACGCAAAGAGCAATGGAACGAATCATGCTTGGAATATCACTAAAAGACAAGATTAGAAACACCGAGATAAGACGTAGAACGAAGATTAGGGATATTGCGGAAGAAATTGCAAAAATGAAATGGCGCTGGGCAGGTCACGTAGCCCGATATAATGACAACAGGTGGACACGGAGAATTCTAGAATGAAGACCAAGGACGACAACAAGAAGCATGGGAAGACCTCAAAAAAGATGGGTAGATAACATAAGAACAGTGGCAGGCAAACAGTGGATTAGATTGGCGCAAGATAGAGAAAGATGGAAGCAATTGGGAGAGACCTACATTCAGGAGTGGATGGAAAATGGTTGACAAAGAAGAAGAAGATAGACTGGTTACTAGGTACGTCATAAATATGCAAATTAAAATTATTTTAAATTAAAATTTTAAATTAAAATAATTTTGGTGTTCAGACAGTTTCTCTATTGTAGTTTGCTAAAAGATTATATTTAGGTAGGAACTTCCTGAAATTTTGGAAAACCGTTTAGTTGAAGCATGTAGTTTAGATTACAAGTATATCTATATAGTATTAGTACTGTGCATTTTAATAATGTAAAGATATTTATATATTTAGATTTGATTATAATTTTACACTAGAATTTTATTACTATATATTGAATTTAACGGCGGTTCGCAAAAAACAAACTCACGGTCCGGATACGGACCGCAGTCCGCCATTTGGTGACCACTGCACTATTATATATGTTGCACGTATGGTAAGCGATTATTTGGACAAGGTGGGTATACGATTCATGAACTTGCCACCCTGCAGCCCTGATCTAAATCCCATCGAGAATTTGTGGTATATATTAATCGTCAACTCAGAAGCATAATACATTTAAGGTGGGGCATTACTTTTGGATAGTAGTATATTATTACACATTACGAAAAGTTATATTTTTTGTTAAAATATAAAATGGTTTTTATGTGAAGTGTGAAAATTCAGCATATCTACTGGTTTATAAAATATTTCGCGAGACTACCATAACATAAAATTGTTTAATCTCCGCCAATACTAATTTTAGAATCAAATCAAATATTCCATTCATGCTAAGTGAAAATTTAGACTGTTACATAATCAATAAAAATACCAGCTGGATACCTTGACGACGCAGAATTATTTAAGCCGAATTTTTTTTAAATTGGATTTATGGTCCTGTCCGCTATTACTGGTTGAACAACACTGTTGGTGTATTTTATTACCAGTATTTAAGAGTAGCCATATTTGATTAGGTAATAAAAGGAGATGTTAGTTTTCGCTTCGGCGAATCTTGCTAATTTACAACACTTTTTTAAGCAGCTATAATGCATTCAATAACCTTGTGTGTTGTCTCCAATCTTATGTATTAAAAATTCGATAGCAAAACTGGTCGAATTTTATCTCTAGAATATTATATTAAACTTAAAAAATAATGTATCTTAAATGTTCTTTTTTTTACATATAAAGGGTAGCCCATCTCTCTCCCTCCCTCCCTCTCTCTCGTTTTCTCTCTTTGTAGCTTCATAATCTTTCGTGGGTCTTCTCTGTCTGTACGACTTTCCTTCATTTACTTCGCTTAATCTTATCTTCTTGTCAATTGTGTGTACCAATCAAAAAACCAAAACCACCACCTCCGGTTGTAGCAGAAGCTTTTCAAAGTGCTGTTGACCTGAGCAAGCTCCTGGGTTTTCTGTTGACCTGGCTGAGGCTGGTGTTACCTTCACCATGAAAATAATAAACAGTGAGGTTATAACAATTAATACAGCCAATAGCGATCATTACAGAGCTTTAATAGAGAAATTAAATACGAGTACCCTTTCGTACCACACTTATGAAAATAAGCAAGAGAGGCCAATTAGAGTTGTTGTTAAGAAATTACATCACACATGGCCACCAGAGGAAATAGTAAAAGACATACAAAAACGACAATAAAAAGCCATTAAAGCTGACAAGAAATTCAAATGGAAAACTATAAATTAACTAGATATGTTTATCCTAACATTTAGACCGGATGAAAATATAAATAGAATTTACGGCATAGCAGACATACTCAACATAACAGACAGTACGAGAGTTAAAATCGAGCCATTAAGGAGTTCCAGATTAGTCCCTCCATGTAAAAGATGCCAGACTTACGGACACACGTAGAAATATTGTAAAAATGAGTCAAGATGTGTAAAATGTATTGGTAAACACCTTACTAAAGATTGCCAAAAACCACCGGAAGATAAACCAAAATGTGTTCATTGTGGAGAAAACCATCCTGAAAACTACCGTGGATGTTATGTAGCTAAAAAATTACAAACAATGAGAAACGAGAGAACAAACAAAGACAATGTTATAAAAGCGCCCCATGAGATTATTGAAAGCAAAAAACTAAAAACGGTAGGAGTCAGTGAAAATAGAAGTTACAGCGATGTAACAAAGAATGCAAGGAGACCTGCACCATCCAAACAAGAAAAAGAAACTGATATTACATTAAAAATGATATTGGAAAAGCTCACCAAGATTGATAACAAAATAACTCAGATCGATATCAGAGTTATTAGATTAAAGCATAGCGCTAAAGGAGCTATTCCGAAAATCAGAAATGGCTAAGAACCTCCGATTCATGGCGTGACATTGAGAAAATTTATCTATGTCCTGAAATACTGAAATAAAGGACATAGTTTTAGTCAAAAACGAATATAACCCAAAGCAGGCAATAGTTGTGCAAGTCGATTTTCTCGAAACGCGTTTTTTGAGTTGTCTCACTATTATCGCCGGAAGACATATATATTATATGCCTTCCGGCGTATATATATATATTATATATATATATATATATATTGTTATGATGTGTTTTTTGTTTGAATGATGAGCAATGAGTATTTTTAATAATATAATATATAGGGTTTTTATCGCGGTTCTCAAAGAATTAGCTTGTAAGTACTTTTTTAAATTATCTTTATTATAACTATTATGAAACACACATATATATCTAACCTAGTCAATGTAAATTTAAAATAAACTATCTTTAAACTGATATTCTTATAAAACTAATTAAATTCTATAGACAATCTAAAATTTAAACAAACTATCTTCAAAATTGAAATTGTTATGATATTAACTAAATTATATTAACAAAATTTTGTACCTTTCTTTCACTGAATGCCTAAATGAACTGTTTTCCACTATATATATTCTAATCACCACTGAAAGTCTTCGTACTTCGGTTATCCTTGTTTTTGTGAAATTTCTTTTTCCAATTATCAGCTTCTACTAATTTAAGATATATTTTTCTTCACCAGCATTTATATACCACCAATCAAACTAGCAAACAGCATTTATATTTATTCTTCTTTTCAATATACCAATATCCAATTATTATAAGTTGATTTATATTAATCTCCAACCATAATATAATTTAATTTCTTCCAATATACTTTTATAATCTCCAATAATTATTTGTGTATAATTATAAATGTGCATTCATTATATGCATAATTTTTAATCTTCATTTAACTCACTATATTAAACAATTCGACTATTTGTACCTGATTCACTGACTCCAACTAACTTTCATATTTCTTACTAAACTTTTCTGACTGACTTCTTGAAAATTCTGAACAATTTACTTCAATATTCACTAACTAATTGTATCTTTCTACTAACTTTCATAATAAACTGGCCTGACTTCTGACTAAAAACTTAAAAACTGCCAAAAACTCTTCTGACTGCACTATCTAAAACTTTTCTGACTAAAAACTTTCAAAAACTGCCATCTTGAATCCAAATCACGGGTATTTATATCTTTTCGATATTCTAGAACCATCTCGTAATAGATCATGTTCCAATTTGTTCTATTTAATACTTGTCTGAATTTTCTGGAACAAACCATTTCGCAAACATGGCCATCTCCGGAGATCCAGAGAATTCCATTCTTTTCTATTAATAATTTTGTTTACATTTAGGCTTTTCAGATCAGAATATATAATTAAATTAGTAACTTAACATTCTAATTTAATAAAATACACATTTCAAACAATATATTATATAACCCCACTTTATATTCCCTTATAATAACAGATAATTTCTATCTGTCAAATTACTCCGAGAGTATTTTTGGTTGCCTATGCACATGGCTCACTTATATATATTTACAATATTAAAATACAACTTTTTACAATTATTATATGCTAATTTCTTAAAATTGCCCTCACATAAATAATTTTTATAAAATTCTCTAGTATATAACTTATTTAAAATAATCAAATACTTTTTTATATCTAATATTATGTAGTATATAACTTATAAATTATTTTCTATAAACCCCAATCGTCACAATACCCCAAAAATAATATTTAAAATAAATAATTTACTTATTATTTTTTTAAATATTAATTTTCTCATACCTTATTAAATTTAATAAATCAAATTTTTTTTTTTTTTATTTAAAATGTGTTAAATACATCCCTGTTCGCTGTCTATGTCAAAACAGAGAACAACGGAGCACAGTTCGGCTATTCTATGGTCAAACTGTCATGTCAAATGGAGCAATGGATGCGATATCAGAGAATAAAATATAACCTTAATTAAAAATATAATAGATATGGTGTTCTGTTTATTTATAGACAAAATCTAGGAATTATTTCCATTCAAAATAACTTTCATCAATATAAATTGGTAAGTTTTACACTTTTTATAAAGACATTTACACAATCAATTCTGTATCTAACCCCAAATTATGATTTTTAGGGTACCAAACAATTTCCATATGTACAAAATTCAACAAGTATGATGTCAAATTTATTCACAACAAAGAAATCTACCATCTATCTATGAAATGGATCTATCAGTAAGTTATTAGTGTTATTATATTTGTGTTAAAGGTATAGAAATCATTATTCAATGTCTTCATGATATTGAAAAATGTCGTTGATATGAAATATGCCTCTTAGTCTGTTCTCTGCATCTATTAACACATAACTATTTAGTCCATTCTGATTTTCAATTGTATATGGACCTTCAAACATTGGTTGTAATTTCTTACAACGATTTTCTTTAACATTACTTTTTCTAAGTGAACGAATTAACACTAGGTCTCCTTTTTGAAATGTGATTGGTTTTTTTATATTTCGATTTTGTCTTCTGATATATTTTTCAGCTTTCCTCCTAATTCGGTTATTCACTTTCTGCATTACTTGTTCTAACATATCCTGATTATATTCACTAATCCACTTTCTGTTTCCTATATGGCCAAACATTAAATATTCTGGTACTTCCTCTGTATTCAAATTATGTGTATTATTTAAAAATTACTCTACTTGTGGTATATGTTGCTGCCAAGTTTCGTGTTGATTTTGGCACAGTATCCTTAAATATTTTATAACTTCTTTAATATATCTTTCTGCAGGATTTGCCTGAGGATGTCTGATACTTGTAAAATGAATGTTGATTCCCTTTTTCTCACAAAATGTCCGAAATTTTTGGTTGTTAAAATATGTAGCATTATCTATTATGCAATTTCTAAATGGTCCTATTTCTTCGAAAAATTGATTAATATATAATTTTAATGTTTTAACATTTGTTCTAGAGCAGGGATATAGTTTAATAAATTTTGTATATAAATCAACTATCACTAGTATATGCTTTTTTCCTGTTGGACTGAGAACTAAATTTGAAATAAAATCCATGGAAACTGTATTTAGTTTTTCATATACAACATTAGATTTATATGTGTTCTGGTTTTTGAAATTCTTTTCTTTGTTTAGTTGACATATTGGGCATTGGGTAGTAATTTCCTTTGCTATACTTATGTCATTCTTTGCAAAATAATTGTCCCTAAATAGCATCCATAGCTTTCTTGAACCAATATGCATATAATTGTTATGTAAATTTTTCAATATTTTCTTTGCTAAAGTTCTAGTTATTACATATACTTCTATGCCATTTATTATTTTATAATATACTCCATCTTTCCTAAGGACTTTTTGTTTTTCACTCAAATTGATCTGATCTCTTATAATTTCTTCTTTAGAATATAATCCAGTACTTTCTACTAATTGATTTAATCCAATTTTTATTGTTCGCTGCCCTTTTTGTGATGTATTTTCTAACCTTGATAAAGCATCTGCCACTATATTGGATTTTCCAGAAATGTATTTGATTTCAAAGCAGTATTCACTAAGTATTAGACTCCACCGATGTATTCTACTGTTTCCATATTTGTTATTTAATATAGACGTTAAAGCTTGGTGATCTGTTTCTATTGTAAATTCATTACCCAACAAATAAAATCTTAATTTTGTGACACAGTGTATTATACTTGCTAGTTCTAATTCTGAAACTGAGTAACCCTTTTCATGTGGCTTTGTTATTCTTGAAATGAATTGTATTGGGTATTCGACCCCATCATGTATTTGTAATAATACCCCTGATAATCTCTCTATTGATGCATCTGTTCTTAATATGAATGGCTGTGTATAGTCAGGATAGTATATTTTCAAATTTGACAGAAAAATGTTTTTAATTTCTTGGAATGCTAGTTCTCTTCTCTGATCCCATCTCCATTTTACACCTTTTCTCAGTAGTTCAAGTAATGGAATTTCTTTTATACTTAGATCTGGTATCATCCTTTTATAATAATTAATTATTCCAATAAATCCTCTTAAAGTTCTTAAATTGTGTGGTGTTTTATATTCCTGAATGACTTGTGTCCGTTCTGGATCCATTTCGATTCCCTTAGTGTTAAGTTTATAACCTAGATATATGACTTCTTTTTGAAAAAATGTACATTTTTCTTGATTTATTTTTAGTCCAACTTTGTCTAATCTATTTATTATAATTTTTAGGTGTTTCTCATGATCTTCAGCCGTTTTAGAAAAAATTAATATATCATCAATGTAGTGAATTACAAAATGTTCATATTGATCCAAAATATCATGAAGACATCTACATAGAGCACTGCAAGATGATTGAAGTCCAAATGGTACTACTTTGAATTGATATACTACTCCATCTATCTGAAATCCTGTATACTGTCTACTTTTTCTTTCTAGAGGTATTAACCAGAAACTATGCTGTAAATCGATTTTAGTGAAAAATGACATTCCTGTAATTCTTCCTAATATTCCATCTATACTCATTGGTGCTTCAAATTGCTTTTCAGTAATCTTGTTAATATTCCTTGCATCCAAACATAACCTGATTTCACCTGATCTTTTTCGTACTACTACTATGGGGTTAATAAAACGTGTGTCTGCCTTCTCAATGATCCCATCTTCTAACATATTATTAATTGTTTTGTTTACTTCTTCTCTGTATTTATATGGTATTGGGTATGATTTTGTTTTAAAATCTTTTTCCTCCTTAACTCTTATACTATGGATATAATTCTGTGCAATTCTATTTTCTTTATTGACAAGTCCCTTGTGTTGCTGCAATATGGAAATGACTATTGATTTATATTCTTCAGGGCAATTTAAAACTTTTATCATATCTTCTTCTTTACAAATAAAATTATTCTTCATTATGTACTCATTATTCCTTGCTTCCAATTTTACGCACTCCGCCTCGTAGACATCCATCTGCTTAAAATTTCCATTCCTTAAATATTCACTACCATAATTATTCTTTACATTCTTCTGGGACATTTCCCTATCATCAAAATACATTTCTTCTTCATAAACATCATTATTTTCTTTTAATAATATCCTATCAACTCTTATTCCTTCTTCCACCTCATCTTTCTGCATAAATTTAATTATTTGCCCTTCCAAAGTTACCATTTTTTCTTCAAAATCTATCTTTACTTTCTTCTTTTCCAATTCATCATTTCCCATTAATATATCAACACATAAATCCTTGACAATAAATCCTTGCATATTAATTTCTTTATTAAAAATATTAATTTTAAAATTGGCTAGTTTATCAATTTCACCCAACTTCTTATTATTTGCACCAATAATTTTAATTTTTGGAATCTTTATTATATCTGATAGTTTTAATGTATTAAAAATAAAATTCTCCGAGACTAAAGTACTTTCTGAACCAGTATCTATCATAATTTTAATCATTTTATTTTTGGCCAAAGCATTTATATAAATTAAATTAATAGATTCAATAATTTTATCCTCATCTAAAGAAATAAATTCAGAAGGTTTTTCATAATAGCAATGGCCTAACTTGTAATTCAGAAAGTTTACTGCACAAAATTTTGATTATTAGAATTGTCAGATTGTATCTGACCACTTGGATCTGATGTCCTATGTCTTTCCCTACTATGACTTCTACTCACATTTTCTTGCCTTGTACTATTTCGTTCCCTGTCTTCGCAGCTTCTATTCCTTCGAACACAATTTACCTGTCTGTTATAGTTAGGTTGCTCTGTATTTCTTCTATTGTTAAAATCTTGTTTATTATTATTAGTACTGTTATTAAAATGTTGTCTATTATAACTAGTATTGTTATTAAAATTCTGTCTATTTTGATTACTATTATTATTATTAAAATTTTGTAAACTATCAACATATCTATAATTATTATATGATTGTCTATATTGTTGATTATCATTTCTATTATATTGAAAGTTACTATTGTTTTTTCTGTTATTATTATTACTTGTCATATTGCCTCTTTGTATTCTTTGAATAAAATTAATAAAACTATTTATTGTTTGAATATTTTGTACAGTTACGGTTTGCACAACATCAGCATCAAAATGTCTAGATACATTTAAGACTGTTTCATCCTCTCTAAGTGGTGGTTCTAAATATTTTGCAACTGTTATCAATTTCAATGCATAATCTACCATATTTGATTTTAAATTTTGATTATACTTTCCAAAATATAGAATTTCTCTAAACTTGGCTTGCTCTAATTCACCCCAATAATAATTTAAAAATTTATTTTCAAATGTTTGAAAATTATCTAAATCATTCTCAATACTAGCAAACCAAGTTGCTGCATTGTCATTTAATGTCATTCTAATATAATCTTTAATATCATTAATATTATTCACAAATCTTAATTTATGTTTTAAACTATTTATGTATACTCTAGGATGCAAATTTTTTATATTACCAGAGAATTTAATCCCAGTCTCATTTGTTAAATTTAAGTAAGGTCTCCCTATGTCTCTCATTTGTGAAATATCATCTATTCTCTGTTCCACATTTCTTATTTGATTACTATTTATTTGGATATTTTGTTGTATATCGTCTAATTTTTCTTCTGTGTTTCTCCTGTCTTCGTTAATTTTTACTTCTAAGTTACATTTCTGTAACTCTATTTTCTGTTCTATATCTATTTTATTATCTTGAATAATCCTCTTTACTTCTGTCCTCTCATTGTCTATCCTTTTCTTGTAGTCATTCCGTATACTTTTTATTTCATTTGCTACTTTTTTCTCTGCAGCTTCAAGTTTTTTATCCATTTGTTTTTCCATTTGTTTTACAATTTTATTATTATTATCTTCTATTTTCTTTTCTAATTTTCTATAATTCTCTTCCAATTTCTGTTCCATTTTTTTCATGTCTTCTTTGACTTCTTGTGAATTCTGTTCCATTTTTTGTTCTATTTTTTTCATGTCTTCTTTGACTTCTTTTGAATTCTCTTCCAATTTTTTTATGTCTTCTTTGACTTCTTTTGAATTCTCTTCCAATTTTTTTATGTCTTCTTTGATTTCTTTTGAATTCTCTTCTATTGTCTTGTTCATCTGCATCAATAATGACATCAAAGCTGCCATATTGACATTTTCCTCTCTTTCTGGATTCATTTCTGCAGTATCTTGTGGAACTTGAACTAAACTCTCCTCTTGTATAGGTTGTGTTTCTACTAACACATCTTCTTCATTCTTTTTGCTTCTTGTACCTTTTTTTCCTTGAGACATTTTGAGACTTTACTTGTTCAAATATAATTAAAATTAAAATCTATACTTTTTCTTTCTACTGATAATTAATTTAATTATATGAGAGCACTTATCTTCCCAAACTAATTCTTTTAAATAGAGAGCCCCACGTTGGGCGCCAAATTGTTATGATGTGTTTTTTGTTTGAATGATGAGCAATGAGTATTTTTAATAATATAATATATAGGGTTTTTATCGCGGTTCTCAAAGAATTAGCTTGTAAGTACTTTTTTAAATTATCTTTATTATAACTATTATGAAACACACATATATATCTAACCTAGTCAATGTAAATTTAAAATAAACTATCTTTAAACTGATATTCTTATAAAACTAATTAAATTCTATAGACAATCTAAAATTTAAACAAACTATCTTCAAAATTGAAATTGTTATGATATTAACTAAATTATATTAACAAAATTTTGTACCTTTCTTTCACTGAATGCCTAAATGAACTGTTTTCCACTATATATATTCTAATCACCACTGAAAGTCTTCGTACTTCGGTTATCCTTGTTTTTGTGAAATTTCTTTTTCCAATTATCAGCTTCTACTAATTTAAGATATATTTTTCTTCACCAGCATTTATATACCACCAATCAAACTAGCAAACAGCATTTATATTTATTCTTCTTTTCAATATACCAATATCCAATTATTATAAGTTGATTTATATTAATCTCCAACCATAATATAATTTAATTTCTTCCAATATACTTTTATAATCTCCAATAATTATTTGTGTATAATTATAAATGTGCATTCATTATATGCATAATTTTTAATCTTCATTTAACTCACTATATTAAACAATTCGACTATTTGTACCTGATTCACTGACTCCAACTAACTTTCATATTTCTTACTAAACTTTTCTGACTGACTTCTTGAAAATTCTGAACAATTTACTTCAATATTCACTAACTAATTGTATCTTTCTACTAACTTTCATAATAAACTGGCCTGACTTCTGACTAAAAACTTAAAAACTGCCAAAAACTCTTCTGACTGCACTATCTAAAACTTTTCTGACTAAAAACTTTCAAAAACTGCCATCTTGAATCCAAATCACGGGTATTTATATCTTTTCGATATTCTAGAACCATCTCGTAATAGATCATGTTCCAATTTGTTCTATTTAATACTTGTCTGAATTTTCTGGAACAAACCATTTCGCAAACATGGCCATCTCCGGAGATCCAGAGAATTCCATTCTTTTCTATTAATAATTTTGTTTACATTTAGGCTTTTCAGATCAGAATATATAATTAAATTAGTAACTTAACATTCTAATTTAATAAAATACACATTTCAAACAATATATTATATAACCCCACTTTATATTCCCTTATAATAACAGATAATTTCTATCTGTCAAATTACTCCGAGAGTATTTTTGGTTGCCTATGCACATGGCTCACTTATATATATTTACAATATTAAAATACAACTTTTTACAATTATTATATGCTAATTTCTTAAAATTGCCCTCACATAAATAATTTTTATAAAATTCTCTAGTATATAACTTATTTAAAATAATCAAATACTTTTTTATATCTAATATTATGTAGTATATAACTTATAAATTATTTTCTATAAACCCCAATCGTCACAATATATATATATATATATATATATATATATATATATATATATATATATATATATGTATATATTATATAGTATATATGTTCTATGTTTCCGATAATATTCTTCTTCCTCAGCCTGACCCTTCTCACAAGTCACTGCTCCATACCATCGTATCTTCTTCATTTAAACCTTCCTCTTAAGTCCTCTGTCTCACAATCCTTTCATCTTCTCCTTGGTTTTCCTCTTTCCCTTAACTTCTAACAGCTCCATCATTCATCCCACGTAGTTATCATTTCTATATCTGATGTGATCAAATCATAGCAGTCTTTGTTCTTGAAACTTTTGTGAGACTGCAGTCACCTCAGCTCTTTCTCCAATCACGTCGTGCCTGATCTTGACTCTTTAAGTCTCACCCTACATCCACCGTAACATTTTAATTTCAGCTAATAGCATCTTCTTTTATGAAAGCCTCTTTACACACTATACTAACTATACCAACCCAGGCCTCACCATACTCTTGTATATCTTTCCTTCCAACCCTCTGCTGATTTTTCGTTCACAGAGTACCCCGTCCTTCGAGTCCAGTTAAATCAACCAGCATGTATCCTGTGGGCAATTTCTCGATCTAGTGCCCCATTTCCGTTATGTAGGAGCCAATCCTTCTACTTGTCCTAGTTTTTCCCAAACAATTCGATTTCCCCAACCATTCCAGTTCCTCCCAACCAGATATACTCTGCTTTCAACCTTAAACCCTGTCTCTTCAATAGCTCTTCTCCATTCCTTCAACTTCTCCTCCAACATTTCTTTGCTCTCTTTCACTAATACAACATAATCTACAAAGAGCACTGACCAACAAAACCACCTCCCCTACCTTCTCTGTCATTACATCTATAACCAGATTAAAAAGGTAGGGATTAGTATAGAGACTGATGCAAAGCAACTGTCACTGGAGAACTTTCGGCCAATCCGACACAAGTTCTTTTTACAAGTATGTTTCCGAGAATAAATCTGTCGAAATGTTGTCAAGCTAAGCGAATTGGCTATGTATTAGTTTGAGACATGCATCCCTTCTTTATCTTCTTAATTACCTTACCTAGAATTCTCAGCCGTTGCTTGTGATTGCATCTTTTTCCATTTTTGTTATGATTTTATTATAGACTTTCCTCTGTTTTCGTCTCATTATTTGTCTAGTCTCAGCTCTTTGCATGTTAAAAATTTGCCTGTTTTTGTCGTTTGGGCATTGTAACATCTTTACTATGATTTAATTCTTGGAATCATGTGCTAGTTGGTCTTCTTTATCATACCAGTGTTTTCTTTTTGAAAATTTCGTTTCACCTTATATTTTTCGCTGCATTTTTTACAGCTAACTTTATCTTGATTCAACACTTATCTACTTCTAAACTGCGAGTCATAAGCTAGGGATATGGCTTAATATTAAATAAATAATAATACAACCATTATATAACTGTATAAATCAATTAAGTCACTTATCTACATTAACAATTATGTACATTAACAATAACTTATCTACATAAACAATAATACAACAATTATATAACTGTATAAATCAATTAAGTCACTTATCTACATTAACAATTAACACTAGTTTTTTGTTTTTTCTTTCAAAGAAATAAATATTTAAATTAAATTTTGTTTTCAAACTTCCACAAAATTTATTTTAAATTCTTATCACTACAGCTGTTTCGGCTGATTGCCTTTCTCAAGTGATCTATTTTTGGCATGCGTTTACACTTTATAGTCTTTAACGAAATAGGTTGAGCAGGGGAGAACTATTTGTCTCAAGTTGGTCATTCAGAATTATATTTGTGTTTTTTAATTTGTTAATTTCCATAGATTTTAACAAAGATAGCTTAAGGCCTTTATTTTGAATGTGAAGAATTTTAAATTCGTTATTAAAAGAATGATTATGATCTAGAAGGTGAAGTGCGTATGTAGAATCTGTTTTTCTATTATTAAAAGCCCTTTTATGTTCTGCTATTCATTTATTAAAATTTCTACCAGTTTGACCGATGTAAGTTTTTGGGCAGTCGCCACATTTAAGTTTGTATACAGCTGTAGTGATAAGAGTTTATAATACATTTTGTGGATGTTTTTGAATTTCAGTGTTTTATTGTGACTATATATTAGTTTGAGGCATGTATCCTTTCTTTATCTTCTTAATTACATTGTAGAATTCCCAGCCGTTGCTTGTGATTGCATCTTTTTCCGTTTTTGTTATGATTTAATTATAGACTTTCCTCTGTTTTCTTCCCATTATTTGTCTAATCTCCGCTTTTTACATGTTAAAAATTTGCCTGTTTTCGTCGTTTGGGCATTGTAACACGTTTACTCTGATTTTATTCTTGGAATCATGTGCTAGTTGGTCTTTTTATCAGTGATCATACCAGTGTTTTTTTTTTGAAAATTTCGTTTCACCTTATGTTTTTCTCTGCATTTGTTATAGCTAACTTTATCTTCATTCAACACTTATCTACTTCTAAACTGTGAGTCATAAGCTAGGGATATGGCTTAATATTAAATAAACAATAATACAACAATTATATAACTGTAGAGTAGAGTAGAGTAGAGTAGAGTATTTATTTAACTGCATAACATATACAAATATTGTTTGTAGCAAGTCAAAAAGAACATACATAGTATTAAAAAAACGAATATAAAACTTAACGTAAATAATATATACAAACAAGAACACATATAATAAATAGAAAAAACATTTATGGCAAAGTTACGGTAAGCAGTTCAGTCGATGTTCTGCAATGAGTCATATATTCTTCCGAGCAGTAAAAACAATGTTTCAGAAGATATTTTTTTATAACTTTATCGAAACTATTACAGCTTAGCTGTTTTATACTTTTTGGTAAAATATTGTAATAGTTATAATTAAGACTATTTTTTTCTGAAAGACTTAATCTACAGCGATTTGTTCGTAGGTAGTGACAGTTTCGCGTATTGTGAACATGGACATCAGACTGCTTTATTAAATGAGCACGTTTTCTGTGAATTTCAGTTAAAACTTGAAATATCAACAGACTAGGTAGCGGCATAATTTTGAATTTGATAAAGAAAGGTCGGCAGTGTTCTAGATAACTAACCCCTGCTAAAATCCTGACAGCTTTCTTTTGCATTCTAAAAATTTGAAGAGCATTTGTTGAATTGTCCCATATAATTACACCATAGTTTAGATGAGAGTGGAATAAGGAAAAATATGTCATTTTTAATGTTTCAAAGTTGACAACCCTTGCTAGTTGGCGAATAACAAATAATGAACTTGATAGTTTTTTCTTAAGTTGTGAGATATGAGCCGACCAGTTAAGTCGATTATCTATGGTTATTCCCAATAGTTTAACAGTCTCTTTGTTAACCAGATCATTGTGTAAATTACTTGCAGATATAACCAAATTTTGCGTTTTATCAGAGTTAAGTTTTAGTTTGTTTGCAGCAAACCATGAACTAGATTTTGTAAAAACTTCCTCATGAGACATTTTTAAATCATCATTATTTTTTCCTGATACAACGTATGTCGTATCATCTGCGAATTGTATGGTTTTGTACGGAGATATGAATTTAGGCAGATCGTTGACATAAATAATAAACAAAAGAGGTCCTAAGACCGAACCTTGTGGGACTCCATGTTTATATAAATAAATAAATTAAGTCACTTATCTACCTTAACAATTAATACTAGTTTTTTGTTTTTTCTTTCAAAATTTATAAGTTGTTTCTAGTTTATTACCCCATGAAACGAAGCCGAAAAATCACTTGAAAAATCGAAAAATTAATGTGAGCTATTTTTTAACTGGAATATATGTGGAAAGTCAATAATAAAGGCGTATTATCTCGTAGTTATCGAAACTTTTACTTCGTCATGACATTTTTTTTAATTGCCGTATTGCCAGATTCCAGTAAGAGCGTAGGAAGGTATCCATTGAATTCTGACAGGCAACGGTGGGGGAATTCTCATTTATATTTACATCCATCCTCCTCCCATACACCCTCTCTCGCTCTTTGCACAACAAAACGGTCGGTATCATCGCTCCCATAACATATAGAGCGTTATTTGAAACTGTCGTATATGCGCTAGATACCCTGAGGAGCATTCGCTTTTGCGAAGTCTCCATCAGCTTACCGTATTTCGCAGTATTTAGTACGCTACACCACACGGGGGCAGCGTAGGTTACCACCGACTGGAAACTCCATTTAACACCTTTTTTTTGGTGCTACCTGGGTCTCAATATTTGGCATCAGTCGTATTAACGCCCCCAGATTTCGGTTCGCCTTCTCTACCGTCTTTTGGATGTGTACTCCGAACCTTAGTCCTTCCGACAACCAGACTCCTAGATACTTAATCGATTTAACCGGTGCAACCTCCACGCCTTCCACTATAAAGCAAAGGGAGGATTTTTCCCGGCTCCCTTTGAGAACTAACACCTCAGTTTTCTGAGGCGCTAGCTGTAGATCGTTCTCTCTGATTCACCTACTAATGCGACGCAGGGCTGAGTTAGCCGCATTAGCCATGTCCATTTTCTGACTCGCCTTCGCAACCAGTGCGAGATCATCGGCATAAGCTACAAGAGTGCATCCCCTTAGTATCTGTAGCCTCAACACCCCGTCGTATAGGACATTCCACAGGATGGGACCTAGTACTGAAACCTGCGGGACACCCTGCGACAAACTGATGCTGGTATCTTTTTCTCTTATGGACCTGTTAGTAAAGTATCTGTCAATTACGTTGGCTAGGTACTCACTAAGGCCCAATTCTCTCAGCATGGACATGATTTTTTCCCATGATGCCGTATTAAAGGCATTCTTGACGTAAAGCATGATGAGAGCTACCCATCTCTTTGTATCCTGCGTAACTAAAGAAGTTACTTCTGTGACCGCATCTATGGTGGACCTTTTGGCCCTAAAACCATATTGGCGGTCTCTCAGCGCATGCTTTTCTTTTAGCTCTCGCTCAAGGCGGCCTTTTACAAGCTGTTATGACATTTAAGCAAAACAAGCGACTTTTTTTCATTAATCTCAATATTGTGAAAAAACTATGCATTCTAGATAAAAACACTTAACAGATGACTGTCTTGAAAATACTTACTCTTTAAAATGAGACTTTCCAAATTAATAAATGTTAATAAACAAAAAAGTTATTGCAAATTAAACCCGAAAGTTTTTCAAGCATGTTTTTCAATTGTTTATAATTATTAAAATAAACAATAAAAATATTTAATTATGCGTGTTTCTATATAGTTACTATATTTGTGTAAGATGGACACAATCGGTCAAGTAGATTATAAACAATTATATTTGTATATCCCATTTGAGATAATAAAGGTCATTGTCAAATGGTTGTACAAGTACTTTGTTAATAATTAGAATGATTTTTTTGGTCTGATTCTCTTTATACTGTCTCAAATTTTCATGTTTTTTAAAAACTACAATATTTTCTAATGATTTACTTACAAATAATAGATGCAGAATGAAGTATCATTACAATTATATTGGCAATATCCCTAACTTATGCTGCGCAGTATATTTTTTTTGTCGGATAATTTGATTAAGTTGTACGGCAATTTCTGTTTGGTACTTCTGTTTGTACGTTTCGACCCTTCCTAATAAATCTGCATAACTATGGTATTAAATAGTTACTACATATTTATAGTTAATTAAAATGTTTTCCTATAAATGTATTTTTGTTATTCAATGCTAAATAAACAATAACCTTTTACTTACAGTACATGTTCTTTTTATTAAAAGTGTCCTCGTGTTCGAATTATAATACCAAAGGACAAAAACAAAGATAAACAAATACATTATTAACCAGGGTTAGTGATATTAAATGCTGTGTCCTTGAAAAGTTGTTAACAATTACAAACCTTTAATGATTTATTATATGGAAATAATGTGTGCATGCGATAAAATGAGACAGTCAGAGAACACATTAGTTATTTATAGAAGTGCTAATAAAAAATAAAATAACACACATGATCAGAGAATCACTTTGCAGCTAAATGAAAATAAAACCATTAAGTTGTAACAATTTTAATGCTATTTTTGAAAGCTTTGATAAACATTAGAATAAAAACCACTGGATGGCATTAAAAATATTATATAATATACCAAACACTCTTGTTATAATAAAATTTTTCGGTCAACAAATGTACATTTATATCAAGTGACCTTTTTTGACATTCGTACGACAATAATTTATATAGACCAGGGTGGATCTGTAAAAAATCGACTAAATCTGAATGTGAGAGGTGGCATTCGGATTTTTGCGAAATAGTTAGTTGATAACGTCAATATGATCAATGGGATGGGCAGCGTTCGGCAAACTTTCTTACGTTCTAAAAAATCAAACAATCCCTCTATACTTAAGAAGCAAGGTATATAACTCCTGTATAATACCGGTGCTCACCTATGGAGCACAGACATGGACATTTACACAGGTCAATACCGGATAACCAGAACAAAGACAGTAGACGCGATAGAACAAGCAGCAAAACTGAAATGGAAATGGGCTGGATACAATGAACGTCTCCAAGACGGACGATGGAACAATGCCATCGGAAAGTGGCGTCCATACAATGCAAAGAGATCAAGAGGCAGACCACAGATGAGGTGGAAAGATGACATCAGGAAACAAGGAGGTCCCAAATGGCAGAGAACAGCTCAAGATAGGGAAAGATGGAGAGAACTGGGGGAGACCTACATCCAACAATGGAAGGATAGAGAATAGGTTCAAAAAAAAAAGTCAATAATAATAATAGAGTTATCCTCCCTCTCAAATTGGTCAGGAACATTAATAAAAAAATTAAAATATTTAAAAATTACTAAAAACATCGGTTTTTTCCTACTTTCTTTGTTTATAACTTTAAAACAATTCATTTTGGAGCAATTTCGTAAAGGTTAAAAATGTTTCGATTAATTACCGCTGCTACAAAATAGCAATAAATACAAAGAAAGAGGGGGGGGAGAACAAGCCTTTTCTTATTCAATGTTTTTCAACAACCACTTAAATTACACTAGGACCTTCATAACTTGTCTAAAAAATCTTTATAACATAGTTAAACAGTCCTCCAAATTTTATTTAAGTCGATTTAACAAATTTCGCATAATAATTTTGCAATCTATTTTTTTTTAATGTTTTTATATAATACCTGTACCATGTAATACCTTCCTTAATATTGGAAGTGAGACACACGTCTCAAAAATAAGAAAGTGTGGGAAGAAGAACAAATACAAGAGGAATATTGCACTAGAATCATGTGTCCACTGTACAAAAAGGAAGATTTGTTGGAATGTAAAAATTAGTCGATTATAACTCTTTTGAACACAATATACAAAATATTCTGTAACACCCCGTACAGACGTTTAGCAGCGATTTTAGGCCAGGCAGGTCATCAATGACCAGACTACCAAACTGAGAGTCACGCAGAGAAGAATGGAGCGGTCCATGTTAGGAATAACTCTGTGAGGCAGAATAACCAACGAAGACATCAGGAGAAGAACCGGAGTGACTGACATCATCGAGAAGATAGCCAGACTAAAATGGAGATGGGCAGGACACATAGCCAGAATGACAGATGGGCGATGGACAAAGAGGTTATTGGAATGGAGGCCAAGGGAAGACAAGAGAAGCGTCGGTCGACCACATATAAGATGGACTGACGATTTAAGAAGACTGGATAAAAACTGGATGAGAGCGGCGCAAGATAGACGGGGTTGGAAACATGAGGAAGAGGCCTATGTTCAGCAGTGGACTCTTGAGGCTGGATGATGAAGGTCATCAATGACCAGACTTTTATGCTAAAAATCGATTAATTAAACATTAATACGTTTCATTACTTTGTGGATTTTAAGTCAGCGTACGATAGCGTCATAAGATTTAAATTATAGGAAGTCAGGAGTGAACTTAACATTCCCCATAAATTAATAAGACTTGTAAAAACAACTATGAGTAAAGTGATCTGCAGAGGGCAAATACAAGGCGATCTGTCACAAGAATTTGAAACAAATACGAGGTTACGGCAGATGAAATAGATGTTGAGTTACACAACAAGGGAACAATCTTTAATAAGTCAACACAGACTATGGCTTTCGCTGACGAATTCTTCTCTCTACTCTAAAGTCCTCTACTTTTCCTTATCTTTATAAATAACATCACTAACTTAAAAATCGATGGAAAAATTTTCTTTGTGCTAATGATACCAGTATTACCTGGAAGAACTCTAATATTGCAACGCTTCATGCAATTATAACTTCTGATCTACTTAAAATAAAAACCTGGTCCGACTCTAATTTACTCTCTTTTAACGTGGATAAGACAGTAGCATTATCCCATAAAGGAGCTCTTCAACCCTTGCTTCTTAATAATAGCCAGATCAGTATAATTAATTCTGTAAAATTTCTTGGTATGACAGCAACCTTAAATGCTGCTAGCCTTAGAAACTAGCTATAGAAACTAGCCTCAGCCTGCTATGCAATAAGATCTGTTTCGAAAATAACATACTTTTAAATCCGTAAAATAGTTTCGAAACACAATTCTTGATTTTCAAATTTTTAATTTTATTAACATACTTTTCTTTGTTCGAGTCTCATCTTCGATATGGCCTTCCTTTTTGGACTTCTAGTACAGCTGCCCAATCTGATGTTATTTTTAAACTACAAAAAAGCGCAATACGGTTTTTTTTTACCCTCAGTGCAATAACACATTGCAAAAGCTTCTTCACAAATCATAGGATTTTAACTCTTCCCTCTCTATATATTCTAGAAACTGTTTGCTTCATTCGTAAATACCTACATGTTTTTCCAGCAAGACCTAGTCATGACTACTCCACTAGAAATTCAAAGTTTGATGTGTATTTACCGATCCCATCCATTGAGTTAGTAAAGAAATCTATATTATATTCGACAAAAAAAATTACAACCATCTCCCTTTGCAACTCAAATCTACAACTTCTTTCCTAAGTTCCGTAAATTGACAAAAGCCTATCTATCTGAAAGACCTTATTATTTAGTGGAAGAGTTTCTCAACGAATAATTAAAAAAGTACAGTTCGTTTTGTACAAGTAACAAAGTATTTGTATATATATTTGGGTATCATATGCAACAGCTTAAACTTATTCGTAAACTGGTTCAGGTTTTATTATGCAATTTGCAATATAGTGAAATTTTGCAATGGATTGTATATTTTATTATGTTTTATTCTGTGATATTGACGATTTATGTAATTTTAGTAAATTTTAATTGTTATTGTTATTACTTATTACTTTTTTTTAACTTATATAAGCTTTGTCCATAAAATTGTACAATTTTCAGTGACAATAAAGCATATTTCTATAATTGGATTTGATCCGTACCACACGAGGACTTAAAGAAATGGTTTCCAACTATTTAACGGCCGCATAAAATATGGGTCTTAAAATACCAAAATGTTGGCGTTGATGCCAAATAACAAAGATAGAGCTAGAAACGCCGAACAAAACTTAAGCATATACCACTATAATATTGAGGTAGTATATAAGTAAACCTATCTGGGTTCACTCATAACAAGCGATAATGACACTTCTGAAGAAGTAAAACGAAGGGCACTGATAGCGAACAAATGTTATTTTGGACTAAATAAACAGCTAAAAAACAAAAATTTAAGCCAAAATCCAAACTAACAATATATAGAACACTCATCCTACCAGTGTTGACATATTATGGGTCAGAAATATGGACCATCTCCAAAACAGACGCTACCTACGAAAAATAAATCTATACAAGAATAACAATCTATGAGAATGATATTTGGAATAAATAGCTAATGCTAGAGATGTAATATTTTTCATAAAAATATTACGACTGGCGAAATAGACTGGGAAAGATCGAAGCTCAACGAAGGCTGTAGCACTGAATGCCGTTGAGAATTTTAAAAATGGAAGCCAAATTGAAGGAGGATGCTATATAAAGCTACGGATAAGAAAGTAAAAGAAGAAAACAGATATTTTTAGATATTTGCTGTTCAAAATTAAAACAACGATGCCTCTAAAACTATAGATGGAGTGGGAGCAGCATTTATGTCTAATAAAACAAAAATATTAATGAAACTCAGCCGAGTTAACCGCTATTCTCAATGCAATAAATTTTGTGGTAGAAAATAGTATCAAAAACCCTGTCATTATTACGGATTCCCTAAGTTCTGTAATTTCCCTAAATAACTTATATCCTAGCCATCCAAATCTACTACTTATTAAATCAGCAAAGCCAACTGCAAACTATGAACATAAATGTCAACTTTGTATGGATTCCTTCCCATATCGGAATTGCTGGTAATGAAGAAGTAGATTCCTTGGCAAAACTAGCAATCTCGAGTCCGCAAGCTGTAGAAATCAGAAGCATTCCACATCTAGATATAAAACCTATAATCAAGAACTTAATAATCAATGATTGGCAGACTAAGTGGAATCAGTCAACATCCAAACTACGAGAAGTAAAACATTCTATATTACCTTGGAAATCAACCCCAAATAAGCGTATACATCAAACCATCCTATCATCCCATCACCCCAAACCCCATCACCCATAAACATCTGCTGGAGAGTGAATTAAAACCATAGTGCTACGTATGTGATATTGTGCTCAGTGTTCGCCATATTTTACTGGAATGTCCTTTATATTGCATGGAGAGATTTCAATATAAATTACAAAATACCTTACAGGCAATATTAAGTTACGGAAATGATATGAAAAATTTGACATCATACTTATATTCCATAAATGTACTAAATAAATTGTAAAACTTTAAATTGTAGAACGCCAATGACCCTATGAGGTTGAGGCATAAATAAATAAAAAAAAAATAAAACAAGTACACTGAGTTTCTCAAAATATTAATTTGTATGACTAAATGTTTGTTAGAATTATGATAAATTTTTTTTACTTTAGAATGTGTTTTTAGAATATATATTATATTTTGGTTTACGGAAAACTGGGAATGAACACCGGCAATTTAAAGAAATACAAAATAATATAAACTTAGTTGAGTGGTTGAGCAAATATTTGACTAGAAAATAAATAAATCAACAATTTCTATGTTTTAAAATCTATAACTTGATTCCAACCACTGTTTTAAATATTTGATAGACTCAATAAAACTTAAAGAACATTAATTTTATAAATAAAATATTTACACTTTACACTAAAACCATTTTCACAGAGAAGATTATTGTTTTGCGCTGATGTATTGATAAAATCTTATCACAAAAAGTTTAGCTTACCTGTAGAATCTAAATGATATTCCGTTCCTACTAACGGAAATCCTTCAGGACCCGGAATGGCCATAATTTGTTTCCAGAAGTCCTCATTTTTCTTTTGGTTGAAATAGATAAAAGCCACCAGGGCCACAATAGCCGCGATTAAAAACCAAAACATGTTTTTATCCCCTAAACTAAACTAATTCAAATTCTAATTTGGGCGACCTTGTATCAGAACGATTTATTAAAAAATGAGTTGCGAAATTGAGTGTAGCTATTTATATGTGTGGTTATCCTGCCGCTTGTTTAGAAAATTAAGACCGAATAAACGGGGATGGTTCAAGGTTATGTCAATACATATCTATTGCAGGTCCTGCAATAAAAGACAAATTTAGTAAGGCGGTTTTAGGCCTTCAAAGCTATCTAATATGAACCTGGAGAATTTGCAAACCAGAAGAGCGATTATAAAAACATTATTTAATTAAATGTCGTAAACGAGTTATTTATTATTTTGGATAGTGTTTGCTTAAATTTCAGATAAAACAAAAGTAATAATCTGAAGGCAATGACCCGTTGCATTATTAGATAAAACATTTGACTGGTTTTTAGATTTGTTATCCCATAAATTTTAAAACAAGCCGTAATATATTTATTTGGTGTCCTAATTTTTTTAGGAGAAAAACTGCTGTTATTAACGCAGTTATAACTCGGTACCTCGGAGGTAAAGGACACTATGTCCATTTTCTTACTTTTTCAGGAGAGCAGTTTTAAAAATTTTTAAATTTGTAATCATTAAATACTCAAATGTTTCTTATATTTAACCAAGATTAATATATTATTATTGTGGTGTGTATAATCGTTTTTCATTCCATGAAGTTTTATATACCTGAGGTTTACCGTTCATTATTTAAATTTTTTTTAAAAATGTGTAGTTGGACATAGTGTTGTTTACCTCTAACAACTTTTTTAAATAATGTGGCATTGCATGTTAAGGTCTTTACGAAATAAACAATACAAACATATTAAACAGCCTATACTATTATTTTATTAGAGGTAAATATTATAATGTTATAATAATTAAGTAAAATTATAGACGAGAAGTTTCAAAATTGTTAAAGATGCTCCATATCCTCTTCATCTTGTGGGAACAAAAGGCAGTAGTGCAATTAAGTCATTGTATTTTTGTTTTGTGATTGGTAATGGGATTACTGAGACTTGATTTAATTGGGCTGGAAACGTTACTTGCTGTCTTCGATACCTCATGAAGTCCACTTCATACATATTTTGATTATTGAAATCGGTCTTATAAAAGAACTTTCCAATGTGTTCTTGTTGGACTTGTAGGAAAACACATGTTGACAGTAGAACAGGGTCTTTATTAACATTTTTTTTTCTATTTACAAAAGGAGGATTAGATGACAATTTCTTATCGAACAGCGTTTTGATGTTTTTGAAATCTGCAAGTTCCATATTGTGCACTGTGTATTTACCTGATGTTTGCCTAACTAGTTGTTGCCAGTCCCATGGTGTTAAAATGGCCAAATTGGAGAGTTTCTTTATTTTTCTTTCGGTTAAAGCATGAACAGTGTCTGCTTCCATATGTGTGTGCCCTTTCAGTAAAAACTTTTGAGTGATCGTCTTTATTTGCAGTATCCAAAAATAGCACATTATAATACTTATATTTTTATTTTGTCCATAGCAGTTATTGGTCCAAAGAGTGATGTCCTCTACTTGACTACCTGGAATTGTATTGTCAGCCCATTTCAAAATTGACGAGGCAATTTCATTTGCACCTCGGGTCCCTTTCGATTCGTCTCACATTATACATTGTACAGAAGAATCACTGGCATCATGTAATGTAAAATTTAATGTCCAAAGCTTCCTTTTGTAGAAACTAATACACTTGTTTGTTAGTGGTGGAGGCAAACATTTTTGCAAATCACCAGATAGTGCTTTGTATTTTGGTGACTCTTTAGCTATTATAAAGTCCAATTGTTTTAAGTTATACCGGGTTTTAGATTCAATTAGGTGAGCATCATAATCAGCCTGTACACTGGTTAGTTCATCTGCAGTAAGATTATTTTTTAATTGAGCGGTGAATGTACTGCATGTATCGCAAATGTCTCTTTCGGGCGGTTTAAACGACAACTTGAAGTCTTTATTAAAAATATCTGCGTACAACCACTTTTTTGCTCTGAGCTTTGGATCGACATGTCTTTCATTGCATTCATCAATGTACAGTTGTTATATCTTTTCTATTGTTATATGTTATATCTTTTCTAAGTTTTGTGCCCAGATAATCTCTCTTACTCCTTTCTCTGGAATAATGACTCTCGTATTTTGGGAAATATTTAATATGTTGATGTATACTATTTATGGTTTCGGTAGGAGTTTTATTGGTTGGCGTGTGTCTACCTCTTTGATCAGTTTTTAATAAACCTCCTGGCTCAATTTTTTTCAACATATTTACTATTACTAAATTAGATATACAAAGTGTGTTTAAAAACATAACCTTGCACACCTTCAATAGCTGATTGTTCACTGTAAAATGGTAGTGTAGTGTATTATTTTTAGATTTGTTAGAATTTGGATCTTTTTTTCTTGATCGAAGAGTAGGTTGGATGTCGATACATCCGAGAAGATAAATTGCTTTTTAAGATCTGAAACGTTGGTCTCAGTCCAGTATGAGTTAAAAAGTTTTTGTCTTTCGTATTCTGGCAATCTTTCAGAGCATTTCATGCGACACATGCAAGGAGGCTTTAACATTTTTGCAGGCATGTCTTTGCCTCTTTTACTGAGATACTCTTTCTGACCAGCTATTTTTCATTTGCGAAGATTACAGGCCCAATTTTGTTCTTTTACTACACGTTTTTTACCTTTTTATTTGCACTTAGTTATATTTTGTACCTTTCTTTTAACACTTTTCTCTTCTAAAATAACTTCATTATGTTCATTGAAATTGCCTGCATCACTGCTTAGGGATAAATCGTCCTGAAGAAGATTTTTTTTATTGCCCCACTAATCGTAGGAGTAATACTAGCTTTCTCTTTTACCTTTGTTTTCGCTGGTTTACTTATACGTCTCATATCATTGTCGTCCGATTCTGAGCTTTCACCACTTGGAGGCTCATAGATTTTATTAATATCCGAATTTTCATCTCCAAACAAATTATCATTTTCGTCCACTTCTTTCTTATAACGAATATATTATATCAAACCAGCTAAAAGAAGGACTTGAATCGTGTTTTATTATAATTTATGAAAATATTTTAATTCAAAAATAATGTTAAAAAATAAAAAATTTAGACATGACTTTAAATTATAATGTTTAATTTCAAATCGAGAGCTGTCATTCGTTTCTCGTAAAGTGTAGCACAAAACTGTATTGAGTTGTGGCGATGGTTGTGGCATACTAGAATAAATAAAACACACTGGAAAAATTAAAAATTTAATTTGAAATTAATACAAAATGAATAACTTTTACAGTGAACAAGTGTGGAATTTAAATATATGTATTATAATTCGAAACTGCTGAAATAATAGTATTTTGTCATATCTCCATTATTAAAAAATTCTTCAAACATTTTGGACATTAACTCAACCGTCTCTCTGGTTATTAAATTTATTAGATACCATTTTTTGTTGTTAATAATAAAAATAATATTTATCTGAACACATTTTTGAACGTTATTTTTTTTATTTAGATTTAGTGCAATTCCGTTATCTGTGATGGCAACAATGAATTGTTTCACGAACCATTGTCTCCAGTCTGAACCAGAGATATGTAAGAGAGGCTCTCTTATATATCTCTGGTCTGAATACTGGGGTTTACATTGGGAAAAAAAAGTGTACCGTTTTTATATGACGGGAAGTGTACAAGGGTACATAACACTATGTCCGGATGGTAAATGACGGTGGAAGTGGACTTGGTGTTTATTAAAAAGTTGGTAACTTGCCGTAAAATTGTCTCTGGACATAGTATGGTTTACCTATGTGTAGAGCCAGAAAAGTTATATTCAAAAGTGTAATAATCTAAATTTCGATAAAAATGGACATAGTGTCCTTTACCTCTGGGGTACACAACTATTATCATGCATAAGCATGGGAAGAGGGGCAAGGCTATTATGCCCAAAAACAAAGAAATTACATTAGTAAAAGTAAATTACAAAATTACAAAAAAAATTACAAAATTGCAATTTTTTGTTTAAAAGAAAAATAACATTTTAACTATAATATAAAACGGTCAAGTCTGTTTTTGAACGTGTTGGTAGAGGGAGTAGAGACAGTGTTATCATTAACCCTTGAGTAGTCGGGTGGGGCCTGTGAGACCAGCGACAATTTATTTCTATGCTTATTGTATGTCGGAGTGCGCTGCGTTAATCAGTCGTCAGTCAGTACCTTTCCGAGGAACCTTAAGCTAGCGGGGACAAATGAGCGGAATCCAATTTAACCTACGTAATATTTTTTCACCCATTTTTCACTAATTTATTAGCACCCTAATAATTTTTAAGCACCAAACCACTCTTAAGTGCAGCGATTCTGCTGGCTTAAGGTTTAAGCTAGCAGAATTCAATACTTATAAAATACAATACGTTTTGTATTTTGAGAAAGATTTCCGAAGTGGAAATTGAAACGACAATAAACGTGCTTTAACCTTTAATTGTGGCTTATTCCCATTTAAATAGTAATTACTTTAAAATGCCACAAGACAATAGCTTCAGAACAATACATTTTCTACATTTCGAAAATAAAACACCTACATATTACTTATTGTATAATAAAAAATAAATTAAATTTGGGCTATAAAATTGGTACCTACAAACTAAGTAAAACTAAAAGTTCCTAAATTTTCAATTTTTTGATTGAAATATATATACATATATATATATATATATATATATATATATATATATATATACACATATATCGCGATCATAATCCGGGTCATCTTGAAAATTTCAACTTTCTTAAATATTTTTGCCTCTGGTGCAGTAATAACCTTTTGGCTAATGTAATTTTTATTTGTCATCAATGTTTGTTTTGAAAAAAAAAATGGTTTTTTATTGTTTTTATTGAAAAAAACAGAAAACAAATCAAATTGTTGATAAAACAGACATATGAAAAAAAAATGGAAAATACAGAACGTGGTAAAAAATCAGTGAAATTTCAATGACCAATATCGTGTATTGCCTCCCCTTGCTCTAATAACCTCTTGCAGACGACGGGGCATACTCTCAATTTTTCTCCGGATTACATGTTGTGGTATGTTATTCCACTCTCTCACCTTCATATCCTTAAGCTGCTGTGCGTTGTTAGGAGAAGGTGTATGGGTTTGAGTACGTTTTTTCAAATCGTCCCAGAGATGTTCGATGGGATTCAGGTCCGGAGACCTAGCTGGCCAGGGTACCCTCGTAATTCCAACTTCGTCCAAGTATTACATACTGATCCTGGCAACGTGCGGTCGCACGTTGTCCTGCATAAAAACGTTGTTTTCTTCAAGCCCTGCCATGTTGGGCAGAATATGTTCTTCCAGAATCTTCGTAATGTACCTTCGTGCAGTTAGGGACCCATTTTCGATGAAGGGTAATTCTGTGTGGAAGTCGGAAGATATACCTCCCAAGCCATGACCGAGCCTCCACCAAATGGCATTCTTGGAGCAATGCAAGCTTATGAAAATCGTTCACCGGTTCTCCTCCAAACTCTTACAAGTCCATCGGATCCAGTTTGGCAGAAACTGGATTCATCTGAGAATAACACTTTGCTACAATCGTTAATTTTCCAATGCGCGTATTGTCGAGCAAAAGCTAGTCGTGCAACTCGAGGCACCCGGTGAAGTGGCGGTCCTCTAGCCATTACCCGAGAAGATAGTCAAGAAGAACGAAGTCTTCTTCTGACTGTTGCAACACTAAAATTGCGATTTCGTACTTCCTCTAGACGATTTTGATGCATAACCGCAGTTGAGGTCCGGTTTCGTAAAGCCTGAAACACAAGGACACGGTCATCTAGTGCCTTGGTCGTTCTTCTTCGTCCAGAGCCAGGTCGCTTGGTTAGCAAACTTGCCTCCTGAAAGCGTTGAAGCACTCGTTGAAACGTAGAAAGGCTTACGCCAACAGTTCTTGCGACTTTCCGTTGAGTGTGACCGTCTTCCACAAGTGCAACAATTTGTGCCGTTTCAACAACAGTCAAAGGCATTTTTGTCAAAAAATAAACACTAATAATGGCACTAATAAACACTAATGGTGGCAATAATAAACGTTTGTCCGTTGCATTTGAACAGAAAGTCGAAGTACAAACGAGACATTTAAAACAAGCGGAGTTACAGGTAGCGTTCATTTTGGGAAGTGTGCACTTTACCGCGAAATCAGCACTATTGGAATTCTTTGTTACAAAGGAAACCGCAACAATTCTCAGAAACATGCATTAATTTGTATTTGTGTTATTATTATTTACGATAAAGCTCGTTAAAAATGAAATATCGGTGATTTTCAAGGTGACACGGATTTTATGATCGCGAGTGTATCTTAGTTTCTTGGTATAAACTTAATCCTCATTTCGCAAGCAGGTCGTAGTACGATATCCCCTTTGTGCCGCATATCAGCTGGTTTGGTAATGGCTTCCATTCTAAAGCTTCTTAAAATTCCATAAAGTGCAGCTTTTATTTCCAGTTGTCCATATTTCTGCCCTGTAAAATAGCAAAGAAAGTATTAGTTAGTTTTCAATACCGTGGATATACATAAATTGTTGAATATTTTCCATCAGCTTTTTCACAAAATAATTTAAAAAACAAACTAATCAAAACTCTAGGAGGTTACACATTTTTCATCTTTTTTATTATATGTTAAAAAATATGAAGCCGATATTAAAAGATTATTGCATTTGGCGTTCCCCTGGAATCTAAAGATTTTCTGAAAAAAAAATTGATATACAGGACTTCATAGATAGACTACAAGATGTTAAAATGCAACAAGCTGTTCGATTACAGCACCACCAAACGCTAAATGGAGTACTAATCTCAGCCCAGGAGTATGAAGTTGCAAAAAGTATTTCCAGATCTCAAGATTCCTAAAAAAATGAGGAAGTCGCTACCATAGATAATTTTTAACTACTTATTTTTCTGCGAGATGTCAAGCATATTGCAAAATCTTCTACAAAAATCTCAAACTGAAAACAGAAGATGTTTTAATTACGGAAGAATACGACATTTGCAAAATAGTTTCAGAAGCCAATACCAGGCAAGAAAAGAAGAACCAAATACTGAGGTCAGAAAGTTGCCTAAATCTATTTCTAGAAGCCCTCACATAGTCCTACGAGAAATACTAGTAGAGATAGGTTTCTAATGAATCGATCTCTCACAACCCACCACAGACATGCAAACAATAGCAAGAGAAACGAATAAAAGTCGACACTAAGGAGCGGGTGTCAGCTATATCTAATAAAAGCCCCCAAATTCTCACTTGTACTGTAATAAAAATAAACAGAATTTACTACTTAAGAGGTCTATCTAATTAGCTTTCTTCGGTCCATCTTTGGACATAGGCCTCCCCAATCCTTTTCCATTCTTCTCTGTCTGTCGCTACAGTCATCCACCTAGAGCCCACGTGCTTCTTGATATCATGTGCTCATCTCATTTGGGGCATTCCTCTGCTTCTTTTATATTCCCACGGTCTCCAACTTATAAGAATTTTGTTCCATCGGTCTTCTTTTTGTCTTAGATTGTGTCCGGCAAATCTCCATTTCAATTTTGCAACTTCTTGTCTAACATCCCTCACTTTTGTTTTCTCTCTTATCCACTCGTTTCTCTACTTAAGAGGTAAGTTGGCAATAAAAAATTATTCTTCTTTCTCTTCTTC
The DNA here is from genome assembly GCF_040954645.1 of Diabrotica undecimpunctata. Taxonomy (NCBI): domain Eukaryota; kingdom Metazoa; phylum Arthropoda; class Insecta; order Coleoptera; family Chrysomelidae; genus Diabrotica; species Diabrotica undecimpunctata. The sequence goes on from NC_092805.1 coordinate 18,273,133, forward strand.
TTCTTTATAAACAACTCAGCTTATTCATTTTCGGATTAATACCTCTATGGAAGGTTGTCACTCCATCTCCTGCGCGGTCGTCCGATACTTCTTTTGCCGATTGGTGACTTATCTATTGCTATTTTGACGACACGGGTCTCCTCCATTCTGATAATGTGGTTATTCCATTATTTTTTTCTATTTTGTGTTCATTCATTTATACACCGAGAGGTGTGGGAAACAAATCGAATTCCAGCGGGCTGGAAAAGGGGTAACATTATTTAGCTTCCAAAAAAGGGCAACCTCATACTGTGCAAAAATTGGAGAGGAATATCCTTGTTTACCGCAATAAATAAAATCTTGACGACCATCATACTTAAAAGATTAACAGACAAGATTGAATTTTGAGCTGGTCAAGCAGACTTTAGACCAGAATTCTCCTGCATAGACCACATTAATATTGTGAGGGTAATAATGGAACAATCAGTTGAACGGAACACACTCCTATAAACGGTTTTTGTTGACTTGGAGTATGCCTTTGACAGCTTATCTCATGCTGCTTTATGAAAAATTTTAGAGCTAATGAACATCCCGCATAAAATAATTTCCATTATAAAGTCACTGTACACCGAGGCGAAATGTAGCGTGACACACAATGGAATCAACAGCGACGAATTTGACATACTTACTGGAGTCAGACAGGGATGCGTGCTTTCTCCATTTCTTTTTAACATGGCAGTAGATTATGTTCTCTCCAAACTAGACTCCAACACAAGGGGTATACAATGGACGTTAAACACACGCCTAAGCGATCTGGAACACGCCGACGATATCTGCCTGTTAGGACAAAGGTTCCAAGATGTGGCTGATCAATTGGAAGCACTTTCCACTGAAGCCAATAAAGTAGGTTTAAAAATTAATATTAGTAAAACCAAATCCATGAGGGTAAATGCAAGAAACAACACGCTATTTACTATAAACAACATGCAGATTGAAAATATGGAAAACTTTACGTATCTTGAAAGTGTCATAACAGAAAGCGGAGGTACAGAGAACGATATCCGTATGAGGATACGAAAAGCTCAACAAGAATTCAGCATGCTCAATCCTGTTTGGAGATCTGACGAGTATACTACAAGGACAAAGATCCGCATATTCCAGTCAAATGTCATGTCTGTTCTACTCTACGGATGTGAAATCTGGAGAGTGACAAAAACTCTTACAGATAAACTGCAAGTCTTTATTAATAAATGTCTATGACGAATTGTTGGTATTTTCTGACTTAACATCATCAGAAACGAAGATTTACTACACCTGCCCGCAAAAAAGTGTGGAGCATCAAATAAAGTCCAAAAAGTAAAGTTGTATTCATCACACACTCAGAAAAAATAATTTAAGTATTGCAAAGATTGCCCAAGAGTGGAATCCCCAAGAGAGAAGAAAAAGAGGTCACCCAGTACAAACTTGGAGAAACTCCATCATGGACGAGATAAGAGGTCAAGAAAGTCTTAGAATGAGGTGAAGGCCTTAGCACAAAACAGAATCCGATGGTGCGTTTTCACTGAAGCTCTATGCTCCACTTGGGAGTTCAAGAACCTTATATATTATATATTATTTATACAATGTACGTTACATTTTCTTCTAATGTCTTTACTTCAATTTCGATGTCTCAGCGTATTTCCTGTAATTGTGTGTAAATGTGCTTTTTGTATTTGATCTTCTTTGTCTTCACTTCTTATTTTGACTCACTTTTTTGTCCAGGTTTCCACAGCTATACAGTGTAATTCCCATGTATTTTATATCCATTACTTGTTCAATACTGATGCCATCAATTGATGCCATCAATATTTTACATCTGGTTGGTTCTTTGCTGACTACTATTGTTTTAGTTTTCTGAGATGAGATTATCATGTTAAATTCTTCTGTTCTTTTGTTAAATTTGTGGACCAGTCTTTGCAGACTATCTTCATCTTGGGCTATTAATATTGCTTCGTCTGCGTAACAGAGTATTTTTATTTCTTTGTTTCCAATTTATTAAGAGGACTAAATGAGTCCCCTTGTCTTATTCCGCTGCCTATTTCTATAGGTTCTGTAAGTTGTCCATCTATTCTGACTCCCATTTTGTTGTTTTGGTATATGTTTTCGATAGTTTTTATAGTATTAAGGAAAACGTCTCTATTACACAGAAGATGGATTACATATTTGAGTCTTACTCTATCAAACGCTTTCTTTAGGTCCATCAGACACAGAAATGCTGGTCTATTATACTCTAATGATTTTTCAGTAATTTGCTTTATAACGAACATTGCATCTGTACACGATCTTCCATTACAAAAACCCTGTTGTTTATCTGCTAAACTTATCCTCTTATTTATTAGTACTTGTAAAATTTTAGTTGTTAAGTTTTAGGATAGTATTTAACAAGTTTCTACCTCTGTAGTTTTCTGGCTGTTTTATCTCCTTTTTTGAATAGTAGAATTAGTCCTTCGTTCTCCATTCTTCCGGTATTTTTTTGTGTTGTATATATTTATTAATTAATGTTGTTAATTGTTCTCTCGTTGTTCTCTAGTGATGATTCTGTCATAAAAATTCACCTTTATTATTTATACCGGTGCAACCAGATACTTTATTCTAACCGAATTTCTGAGTAAAAAACTAAAACCCACTAAAACAAACTTATTTTTTTAAACAGCTTCAGGTTACACTATTCCAATTCATTGAGAGATAACGGTAACCATACAGATTGACAAAACACCTCTTTCTTGTAGCCGATTTTAAAGATGAATGCGTTCTTGAGATGGATGTTACGCAAAACAAATTTATCATAGATCTTAAAAAAAATTTGTTTATTTAAAAGTAAGTTGTCCTAAATATGGAATAATCGATACCTCATGAAGAGTTACAGTGTGCGAGAATACAGAAATTCCTTCTGAAAGTATCGTGGTGCCGAGACTGAGTCAAAAACCTAAATGTCTACATTTTGGCATTGTCGAAAGCGAGGAACTCGGCACTGACGGAATTTTGAGAGCCAAGTGCCTCGTTTATGTAGATGAGATAATTCCAGTAAGGGTTGCTAATTTTTCTAAAATGCCTTTTAAACTGAAGAAATAATAACAAATAGCATTCTGTAAGCCGATAGAAAAAATTATAAAAGTGCGAAAAATAGTTAACAAAGAATACAGCTGAATACAGCAGAATATGTTGATCACTTAACTACTGAAGAATTAGACAAAATTAATGACGACTACGACATTTTTGAATCTGAGAAATCTTTAGGGCGTACTAATTTAGTTCAACATAAAATTTATGTAGAGAGATTATCATTTACTATACAAAAAGAAGTTGAAACCATAATACAAGACATGATAAATGCCGATATCATCGTCGAAATGCCTGCTTATTATACATAACGCTATCTATAGTCTTAATAAATTATTGTTTACAAACCTAGACAGTTCCTGCTTCCAGTACTAAAAGGTATATAGGAATACGGATGCCTTTTTAAAACATTTTCCAGTAAAAATCTATCCGCATCAAAATTTTCGGGATTCTCCCAAAATTCTGGTCGACGATGCAAATCATAAATATTTATACGTATGTTGCATCCCTTTGGTATAGTATATCCAGAAGTGGTTGTTATATCTTCCCCAGCCACTCTGGAAATAGACGGAATACTGGGAAATATTCTTAAACATTCTTTTATGCACCTGTCCATATATCGCAGCTGTGCCAATTGGTAGTAATTGGGTTCATCAGTGTTTCCAGTCACAGTTACTATTTCTTCGTAAATTTGTTCCTGAAATATATGTATGGTTAGACCTTAGATATAGATATTTAGTTTAAAACACACTTTTACACAATAAAAACATTAAGATTATACTTAAACTATTAAAATATATAATTCTATAATGAGAAAATGGAGGAAGATATTGTAATTGAGGCGATAATAATTGAAGGAATAATCCTTCAATGTCCTAACCAGCCCGTCTCAGAGCATCTTTCCCAGTCTATAGATACAGTTTTTTGCGTGGCAGTGAAGGTCCAGTTTCCGACCCCAGAAATCATCTAAAGTAACTTAAGTGCAATCGAGAAAAGAAGAGCCCTTTTCTTTCATCCAGTAGGAGGTGCCCTCGAAGCGGCGTCCAGTTTAAATAGCTAGAGATCCTTCTTGTTGTTTTGTTACCCATTTGTCTAGGAGATTCATGTAAGTACCCATTTGTTTCATTTTTTTGTAGTTCCCCTCTATGACCCCATTGCTTCATTCACTTATCGACGACTCCAGCTCCCCAAATAAACCCTGAGTGCCGTTCGCATAAGTATCGTTTATTTTGCTTGCCCTATCTTCACCCCCAGTAACTTCTGTCCCAATTTTCAACCCCTTATAGCAATACCCTATGTGGTAGACAAAATATTTCGTTACAATACAAAGGCTTAAAATAATGATCAAGGTCTTTGTACAAAAAGAAATCTTTTATTTTATTTACACTACATTATATTTAATATAATTTTATACTAAAATTCCTCACCATCTGAGTCATTAGCACTACTCTCACGTTCTCGTACTCTCAAGTTTCTACTTTCTTCTCTGAACAAGTCTCTCATGTTTTTTATTTTAAACTGATTAATAGAAACCGGAGGCAAAGACTAAAGTCAAGGGGCAACGTTTTTGCATATTTAATAGGGGTATACATTTCAAAATAGGTTTCAGAAGCAGCCAGTGTCTCACAAGGTTTATACTTCAGCACGCGATACTGTTGTATTTTAAACTCACAATCTTTATTCACAAGCTTCTTCAAAAAATAAGGAAGAACTGTACCCAAGTCATATATTATAGAGGAGTCATGTTTGAGGCAGAAAGGAGAATGAGTTTATCTCCGCTGTTCGATTTTTTCTAGGTAGACTTTGGGTTCCTCGACATCTTGAACATTTTTTAAGGTCTGTCTTATAACCCCAAAATTTGTGTCGCACTGATTCAAGGAGTGTCCACAAACAGGATAAATATGTGTCACTTCGACTCTGTATAGTTTTGATATCCAAAAACAAAACCGTAACAAAGTCTGATTTTTATTTTGGCATCCAGCTGCATTTAATAGAAGAACAATATGCTTGGTATAAGAATAATCTGCTAATTTATTGTGAATACAACCAAAGATGAATAAAGCAACACTACTTGCTCCTTTACATTGACATTCTATGAAGAAATATACATATGATGATCCATCATTATCCACGTGTATATTGAATACGTACATCCATACAAGTCTTTTATAGGTTTTGGTATGTTGAGTTTTGGCAACGCCAGATTTTGTGCGTAATCAAATTGTGCCAGAACAAGAATGCCACTATCATCTGTTGCCTTTCTCAAGTAATCATTTTCTAGCTTGGAAAATCCCTCAAGTCTCTTTTTATGGAGATTTTAATCAACAAGTATTCATCATTCCGTTTTTTTTAGTTTGATTTCACACTCATGACAATAATCACATGTGTCAGTCTTTGGTTTTTTGAACGTAAAATTAGTTTCTCTGAAAAACTTAAATATGGTCTTGCTCTTACCTTATTGGTAAAATTATTACCAGTAGTGTCTTTAAACAACTTTTGCAACTCTGCCGTCCTAACATGAAAGGTCCTATCTGCAAAATTTAGGTTTTGAGAAAATCCAGTTTTTGTTTCTTTTCATTGTATAACGCTTGGTAATTTAAGAAACTTTTTATGTTTTATTTTATATATTATGTCGGAGAATAGAATTTAGTTGCTGGTCATAATTTTGATTTATTCTTTCCAGGTTAGTCGATTTTTGATTATATTGTCACTTAGGACAATTTAACTTAGTGTATTTTACGTGTATTAAACTTAGTACGTTTTTTTGCATTACTTACTGAAATTGTCCTAAATGAAACTGAAATTCCAATGAACTGAACACTTTTAATTTTATTATAATAAGTTTTACACTTAATATACAATTTACATCGTAATATATGTAACATAAATTATATGTATCGACAAAAATAATAAAATAATACAAATAATCATTTTCTTCCTTAAAAGCATGTTTGTTAACCGGCAAATCTTCTCAAAATTATATCTCAAATTATATCTAAATTATCTTTTCAAAATACGATTTTGAGGAATGTGCGCTTTTAATTTGGATAGAAGATCTTTTTCTATCTAAAGTTACACCGCGACATGTATTACGAATCTGGGTACTCGTTAGTCTACCCTTAACGTATCTCATTATAAAAATATCTTTTAAATCAATAAAATTGTTTTCAAATTCTGTTTTGTAATAATTTCTTCTTTTAAAATGAAGACAAAATATATCTTTTAAGTAAACGCTAGAAATCAGCTTGTGTAACTTATATTTGGAGGTACAGTCAGTGAAGTTAAAAAGTAGCATTTTTATTAAATTATTAAATTATTTAAATTCATTAAAATAGCATTTTAATGAATTGGCTTGTTTTACCGTTTCGAAAAAATCGTCAAAATCGTATACTTTTTTTTCTTTTGGGGGCAAGCTCAACTTGGCGATGAAATGAATCTGCTGCCATAAAAGTATGACCTGGCTCAAAAAATTTGATTATTATATTTTCTACAGCAATGATTCTATCATTGTCTTTTTCATAGCCAAATGTCGCCAAAAGAAATATCTTTTCACGCTTTTCATTGTACAAATACACACCTCTTTGGCTTTCTTTGATGTTAGATAGTATTTGTAGGAATACACGCTTTGTCTTTTTGCCTAGTATACGAAATTTTTTCAGCGCAATTGAATTTGAATTTACGTGACTTTTTAACTTTATAAGCTCTTATGTAACTCTCTCTTTTTCGTTTCTTTCTTTCGACAAATGGCTCTTCAATTTGTTTTCTTTTTCTTATTTTCCCAGTTTTTGTATACAGTTTACTCTTAGCTTTATCAACTGTGTTGTTTATAATTATTGTGAGCTGTAAAATGAATATCTCAAATTAAATCCTGAACGAAGTTAAATTCGTTTTCTTCTGGTTATATAATATATCGGATATTTATTGGACGGCTCAGGTATATAATCTGGAGCATTCTCTATTTTGGCTAAATACCATAAGTTTACATCTATCAATGTTCCGGCTAAGTAACGCTACATTGCTACTACCAATGAATATAGACGCATATGCGTCTATTTTTTTGCTACTACTACAAACACTAATTACAATCAGTTATTGCTTATACATAAGGTAACATTATTAAACTTACCCTTCATCCACTTCTCATAATATATTTACTTAAAATACAAAAAACATGAGCGTACACCCAATGTGTGATAATAACAAATACCTTTTATAATTAATTATTTCAAGTTATGTTACAAACATGCTTTTGTCGTACTACGCAAAATTGTCCTAACTGATGCCGTTCAGTGTAAAATGCTACCTTAAACAGTCTTAACTGCATTTCTAAAGTAAAAACGGACAATTTTTCTTAGCATATGTGAGATAGGACAATTTATGTTAGTAAACATTGCTTTTTAGTCAGTTAGGACAAACCATTTAGGTATATAATAAGGCACTTAAGACGCTTATAGGACAATTTTATTTTGTACATACATAGATAATATGTTTACGCATGCCATGAGCCAATAAAGTCATTTTACCAAATTTTGCAGATAGGACCTTTCATGTTAGGACGGCAGAACTGCTCAAAAATGTTCTTAATCGTTAGGTCTAGGTTGTCGAAGTACAATCTGTGTGTTTTTCCAGGTGTGTAATGACTTTATGTGAAATAGATTTTAAATGTTCTAAATCCATAAAAAAACACCATCTGAAATTTCACCATCACAATCTGATGTTTTTCATCAAGTGAAGTTTCCTCAACAATTTTTTTTCTGTAATACTCTTACAGAATATTACTTCACTCATACTTGATATAAGTCAACAAAAAAGGAAGGGCATATGGACACATCACAACCATAAGTTTTAAGCTTGTATTTCCAGTGATACTGTTTGCTAATTTTCGGATTTTCTTTTTTTCTATACCTTTCTGGAGGCTCCCCTAATGCCAATGTCATACAACCTGCTAGAAGAGTGTCTTCTTCTTTTTTGAACCATTATCATAAAAAGAGTCAAATAAACGCTTTTGATCTTGCGAAGTCATTTTTACAAAACATTTTACTACACAACACTTACGGACAACAGAAAATATCTTACTCTGTACAGTTTTCCCGTAAATTATGACACATACTCCTGTCCACTCTGTCTCTTAGATTTTGCCACGTTTTCTTTCTAATGGTCTTTCTGAACCATTTTCTTTTTGGCACCTTTTGACACCGCGTTATCTAAAAAAGCTTTACAAATAGCCATTGCCTTAAAATACACTTAAACTAATAGTTTAAAGTATAACATAACCTCCATTACATTGTCAGAAATTCACCAAAACACAAATCTTTCTGATCTGTGCCAACACTTCACTAAAAAAAGTGTTGTACCAATGCAAAAAATCGTAATATCGTAGAAAAAATTGGGAGATTGGCAGAGAAAAACATAAAGAGTTCAATTCTGTGTTCTCCGGAAGAAGGGCCCATAGGCCTATAGGCCCTTATTCTAGCCACCGCCTTAATTGTTATCCAGAACAAAGTGGAAGGTTTTTGGCTTTCTTTGATTGGCTTTCTTGAAAACAAGAATTTGATTTAATTTGTGTCCAGGTTTCTTGAACTCCATCTCTCTCTATGACATATATGTTTCTGGTTCTTTCTTTTTGTTTTTTTTTAAATATATACCTTGTTGAATTATCATCTTGTTATATGTTATGAAAAATATAAATGTAAGAGAGACATACCTGCACTAAAGGTTCATTAGCTAACAGCAACAAAGCATGGCAAAGTGCAGTACCAGTGGTATCATGCCCCTAAAAAAATGATAAATTTCTTTCTAAATATCTATTTTCTAATCTATTATATCTAAATTTCTAAATATATTAATCTAAATATATTAAATATAAATACAACGAACGTTTTATTAAAGTGACGGTTCTCCTAAGAGGAACACAAATAACAATTCTGGGGGTATATGCCGTAAATGATGACTACTCAGTGCAAGAAAAGGAAGCTTTTGAAGAAGACTTTAGAAAAATCCTGAACGAAATTCCTAACAGCCATGAGATTATATGCGGAGGAGACCTGAATGCCAGAGTAGGAAAACAAGTTCAAAGTAAAGTGGTAGGCATGCATGGAGAAGAAACTGTTAACAACAACGGAGAAAGACTCATAAATATATGCCAACAATATGAGTTAAAGATTTTGAATGGTTTTTTCGCCCACAAGAACATACATAAATACACCTGGTATCAGCACACAAGAGGTCTAAAATCGATAATAGATTATTTCATAACAAGACAACAAACTAAGTTAACAGGACGTAAAGGTGAATAGAGGAGCAGAGTGCGGCTCGGACCACTGCCTGATAATAGGAAAAATATATACACCATTCGTAGACAGGAACCACACAGACATCAACAAAGAACACAGAGAAAAAATAGAGAGAACTACGTACACCTTAGATAATCTAGATAACGAGAGCACACAGTTACTTTACTCCTGGAGACTAACACAAAAACTACAGGAATCACACAGATCAACGACGGATGAATACGAACATATAAAAAACTGCATTAAAGACGCAGCGCTAGAAGCCTTAGGGCCACAGGTACGAAGAGTAGATAAACCATATTGGTGGGATAAAGAAGTGGAAGAAAAGATAAAAAGAAAGAAGGAAGTATATCTACAGTTATTACAACAGGGAGACGAACATACAAAACAACAATATAAAAACTTGAATAAAGAAGTCAAACGAGAAGTGGTTAAAAAGAAAAATAGTACATGGGAACAAAAATGCCAATACCTAGACAACCATATAGGAGGGACAAAGAGCTCTGAAGCCTGGAGAACTATAAAAACGATGAGAACAACGACAAAAAACCAAGTCATAATAAATAGAATACCAGAGAACACATGGGTAGAGCATTTTGAGAACTTATTAACAGAGAGAAGAGAAAGGTTTAAACAGACAAATGAACAAGTGGAAGTAGAAGGAAGAATCGAAATATCAATAGAACAAGTGAATGAAGCAGTTAAGGGAATGAAATTAAAAAAATCTCCAGGCCCAGGCGGAATACATCCAGAGTTGATTAGGTATGGATCATCAAAACTGTTTGAGATGATCCGAAAATTATTCGAAAGATGCTTAAACGGAGAAGAAGTTCCAGAAGAATGGAGACAAACGTATATCTCTCCAATACACAAAAAAGGCACAAAGATGGATCCTAAAAACTATAGAGGGATCGCAGTGATTGCTACTATAGGCCGACTATACTCAAAAGTACTACGAAACCTGATAGAAAATGATATCAAAGACAAACAACCCGAAGAACAAGCGGGATTTAGGGCCGGACGCTCCACTATAGATAATATCTTCACATTAAAAATTGCAATGGAAAAACGAGTGCAGAGAAATAGAGAAACTCATATAGCTTTAATAGATTTGGAAAAAGCATATGACAGTGTACCGATCTCCCAACTATGGATAGAAATGGGTAACTTGAAAATAAACCCAATTCTTATTAACGCCACTCAAAAATATTACGAACAAAACTTTGCAAGAATTAAAATGGGACAAGAAATCACCTCTCCTTTTCAAACAACAAAAGGACTAAGACAAGGCTGCTGTCTGTCACCCACCTTATTTAAAATCTATTTGGACAGATCCTTAGTGAAATGGGTAAAAAAATGTAGAAACATGGGAATAACGGTGGAAGAAAACAAGCTATATACACTTTTCTTTGCGGATGACCAGGTAGTAATTGCCGAAGACAGCTACGATCTTAGCTATATGGTAAGAAAACTGCAAGAAGAATATGAGGTGGCAGGTCTAAACATGAATATGACAAAATGTGAATATCTCTCAGTGGGAACAGATGAAATATGTGACCTAGTCTTGGAAGACGACAAAATCAAAGGCGTGCAATCCTGCAAATATTTGGGGGTCATTTTCAACAAGAAGGGAAATAGCGCAGATGAAATCAGGAAAAGAATAAACAAGGGCAGAGCAGCGACCCGTGCCTTAAACTCTCTTCTCTTGCAAAAAACAATTCGACGAGAAACCAAAAAACACATTTACGGTAGTATAGTCCAAAGTATTACACTTTACGGTTCGGAAGTATGGGACGTCACCAAAGCTAATAGAAACAAACTTTTGACGACAGAAATGGATTATCTGAGACGAAGCTGCGGTAGATCGAAACTGGAGAGAGTTAGAAACGAACAAATAAGAAACGAAATGAAAATGGAGAGAAATATCAATGATGACATAGAAAGAAAACAATTAATCTGGTTCGGACATGTTAAAAGAATGCCAGAATACAGATGGCCTAGGAGAGTACTGGAATGGATCCCTCCTGAAAGAAGAAAGAGAGGACGACCACGGAGAAGTTGGCGCAACGATATTGATGAAGCAATGGCGGCAAGAGACTTAGAAGAGGCAACTGCATATGACAGAAAAAGATGGAAATTGGGGGCGGAGAAGCGGCGACAGCCGTAATAAATCCGTTATTATATATATATATATATATATATATATATATATATATATATATATATATTAAATATAAATATCTTTATTAAAAACTGTAGCCTCATACATTAACAACTATTTTAAAATATTCACAAAAAAGAACGACATATAAATTGACATGCTATTCGAATCGGGTAAAGAGGTTCTTAAACTTTTTTCTTGTGTCATGTTTAAGAAATTATGTTATATAGGACTAAATCACAATTGATAGTAATGAGAATTACATTTTACATTTGTAAATTATTCGTTGGGTCTGTTTTTAATTTTACTCGACAGATTAAATGCAGTTATCTAGATATCTTTAATTAAGTTTACTTATTTGTTTGATTATTATTACTGTTGCACAGTGGGCCAACTCGTTTTAAAACCCGGACATAGACCGAAAATGAATATACAGGGTGGTCCTTAAGTAATTGTACAAACGAAAACCGTAAATTCTACACTTTAAAATATTACGATTTAAGCCAAATTGCTTTAATAAAATGTTGATATTAAGAAAGATACAGGGTGTTAAAGTGCAAATTTAAATTTCTATTTTTCGCTATAACTTTTATGTTTGTAAAGATTTATGCATAAAAATTTACAACTGGGTACTTTTAAATATGAGAAATTATAATTTGATACACACTTTGATGTAACTGATAGAGGGCGCCACATATGCCACATATGTGGCATAAATTTGCACTTTACTTTTTTGCTGTTTGAGTTACCTGTATTTTTGATAAAAAATATTAAAGATACATTATTTAAACAAAAAAAAGGTATACTTCTTACTAACTTCAAAACTTAACAGTTTTCGTGATAATCGCATTTTACAAATCAGCTGCATAATTCTGATTTAAGGCAATTACTCCAAGCAACGAAGGAAAAATAGACAAAAACATTAATAAATCTAAATTTTGGTATAAAATACCTTTTACTAAAGTCAATAGTTAACGAAATAATAAATAAAATAAATATATCAGCAGGATAATTAAGAATAAGATTTTACAAAAACAGAATAATAGGGATTTTACATCAAACATTTTACGTTTTATGTTAAATTAAAGTCATAATCAAAACATTTTGTTTACAAACCAAATTAAGAAATAGTTAAACTAAACATAACTTTTTGTCAACGTAAGTGTTTGATATGTCTACACCATTTTCTTTAATTCATTTGTCAATATATTACATAAAAGATCGTCACATGTTAAATAGCATCATTGGTTCTAAAGAAATTGCTGCAGTATTTATTTCTTCTTATAGTTGGTTGCGAATTTTTATGGGATTCTTATAGACACGTTGTTTTAATACACCAAAATCAAGCGGATTAAATTCTGGGATACGTGGTGGCTATAATGTATAATGGATGAATATATTCTTTTGGATACATATCCAAACCTTATGGTATATTAGGGAACTACATCTTATTTGTGGCAGAGGTTAAACTGTGATGTATTTGATTCATTGGTTACTTATATAAACACGGAATAACCTCTAGATGTCATTACTTATTTATATGATTACGTTACAGATTACGAGTAACTATAATTACATCTCGAACAAATTATCTATTATGATTAACTAACTAACTAATATTATGCTAAACTAAATTACCTGTGTGTTTACTATATTTATAACAATATCGGTTATTAGGCCAACGATGATGTTTTTGTAAAAATGATGAGTCTTTAAGGTTAGATTGGTAGCAAAAGTATTATGAAACAAGACACATATGTGTTATTCAATACCTGGGCTTTAGTTTCTAATTGTGCTAATAAAAATGGTTAAATAATTTACGTAATGAATGATAAGTATTCTTTTGGGATTTTTTATAAATTAAATAATTATGTATTATAATTATAAATAATTGCATCAATATCTCACCACATTGCAAAGAATATGACTGCCACGATAAATCCAATGTTCAATTAAACAGTTATATTTAAGTATGTTCTCACTGCCTTCACTCTAGAATGTGGTGGTGTACCATCTTACATAAACCACATATTTTGGGTTTTCAGCATTTTACAATAGGGAAAAAGTAATACAACTCCAGTAGGTATAGAAACTTAAGAAGCGATATAAAAGGGAAATTGTAAACATGATGACGGCCAACGTCTGAATGTGGACACGCCACCTAAAGAAGAAGATGAAGAATATTTTCATAAGACATTTAGCAGCCATAACAAAAATTTTGTAATGTTACATTATCATCTTTGAGTTATTGTAATAAGAATAAACTGTGAATTATGCTTATCTACAGGTATTCAGTGCTTCACCGCACAAATATTACAACTTAGAATTATTATGCAGCTGACTTATAAAATGCGAATATCTCGAAAACGGTTAAATTTTAAGGTTATCAACAAGTATACGTTTTCCTTGTGAAAATAATGTATCTTTAATATTTTTTAACACAATTAGAGCTAACTTTAAGAGCAAAAAAGTTAAGCGCAAATCTATGCCACACATGTGGCATATGTGGCGCCCTCTATCAGATACAGTAAAGTTTGTATAAAATTATAATTATTCCTTTTTTAAAGCATCCAATTTTAAATTTTTGTCCAAAAATATTTACAAACGCAAAAGTTATAGCGAAAAATAGAATTTTAAATTTCCACTTTAACACCCTGTATCTTTCTTAATATCAACATTTTATTAAAGCAAGTTGGCTTAAATCGTAATATTTTAAAGTGTAGAATTTACGGTTTTCGTTTGTACAATTACTTAAGGACCACCCTGTAGAAACGAATTACGAATTTTATATTTAAAATGCAAAATTCAAAATGCAGGATCCAATATGGCTGATTAAAAATTTAACATATTCGTGCGAGATTTTGGATATAAGGTATTTTAATGTCACTGATTACGAATTAGATGCCGAAATCGCAAAATTCAAAATGGCGCATAAAATATAGATCACTCAAATACTCAAATTTACCAGATTTATGTAAAATTTTGGATATAATGTGTTTTGACATCACTGATTACGAATTAGAGGTCGGAATTGCAAATTCAACATGGCGGATTAAAAAGCAAACATTTATCGAGTTCGTTGGATATACGGTATTAAAAAGTAACTCATTAACCCTTTCTTTACCAGCGACGTTTTTAATACCATGCCGTTTGTATACGGTATCAAATTTTTTTTACACCCCTGCCAGCCCCATTGCCGCATTTATCCGGCATCGTTACAGTGCCATCAGCCCCAATCCCGTATTGGTACGTTCGAACATGCATTGTGATGAACCCACTGCTGTATTGATACGGCAGCTTCTGATACACGGCGTTTCCTGCCAGGAAAATAGATTGTTTTCTTTCCTTTCTAAATCCAGGTATCGTTAATTAAATTATACATGAAACAAATAATTTTGCTGCAGCGGAAGTTTGCACAAATAAAAAGATTGCTTGGTCGCCACTTACAGAAAATAAATTTTTTACATTTATCGCTGTGTTATTGCTCGCAGCACGCCATAGAAAAGCCAAACTTACAGAAAATTTGTCCACAAACCATTTGTTATATACACCCATATTTTCTAGTGTAATGTCCCGGAATCGCTTTCAGTCTATACTGAGAATGTTACACTTCGCTGAAAATACTGATCAACCTCAAGCGGATTCTTATTACAAGGTGTGAGGCGTTTTTTTGCAGGTAAAAAACTCATTTGTTAATAATTTTACGCCATTCCAAAATCTGGTAATCGACGAAAGTTTGGTTCTATTCAAAGGACGGCTACAGTTTAAACAGTTTATAAGAACCAAACGCTATCGATTTGGAATAAAATTGTTTCTTTTGTGTGACTGTGAAACGGGTTATGTGTTAGAATTTATCGTTTATGTAGGTAAAAACACCGAAATAAATCATTATGAGGCTATCGGCCTCTCAGGATCTGTGGTTGCCACTCTTATGAAACCATACTTGGACAAAGGTCACTCGCTCTTTACTGATAACTGGTACACGTCTCCTAGTTTGTCAAGTTACCTATTTTACCACAAAACTAACTCTTGCGAAACAGTCAGGGCCAACAGAAAACACTTGCTTAATTTAGCAGAAAAACTTCAAAAAGGTGCAACTTCCTTAATGTCGAGTTGCAATATGTTGGCACTAAAATAGAAGGATCGAAGACTGGTCACTATGCTTACTACCATGCACCAAGACAAAATGGTAGAATTACCTAAAAAAAACAGAAAGACAAACAAATTCATTAAAAAACCAGCTTGTGTAATAGATTACAATATGAATATGGGAGCAGTGGACAGGACTGACATGTTACTAAGTTCCACAGAAAGCGTCAGGAAAACTGTCAAATGGTATAAAAAGCTCTTGTTTCACATATTGGACCTTTCTATTCTAAATGCACATGCAATATACCTTACACAACACCCAGAAAAAACACCATTGGCCCAGTTTCACTTGAATTCTATTCGTCGGCTTCTAGACAGGTACGTGGATCTAATCTTGAAATTATCTTGTTACAATGAGATGTTATTTTTAGGTATCATTTACCAAAACATACAACTGTAGTGCCTGTGGCACGAACAAAGTTCGTAGATGCATTGTTTGCTCAACAACAAAGACTCAAGCAAAGAAGCGGCGCGAATCAAGGTACATGTGTCGGGAATGTGACGTGGATCTCTGTGCACATCCTTGCTTTGGCATTTACCATACCCAGAAACAATTCTAATGACTACTTTCGTATTCATTTCATATTTAGTTTATAGTTAGTTATTAAAAATACTTTCGTTTTATATTTTTTTGAACAATAAAGAGCATTTTCCTAGTTTTTATTTGCATTTAATGAGCAACCGTATATATACCTCTCTGGTACTGCTAGCACTTCAAAAACCTTGGAAACGGTGGCACTGCGTCGCTGATCAGGTCTGGTAAAGAGAGGGTTAAGCAAAAAAGTTTTTCATTGCCGTATTCGAAATTTTTATTACATATAAATACACCGATTTATAATCGCTACCGGATTGTAAATTTAAAGGTAGCTGAAAGAGCTTTGAAATACCTTTCATTTCATACACCGATTTATAATCGCTACCGGGTTGTAAATTTAAAGGTAGCTAAAAGAGCTTTGAAATATCTTTCATTTCTGCTGGTACGTTTTCTCTTTTGAAAGTTACATGTACTGGAAGCTCGATATCAGTAGTAGTATTACCGTTATTTATAGTGTCTGTTCTTTGCTTTTTACTGGTTTATGAGTCTCCTTAAAAGCCCTTTAGTATTTGGCTCCTCGTTCTGGAAAACTTAATGTGATCACTATAGGGGCACCGTTCACACAAAAGTTTATTTGCGTGGCGTAAACCAGTTCAGATCTGCTACTAAACTGTTACTCGATGATCTTAGTTCTTCCGTACTGTGTCGCTTCGTTTGGTCAAATAATGAGCGTTGCGGTAGACTTCTTTTCTGCCCTCTGTCTATGCTGCTGATTTATTTATATACAATTTTTTAAGAAATATAATTATTATCATAGTAACGTAAAACATATAGTGTTAAAATGAACAATAATGCGAACTCAGTCGCTATTTACATTTAAATGGCTAAGAGTCATTTAGCGAAGTGGAGCGATGTGAAGAAAATTGTAGTAGAAAAATGTAGTCAATGATTTATAAAAATTTTAGTGTTTCGCGATATAGATTAAAATACATTTTAGTTTAAGTCTATCTATCATGTGTAATCTCAATATCTCGGTTGGTTTACTCTCAGGTATAATAATCACGACTTCTGTGGCAATGTCGCGATTCGTAACATTTATAGATTAGTGAGTGGCATGCCACCGGAGTTGGAATATTATATATTGCAATCTAGAAATGATTTCTTAGAATTAAAGTTCGAACCCTTGTTTTTCCCTTGATAGGGAAGCGAGAGAGCCAAATTTGCCTAAAATGAATTACGGCTTTACGATTGTCTTACAACAATTTATTTTTTATACTTACACCAAAAATAAAACCGTTTACTTCATCTTTAATTCCCTCATCGTCGATTCCTCCCAGTTTGATTTTAGTGGACAACATCAAATCTAACAATCTCATTCTTTTAGATTTATACTGATTCGAGTTTATGTCGGAATCAAAGGACTTGCTTCTCTCACTGATCACATTCGAAGAAAAATCGTTTAGAATCTTTAAAACATTTTGATGTCTTTTACCAGAAGAACTGAGTTTATATAGCCAAGGTATTAAGAACCAAGACCTAACTATTCGGTATATAAAATCTTCGCCGTAGTCGTGGACTGCTTGAACGTAGTCTTCACATTTAGGATCTTCTTGGAAATCTTGACCAAATGCTGTTTCTAAAAAGAAATACACAATAAAAATTTTAAAACACTGACTTTCTTCTCAAGCCATATCTTTATAAGTGACAGATAAAAGTTTTTGTAGAATAATGTCAATTCTTTAGCTCCCCTCATTACCAGATTAAACTATTTAATTTATTTAAGTAAACAACCCTTATTTTATATATTCAGTAAAATACAATTGTGATAATATAGATGTTTCAATTAGATCTTTACTCTTAGAGAGTCCTAACATTCTTTTTTAAGCCAATTTTTCATTGTGACTTCTAAACTCTCAATTCTAACTTACTTAGCTGTGACACAGTATATAAGTTTTTTATTACGGAGTTTATGTGATAAATAACGGATTCAATGAATGTTCAATTTAAAGGCTAAAAGTGGATTAAGTGTCCTGATAAACGTGCTAAAGATACAAAGAAATCATAAAAATCATCAATATAGTCTCAAATTAATTTTACCAGAAATTTAGATGATCCAAGGCAGAATTTACAAAACAGTCATCAGACCAATACATACGCGGCAGAAACAAGACCTGACACAGAGAGAACAAAAAGGATGTTAGAAACAGCAGAGATAAAAACACTTAGAAAAATTGATGGTAAGACACTATAGGACAGAGCTAGAAGTACAGATATACGACGTAGAAGCAAGGTGGAGAACATCAAAAACTAGGTAAGAAATAGAAGAGTAGAATGTGGAAAATGGGGCGGCCAATAGAGCCTGATACACTGCGACCTTTGCAGATCTATTTTGTTTCCCCCTTATTTTAAAGCACTTTATCTAGCTTGGTCCTCTTAATGAGACTCAACAGCCTTGATAGTGGCCTTTTCATGTAGCCTGGTGCTTCCGGTTTTTCCTCTCCGAGTTCTAGAAACCGCATTCGTGCGAGACCTTCGCAATGGCACAGAACGTGTAGAGCGGTTTCCTCTTCTTCCAGACAGAAACGACAGGTGTCCTCTTTTGTCAGGCCTATGAGACTCAAGTGTCTATTGAGTCTACAGTGCCCAGTGAGCAGACCCACTATCATTCTGACAGTCCTGCGTCTGTGCGAAAGTAAATTTAGCCGAATGTCCTTTGATGAACTGTTTGGCCTGCCTCTGTCCTGGTGAGTTGTTCCACCACTCAAGAGACTTCTGTTGCACCCATTTGTGTATGGCTGCCCTTTTTATCGTATTTGCGATTCCAAAGAAGGGTTCCGGACCAACCAGTGGCGTAGATGCGCCTTCTCGGGCCAATTCATCGGCCTTCTCGTTGCCACGATGACCCTTATGTCCCGGCATCCAGGCAAGTGTCAACCTGTTTTGACTTCCCACCTGAGAGAGGACATCCAAACAGTTCCATACCAGCCATGAATCGACCTGTACCGAACTGAGAGCCTTTAGAGCCGCTTGACTATCCGAATAGATAACGATGGAGTCGTTATCTACATTTCGGCCGATTAGTTCCATAGCGCACCTGTGTATAGCAGCTAATTCGGCTTGAAATACGGTCGCGTATGTTCCTAGACATACCCGGACTTCGGTCCTTGGTTTTATGCCATATATTCCAGCCCCCGTACCTGTATCCGTTTTGGAGCCGTCCGTATACCATATTGAGTTTGCTGTTAGCGGCGAACCAGTTTCCCAGTCCTCTCTTTTACAGTACAGATATACGACGTAGATGCAAGGTGGAGAACATCAAAAACTAGGTAAGAAATAGAAGAGTAGAATGAAACGATCATGTAAGCCGAATGACAACAAATAGAGTAGTAAAGACGGCAAGAGACGGTTTCCCAAAAGGAAGACGATCAGTGGGAAGACCACGCAAACGATGGAATGACATCTTACTAGAGGCACATTGAAAAACAGACAAAAGTCATGTCTGTATAAAAAGAAGAAGAAGAAGGAGAAGAAGGCTTAGTGTCACAGTTAAAAAGCCTCTTCTTCTTCTTCTTCTTTGAGTACCGTGCCCAAGTTTTAGGCGTGGATAGCTTCCATGACGATTTGCCGATATCATTCTCGATCTTGCGCGGCATCTAATAATTCATCTGCTTTTAAGCCATGACGAAGGTTTTGGAGCCATGAGTATTTCTTCCTACCAATTCCTCTTTTTCCGTAGATCTTTCCGTTGAGTATCAACTGCATTATCCTGTATCTGCTTCCTCTCAATATATGCCCCAGATATTCGAGTTTTCTGTTTTTTATCATCTTTATTAAGTCGCCTTCACCTTGACCTACTCTGTTCAAGACTTCTCTGTTTGAAATGTATTGAACCCATGATATTCTGAGTATTCTACGATATAACCACATCTCGAAGGCTTCTAATTTGTTCATCATGTTAACCTTCATAATCCAGGTTTCACGTCCATACATCCATACAGGATACACAGCATTTTTGGAAGTTAATTCTTAGCTGTAAGTTCAGCTGAGAATTGCTCAGAATAGATCTAAGTTTCATAAATGCTCCTCTTGCAATTTCTATACGAGTTTTAATTTCTTCATCCGGATTTAGTGTCTCGTTTATCCAACATCCTGGGTATTTAAAACGGTTAATTTTTGTTATCGGTTCATTATTGGCAATTAGTTGTATAGCGCCGAGGTCTTGTTTACTAACCACAAGTAACTTTGTCTTTGTTGTATTTATGCTTAGTCCGTTATTAGAGCATTCTATAGTAACTCGATCTATTAGAAATTGAAGATCTTCGATACTTTCAGCCATGATCGCGGTGTCATCTGAATATCTGATGTTGTTAATAGTTTCTCCCCCGATTCGAACTTCACATTGCGCTTCCAAGGCTTCGTTAAAAATTATTTCTGAGTAAACGTTAAACAAAGTTAGGGACAACACACAATCCTGTCTAAGACCTATTTGAACACAAATGATGTCTGTTTCTTTGCCATCTACCAGAATAGACTCTTCTTGATTCCAATTTATCACCTCTACACATCGTCTCGTAAAAATCAGAATGGTAATTACATTTTACAGACCAGTAAGTACAAAATTCTGTCTTCAAATAGTTGTTGGTAAGAATAGTCATATTGTGTTCAGGGAGATCTATTGTACAAGGTACATAAATATGATTTTTCTATACCGGTAAAATAATTGTACGTTTTAGTTTTCTAAATCCTACAACAATATTTTTTTAGTCTAGAGTAAATAAGAGTCAGACCAGGTTTTTATTTTACGTAGATCAGAAGTTATAATTACACGAAGAGTTGCAATATTTAAGTTTCTCCATGTAATATCGGTATCATCAGCAAGAAGAAAAATTTTTCCATCGATTTTTAAGTTAGTGATGTCATTTATGAAGATAAGAAAAAGTAGAGGACCCAATACTGAACCTTGTGGTACTCCACATACAATGCTTTTGTAACTAGAGTCAGTATCATTTGCTCTAACTAGTTGTTTTCTATTTCCCAAGTAAGATTGGAACCAATTCAAAGAAATACCTCGAATTCCGTAGAAATGTACTTTTTTTATCAAAATGTGATTTACACAATCAGAAGCTTTGGAAGAGTCACAAAAAACAGTGGCAGTGTAAAAATTATTATTATTTTTTATTTTTTTTTTATTCGAATCTACTCTGTATGAGTACGAGAAACAAATTCGTTAGGATTTCTGCCTAGATGAATAGACATGTCGTGGAATGCAAATTTTAGATTCCCCATGTCTCTTTTAACATCTTTATCATCGTCTGGTCATGCCTTGCAATTTTTAGAAGGCTCCAGATTAAAGCAGAAATCTGAATTTGTTTCGAAACTATCTTACCGATTTTTCTATCAGATGTCGCTATTGCGTCCATAACGAAGCCATGTTATTGTTGCTTCTAATAAGACAAAGAAGATTATTTTTCACGTTAAGAACGGCTATGAATAACTATTCTGATGAGACTTATTAAGTCGAAATACGTATCAATAGATACATAGACGCTTTGAACGTGAAATCAAATCTTTTCTGTCTTTTTCATCGTAAAAATTATTGTTTAGTGCTTGATAGACCTCATGTAGTACAGAAAACTTAGCATCACTGGTACATTTATTAAATAAAAAGCCGAACTGACTTTATAAGATGTTATTTTCAACGAGAAAGGACATAAGTTGAGCTTTTATAAGTCTCTCAATCATTTTAAATATGACCGGTAGAAAGGCAATAGGTCTATAGTTGCAGACATTCGATTTTTCACCACCCTTATGAAGAAGAATAATAATGGCTGCCTTTAGGCACACATTAATTAGTGAGACCTGGATTTCCAACACATTTTTTGGGAGATTTAAGAAAATTTTTATGGATAGTCTATCAGTACTACAGGAAAATTTGCTTTTGATACTATTAATTGTTTGGATCAGTTCAGATTTATCAACTATTCTTATAAATAATGAATTTGAGACCTTTTTTGCATTGGTCAGATAGGAAATAGGATCTTGTTGTGGCAAAATAGTTGACATTTTTATAGGTTCCCAGACGATTTTGATAGTATATTTTTTAAGCTGTTTTGATAAGTTTTAGATAGGTACTAAATTTTTGGATGTACAGTAATGATCGCATACTCTTGGCTGATATGCGGATATTTTCGGTAGTCCAGGGTTTGTGATGTTTTGACTAGTTGTGAAACTGTGATTAATTGTAATTAAAGAAAATACCTTATTGAAATTACAGGCAAGCCTATGTAAAAAATAATTTTAATTTAGTCCACGTCCACAGAAGAAAAGTGCCACTCACAAGTAAGCACAAATTTTGGAATTTACAAAAGTTCTGAGCGGAAAAAATCCGACCTAAACGTTGGGTTTTCGAGAATGGTTTGTTGAGAGTGCTAAACTTGGTATATACTGCTTCATGATCAGATAGTCCTGCATTAATAATTGTAGAGCGTACATTAAGGGGTGAGAAATCTGAGACAATATAATTAATTGTGGTAGACGTTGTTTTAGTAATTTTTGTAGGAGAATTAACGTGCATTATGAAACAATACGATTTGAGTATATTGTCCTAGGATAATTGGGTAGCACAAGCAACAGCGTAATATTCAAGTCATTGCATAGAATTTTTCAGCTTTTATTGGGCAGGTCATCTAACAAATGTAGCAGGTTCTATAAAAATAGTTCCGTGGAAATAACAGTTTATTTTCTTGTTTTGTAATTTTTTAAAAAAATTTTTAAATTAATCTTTCAACGATCTTAAATAAATGGATACTTACCTCCAATTGAAAATAAAGTAAATCTGGTAATTGGATCCACTACATCGATATATGGTTTATCACAGTTTCCTTTGAAATATTGGACAAGGTGTTTCGTTTCTTTGTTAAAAATATGTAGAAAATCTTCTAATATTTTAAAATGAAAGGCAGGAGTCAATAATTTTCGTCTTTTATGCCACATCTTACCTGAAAATGTAAATTGTTATCATGATGTTTTTTTATTTGTTGACGGAAAAGATTTCTTTTTACTTTTAGAACTTCTGTACCAGTCGCTCTGATGATTCCTGCTAGGATGAAATACGTATAAGCAAATATACAGGGGCACTATACGGGAAATCAAATCTTAACTGTCTTTTTTTATTATTTGGGTTTACTCTTTATGAGTATAAGAAACCAATTCGCCAAGGATTTTTGCTTAGATAAGGAGATATGTTGTGGAATGCAACTTTTAGATTCTCCATATCTCCCTTATATCTTTTAGCAGCTTCTGTTCTGCCTTGAAATTTATAGAAGGTACAGATTAAAGCAAAAATCTGAATTTTTTGTTTCGTTAATAGAAATCTTTTGATTTCTGCTTTCGTGATTAAATTTTTTTTAGATTTGAAGAAACATTGATTTAATTCCCTTATCAAAATAAAACAAATATAAAAATCTACTAGTTCAAAACAAACCAGTTACTGGTTTGTTTCTAAACAACTAAAGATTTACTAACCTAATAACTTAATAAATACTTAATAATAAAAATGTAGCTATTACAGTAGAGAAAGTTAGATACGCACTATCCAGAATAAAGAATAGTCGATCCTCAGGTCCTGGAAATATTCCCGTTGAGTTACTAAAAGCAGAACGCCTGTTTCTATGAAACAGAATAACGTAGCTAATGCAAAACTCCTGCTAACAAATACAGATTTTATTGGAATGGAAAACAGAAAAGGAAGGTATAAGAAGATCAATTATTATCAAGGTTTTAGTGTAAATATTACAATAGGTCAACTTTTCTGTATTTAATGGTTTAGACAGATTGAAGATCAAAGCGATTTTACACCAGATAGTTCCTATGTGGACAACTTATTAATGTTACAACTTCTTCTTCTTCTTTTTCAGCTTTAAGTAAACTAACTTTGGACATAGGCCTCCCCAAATCAATCCAGTGTTTTCTATTTTGCGCCACTTGCTTCCAGTTGTATCCTCCGATCTTCTTAATGTCATCAGCCCATATCATTTATGATCTTCCTGTGCTTCTCTTTCCTAACTATACATTTCGTGTTTCCATCATTTATCCTTCAGCCGAGCATTGTGTCCTGCGAAGCTCCATTTTAATTTGCCAGTATGTTCTCCTGCGTCTTCTACTTTGGTTTTGCTTCTAATCCATTTGTTTGTTTTTTTGTCTATAAGTCTCACCCCGAGAATTGATCTTTTCATCGCTCTTTGTGCCTTTACTATTTTATCCATATTAAACTTGGTGAGTGTCCACGTCTGTGAACCATACTTGAGTATAGAGAGGATACACTGATTGTAAATTCTTGTTTTCAAATATTGTTCTATTTTAGTGCATTTCAAGATTCAACTCAGTTTTCCACATCCTGCCCACGTTAATCTTATTCTTCTGGTAATTTCGGCAGTTTGATTTTCTTTGTTAACTTTTAATATATGTCCCAGGTAGATGTATTCGCTTACTGTTTCTAAATTTATGTCGTTCAACGTAATTCCCCAAATGGTCGGTTATTTGTCATTATTTTTGTTTTTTCCAAGTTCATCTTAAGATTTACTTTTTCCTAAGCTTGAAATAGTTGCGTCATCATGGTCTGTAGTTCTTCGAAACTTGTAGCGAATATTACAATGTCATCAGCGTATCTCAAATGACTCAGTTTTCTTCCATTAACTTTTATTCCTTTATCTACTCAGTTAATGGCTTTGAACACATCTTCCAGTCCAAGTGTGAATAGCTTTGGTGAGATAACATCTTCCCGGCGAACTCCTCTGTTGATTGGTATAGCTTTGGTTTTCGCATCTCTTTGTATTTTCATTGTAGCTTTCTTGTAAATCTTTGTAGCTCTTCCTATTGCCCAAAGTTCTATGAAGTCGAATGCCTTTTTATAATCAACGAAGCCAATTTATAAGTTCAACTGATATTGTTTGGCTTTCTCTATTAGCGTTCTGATTGTAAGAAGATGATCCGCTATACTGTAACCCTTTCGCAATCCTGCCTGCTCTACCGGTTGATAGCTATCGAGCTTCGACGTTAACCTGTTAGTTATTACTCTCATAAACAGTTTGTACATTTGGGATAGCAGGGAGACTGGCCTATAGTTCTTCAGATCTCCCCTGTTTCCTTTTTTGAAGAGAAGTATGGTCACACTTTCATTCCAATCATCTGGGATATCTCTGTGAAGATATTCGTTGAAAAAAATTTTCAATTCTTCGAGAATAATTTCACTCCCCTCTTTTAACATTCCTATAAGTATTCTATCTGGGCCCGAAGCCTTATTGTTCTTTAGTTGTGCCATAGCTTGTTTTATTTCGAAGGATTCTATGTTAGGGAGTATTTCTGAGTTGACATTCGTTATCTTTCTCTTAAAATCTTCCTTTGCAGTGTTATCTGGGTTTTTGTTTGAGGAATATAAATCACGGTAAAATATTTAAGTAACTTTTAGGATTTCGTCCCTTTCTCTTATTTCTTTTTTATCTTTATCCTTCAATGAGATTATTATAGGCTTTCCTAAGTTTGATCTAAAGCATTTCAGGCCTCGATTTATTTCTATTATTTTTTCTACCTTGTCTTTATTGTATATCCTTAAGTATTCCTTTACTTCCTTTTTTATTTATTTATTTAACTCTTTGTGTCTTTAACTCGGTTTTTCCGATGCTTTCCTTCGCTTAGAAATGTGGGTCTCTTTTCCATCAACCGTTTTGTTCCATCACTTATTCAGTCTTCTTTATTTTTCGTTTTCTTTGCACCAGTCAGTCCTGCTTTCAAAAGCCTTCGTTGCATTTCTTTATTAATCTGATTACAATAATTATGTGGCCTGTTTCTACTGGTTTTCGTCTATTTAACAAGAATGATTGCTCTTAAAAGGCGATGATCACTTCCAGTTGTGAATCGATTGAGAGCAGTTATATCTTCAAAAATGTTTTGTTCCTACACAAAAAGTAATCGATCTAGTTTTTCTTTCTTTTTGCGAGATATCCACGTCCATTTTCGGTTCGCTGGTTTCTTGAAGCGTGTGTTTATGGCATATAAAGTTTGTTGTTCTAAGAAGTTATATAATTTTTCTCCTCTTTCATTTCGTGTGCCATAACCATGCATCCCTATTTTGGTTTCAGTATTTTCTTCTTTTTACCTAATTTTGCGTTAAAATCTCCCATAATGATGGCATACCTTGTATTATTTTCTTCTAATGCTGTAATCAAAATTTTCGTAGAATATTTCAACTACCTCTTCCTGATGTATTGTTGTGGGAGCATACACTTGTATAACCTTGATCTTGGTTTTATTATCTAGGTCTATTATAATATAAGTTACTCTATCAGAAACGCTTCTATATGTAGAAATGTGGAAATTTCTACATTTCTACATTTCTACATTAATTTTATAACAAATAACAAAAAAGTTTATAGATGCAAAAAATGCATTTCTAGACCTACAAAAAGGCACGAAAATGTTCCAAGATGCTTCTATTATCGTAACTCAGTAAAACTGTGATATGTAGGACAAAATCAACTACTAATTTGTGCAATTATATGTTGGTTTTTAAACAAATATTAAGATTAAATGACAAAACTCACCATTACTCGTTAAAACTCCAACTCCAATCCAGTCTTCGAGCATTCGATAAAATATACTTTTCTGGTTATGTTTCGAGTTCGACAAAACAAGCTACAAACAAAATAGGTTTTCACAATCATTAAAAGAATACTTAAAAACTTACCTGTATATCCTCTGGAGTAATCAAGTTAACGATAGCGAACCCAAAGGCATATTTCTTATACATGGGAAAGTATGTATTACACAGGTCTCTGTCTCTTTGAAAAACTCGCTCTAAAATTAGATAATTGTTTAGTTAACACCTGTTTGTTACTGTTTCTGTAAGATTTAGATAGAGGTGGCCAAAAGAGATAAATCTCCAGGCATTGAAACACTATCAGGAGAAATACTGCAGTCACCAGGCGACAGAGGGTTAAATATCATCCATTCTATCTGTGTCGCTATTTGGAATTCGGGAAAATGGACATCTGATTGGTGTAGCTAAATTTATATTCCACTACACAAAAAGGGAGTTACTACGCGATGTGAAAACGACTGTACATGGTCACTTATAACACATACCAGCAAAATCTTGTTGCATATCATCAAAAATAAATTAAAAATTGACCTACATTATCAAATACCACAGAAACAAGCGAGGTTTGTATAGGGAAAAGGTACACGTGAGCCTAAACCTAAAAGAAAACTCATTAAAAAAGTCGAGATAATTTTAAGTACCGATGATAATATGCTCCGTTGACTACTAGAAGGCATGCGGTTGTGAAATCTGGATAAATCTTTGGTCCGTTTTAATAGAAACACGTATTACTATAACTAGATTAATTAGAGTGACTGATATCAGAATTTTCCTGGATCAAACAAAAGCCCAGTAAGAGTATTTCAAGAAAATCAAATTACAGTTAAATGATATGATTAAAAAAGGTGATAACTCTAAAACAATCAAATTCATTAATAATAAGCCTACAATAGTCCAGAAAGACATAAATGTATCTCAAAAAAAAAAAATAAATATTGATGTTTTGTTAAACAAAATGGACCAAACCAAGTCTGCTGTATTATTGTCCTAAAATAATAGTAGTTAGCGAAGCTCGAGTGTTATTGAAGATTCTGAAATTGCTTTGTGTGGGTATAAGATGATACGCTGCAATTCATCTAAACGATCTACAGTGTATGTTTTACTATAATGGGATAAATTATAAATGGATAAATGGAATAGAATTCAAGATAAATGTTTTGTTCTATATGTTCAGTGTGCTACCGCTAAAACTTTTGTTAAAAAAAGATAATTTTTGGTGTAAATTTATTAAAGTAGATATTGGTTCTTACAAGATTGTTTTGGGTGGCTATATCATTCACCTTCTAGTTCTAATGCAGTATTTTTAGAAAACTTATAGCACATTTTTGATGAATTATTTAAAAGTAATGTTAATAGTTATTTAACCAACAAGTGTATTAATAAGGGCGATTAACAATTGAGATATTTTAACGCGTGAGCAAAGCGAGCGCGTTAATGTTTGAGATTGTTAATCGCCATTTTAATTCACGAGTTCGTTACAAAACTCTTCCGTCGGCCGTACTTTTCAGAAATAAAGATATCTTAGTTTAAATATTTATTTACTTAACGATAAACAACAATTTTTTCAAATGTATTGGAATATTCTTCGACATTGAAAGAGCCTTTGATACAGCTTGGCGCCACCGTATCATCAGATTACTGTACGATTTAGAAATCAAAGGACATTGCCTTGCATTTATAAAAAACTTCTTATATAAAAGATATATCCAAGTTAGAGTAAATGGTAATTTGTCGTCAAAAGTGGAATTGGAAAATGGAATTCCTCAGGGATCTGTTATAAGTCCTACGCTATTTATAATTGCCATAAATGATGTTCTACGAAATTTAAAACTTCCACTTTAATTAATTAATTAATTAATTAATGCACTTTAAAGGCCGCTTGTATGCTGACGATCTCGTAATATTTGGTCAATGCAAAAACTTAAACAACCTCTCACAACTTGCACAGGGTTTCTTGTTAGATATTGACAAATGGTCAAAGAAAACTGGATTTATCTTTTCAACAACTAAAACTAAATATATAGTATTTTCTAAAAACAAAGTCAGTACACCAATCTCATTATATCTATACAACCAATCGCTACAACAAAAAGATTCGCTAAAATTGCTAGGAGTTACTTTTGACAGAAAGTTGAATTGGAAAGAACATATCAATAATCTAGCATGTAAATGTTACAGAAGATTAAATTTACTAAAAATTCTAGCACACAAGAATTGGGGTTCAGACAGGAGTACATTGCTAATTATATACAGAACTATGATACGATCACAGCTAGACTACGCGGCTATAGCTTACGACTCGAAATCAGTACTTAAAAAGCTCGATACTATTCATAACACAGCACTCAGAATATGCCTGGGAGCCTTTTGTACAACACCGATTGAAAGTTTACTTTGCGAAGCAAATGAATTGTCGTTAAATGATAGAAGAGCTTACCTTAGTCTAACATATGCAACAAAAATTAAAGATAATGCAAAAAATCCTGTCTATAGAAATACTTTTACCGATAATTACCCAAACCTTAATGCAAATCACCGTTCTAATAAACCTTTCTATAAAAGAATAAAAGACCATTTGCATCTGTTTGATATTGTCATACCTGAATGTCTTCCATACACATATGATCATAATCCACCTTGGATTCAAAACATACCATCATGTAACTTACGTCATTTGATAAAAACTCCACTAATCCTGATCTAATTATTTCTCATTTTAGAAAAATCATTAGTCGTTATAAAAATCATACCCAGATATACACTGATGGTTCAAAATCATCCGAAGGTGTGGGAGCGTCTGTAGTAACTCCAGAGAAGGTTCTTAAATTCAAACTATCTAATGTTAGTACTATCTATACAGCTGAACTGTATGCTCTCTATCGCGCCATAGAACTAATCAATCTGACAACAAACTCCAAATATATTATCTTAACAGACTCACTTAGTGCCATACAAAGCATCCGACAACTGTATCCAAAAAACCCGCTTTTAAAAAAAATTAAAACAGTCCTTCTTCAGGCTTATATCAATCATAATGAGATAAATTTCATCTGGATCCCATCCCATATAGGAATAAAAGTCAACGAAACTGCTGACCATAGTGCGAAAGACGCGATAGTGAGTGACGTTTCCGAGATCGTAAACACATCAGTATCAACGGATATAAAAGCTTATATAAAAAAATCAATCTTAAGTGCGTGGAAAAATAAATGGAATGTGTCGAATTCAAAATTAAAACAAGTGAAACCCAGCATAGAGGCATGGAATGTGTTACCTAAGTCAAGAAGCCAAGAAATAATAGTAACGCGCCTCAGACTCGGACATACTAGGTTAACGCATGATTACTTAATTAAAAAGTGCGAACCGCCGCGATGTGAAACGTGTAATACGACACTAACAATAATGCACCTACTATGTGAATGTCCCCTCTACAATCAACAACGAAGCAATAACAAGATACCAGGAACACTAATAGAAGCTCTAGGTGCAGACTGTAACTTTAACAATACTCTGAATTTCTTGAAAGACATTAATAAGTACCACAATATTTAATAAACCAAATTGTATTGAAGTAATTGTACCTAATGTAATCCACTAATTTTTCGCGAATGGCCATTTGGTCGATGCGATTTTCTAAATAAAAAAAAACAATTTTTTCAGCGTCATTGACTTTATTCAAAATATCCTTAGTGGTAGTTTTATTATAGAAAACATTAATATTCGAAATGGTGCAATTACTGAAATTAAAGAAAGATATTGATAGATGATTATCTGCTGTATAGCATTTTGACAAATTTATATTTAAGTCTTCTTGGACCTCTGTAAATTCTGTGATAGAAGAAGAAATTCTGGTGGAGTTAAATTAAACTCTTCGTCAATATCCATCCTTTGATTTTTCAAATACACAGAATTTTAAACAATAAAGTAAATAATGACATACAATGACAGATTGTACTAACAGCGGCTACTTCATTTTAAATTAATTTTTTAGTGGGAACATAAATAGGTATATGTTTGGTTGCCTACACCACAGGTCACTGCCAAATACCGGGCGTTTAATTAATTTATGCAAGCAGTGTATGTTGTGTTGCCTATAATGAAATCGTTCATTAATAGAAAATCATTCATTAACAGGGGTCATTAATCAATGATTTTGAGGGTGTTAAAATTGATCATAAATGGACGGTCGACGGAAATTGTATTTTACGTGGTGATTTTAATTTGGATTTTTTAAGTATTAGCTTCTATACCCAGAAAATTAAAGCAATGTCACTTTGGTGAGTATTTCGTCTCGACAAATAGTTGAAACTATCGACTCCGAAGAATTATGGAGTTTGATAATCAGAATTTTTATCCCAGTATTTATGAATTTAGGATACTATCACTGAGTGACTTGGCAGTCATAGTTAAGTCGTTAGATAATAGGAGTACTATTAATGAAATATTAAACTCCAAAATTTTAAAGAGTTTTTTGTAACTTGTGGTCACATTATATATATATATATATATATATATATATATATATATATACCCGGTATTTAGGCGGCACACGCCCTTCCAGTAGGGATCTATGGAGGAGTATCACCAAGCCGCAAGCCCTTATCTCTTGCCGTACTGCTCCACCATAGGCCGATCAGATACCAGCATATTCTAGACTAAGCCGCAGATTCATTTAGAATTTTAAACTGCTGCGTTAGCCTTTTTGTTTTCTGTACACCGAGCTGGGGATTGAACTGACATCTCTCGCAGTGAAGCGAAGGAGAAGCCAGCCGCCCAGCCCGCTTGGCTATCCGATAAATACTTCTCTTAGATTAAATATCAAAAATCAAAAGTTAAAAATACTATTAAGGCGGATGAATTTAGACCTATAAATATACTTCCGCCCATTGAGAAATTATTAGAGTTGGTAGTATATGATCAAGTTATGAATCACGTTGATAAAATTGAAAACTTAATAAACACTCAGTATGGTTTTCCTAAAAAGTATTCCCGCGACACTGCACTGCAACTTTCACTTTGTAAATTCAGGTCTGAATTGGACAATGATAATTATGTAATAGTAGTATTCCTTGATTTAAAAAGAGCTTTTGAAACTATTGAGCGTAATATACTTCTCACTAAATTAGAAGGCTATGGTGTTGAAGAAAATGTTCTTGAATGGTTTAAAGATTACATATTGGTTAGAAAGCAATAAGTGAGGATTAATTATGTTACTTCTTCTGAAATTAGTGTTAATATTGGGGTATCGCAAGGTAGTGTCTTAGGACCCCTTTTGTTCATATTGTATTTAAATGATATAAACTTGTTTGTTAAATGTGATTTCTTTAATTTGTATGCAGATGACATCTAGTATGAATTCAGCATTGCAGTCTGTTAATAAATATTTAAAGATCAACAAACTAAAGTTAAATGTATTAAAGACGAAGGTTAAATGTAATAACAATTAAAGATAAATACTCAAATATTGATATAAATACTATTAATCTTCAAATTAACAATGATAAAATAGAAATCATCACAACAATTAAGTACCTTGGTTTTCAATTGGATAATATATTGTTTTTTAATGACCATTTTAATTACATATTAAAAAAGATTTCTAAAAAATTATACTTTTTGTCGAGAATATCTAAAAATTTGTCAACTTCAACTAAAATTACAGTTTTTAATGCAATTATTTAACTTTACCTCGATTTTTGCTCATCGGTTATTTTTCCCTTCAATTTAAATCAATCGGCCCAGTTGCAAAAATTACAAAATCGTGGAATGAGAATCAAGTCTTTTAGCTTACAATGGTGTTCATTTATAAAATTTTAAATAATTTGGTTCCTGCGTACTTTTGTGAGTTTATTACACGGAATTGTGATATTCACAATTACCTTACTCGAGGTAATTGCAATTTACATGTTGTGAAAACAAAAAGGACGGATTTATGAAAATCTTTGTTGTTTAACACTAAAAAGTCGGAGGTGCCGATTTGGCCCCTGTTGCGATTTGAAGTTATTGTAGTTCTTTTATTTGACACAATAATAATTTCATATTTTATGACTTTTAATATTTTGATACAAAGTCTTATTTAACACAAAAAAAATATTGTTTACTAAATTTATTAAATGGATTTTCTAACAAACCTACCATAGAAGTCTGAAGGGGCCAAACTGGCCCTGTATTAATTATTATCGTTTTCTCAGAAATTTGACGATTTCTTTTAACTTTCTGTCGGATAGATAAAATTATGTTTATGTACGTTTATTCCTAGAAGGTATTTTGTTACATACTGTTTGTTCCTTGAAAGTATTTTGTTTATTGAGCGGTTTATTAGGTTCTGCTGACTCTCGTTTCTAGAATATTGAAACATTCGTTCAATTGTGAAAATTCAAGATGACTGTAAAGATGTCTCATCGTGGACTATCAGAACTTGAACTTCTTGAAGAAATACGAAAAATACAAGAAGATGTTTCGGGAGGTGAATCTGAATTTGCAGAAAATAATGAGTCAGACGATGAACAATACGTACCACCACAAAATAATGATTCAAGTGACTCTGATGCTTCAGAGCAGTTAGAAAGTTTTATTGTACAAGACTCACCAATTTATGTAAACACTGCTTCTACAACTCAACAGCACGAGTCAGCTAATTTTATCGTGAATCCAAGTGCATCTAAGCCAAGTCACAAGAGAAAAAGAGGTCAACAAGGAAAAACTATTTCAATCGCAGACATCGAACAATTGAAAGACGGAACAACGTGAAAGTTATTGATTCTGGATCAGTACCTGGTAAGATTATGATTTTTAGTATCTTCATATTCATTGAATGTTTGCTCATTACAGGACGCCGCGCTCAGCACAACATTTATCGAGAGGAATCAGGTCCTACGTCGTATGCAAAAAGGAACGTGAGGAACAATTGTGTGGTAAGTGCTTGGCATCTAATAATCAACGACAGCATGTTACGTCATATAAAAGAATGCACTATTGCAGAAGCACATCGATGTTTGAAAAATGACACATGGACTATACCTTTGGAAGAACTGGAGCCTGCCCTTGCTATTATGTACGCAAGTACGGCGCCAAAAATTTCCCAACCAACAGCTTGTGGTCAACAGTACGGGGTCCTCAGTTTTTTAGGCAAACTATGCCACGCGACAGTTTCAAGGATATTATAAAATATCTCAGATTTGACATAAAGCAAACGAGATCTGAACGATTGAAAACCGACAAATTTGCTCTAGCCTCTGCGGTTTGGAATGGATTTATAGAAAATAGTGGTGCATGTTACAAACCGGGAATAAACCTTACTGTGGACGAACAACTACTGCCTTCTAAAGCCAGGTGCCCGTGCACACAGTACATATCAAATAAGCCGGATAAGTTTGGCATAAAATTTTGGCTTTTGACATGCGTGGAATCAAAATATATTGTAAATGGTTACCCTTATACTGGCACTGATCATCTACGCAAGAAACATACAAGTGTTGGTGAACATGTTGTTTTGCGGTTAATGGAAAATCAACTGGGAAAGGGCAAAAATGTTACGACAGATAACTACTTTACATCGTTAAAATTTGCCAAGGCATTGCAAAAAAAAATTAACAAGTCTTGTGGGTACTTTGAATCGCAACAGAAAGAAAGGTCCTCTAAGCGTAAAGAGTAAAAATGGAGAATTATATGTTACCCATATATTCCAGAGCGACGAAAAGATAACACTTACTGCATACCAAGGAAAGAGTCACAAAAATGTGCTTTTGTTGAGCTCATTACATCAATCAGTGGATGTTGCTGTCGATGGAAAAAAACTTCCTCAAACAGTAAGTTTTTATAATAAAACAAAATACGGGGTTGATGTAGTGGGCCAAATGGCGCGTCTTTATACTACAAAAGTTGCTTCAAGACGGTGGCCAATGCACGTGTTTTATAACATTCTTGACTTAGGAGCAATAAATGCATGGATTATTTATAAAGAAGTTACTGGAAGTAAAATCAGTCGTCGTAAGTTTATTCTTCAGCTGTGTGAAGAATTACGGGCTCCATACCTTGCCTCCCGAAATCTGGTACTATACCCAGCACCACCGGATTTACCAACCACCAGCACTGTTACTAGCCAAAAAAGAAAAAAATGTCAGTTAAAAATGTTTTGTAAAGGAAATTATACTTCCAATGAGTGCCACGGCTGTAACAAGGCAAGGTGTGGCAAATGCCAAAAACTGCAAACTGTATGGTGTTCCAAATGTTTAAAATGAAACTAAAAAATTAAATCAAATTCTATCGTCAAGTGTTTATATAATTTCTTAAAACTGTTTATTTTTATTTTTTGTTTATTCCCAAATAAATAGTTAATTCTAAACTTGATTTTTATTGATTTAGGAACTTGGGGCCAAAATGATCCCTTCGGGCTTTCTAGGTAGGTATGCTAAGCCCGACTTTCTAGTGTTAAGGCTTTTGATGTTTTTAATACGCTTTCTCAAACAGTTAAAAGTTATTCATCTGTACAAATGTTTAAAAGCAAATTAATGGACCCTATTAAAAGCACCAATAGTTAGGTAGTTGTTTTTTAGTCGTGTTTTATGTTATATCATATTGTTTTTAATAAGTGAAGATACTGTATTTTAAGTGTAATTGTTATTTTAATCTTAATCTTTAATCTTTAATCTCTTGTGTATTAATGTTATAAATTGATTACTTTTGTGTGTATTAGGGCTTTCCCTATTTTTGAATAAATAAACTTCTTCTCTAGATCAGAAGTTCTCATGCCAATTCAAAACAGAGACAAGGGTTAGACAAGGATGCATTCATTCAATATTTATGATAAACATGTTGTGAGGATGACCTTAGAAGGATGGGTCAATGGAGAAATAATGGCTGGTAGAAAAATCTCCAATTTAATATTTGCTGATGACACGACATTTATAGCAGCAATCGAACAAGAAATGCTAGTTCTCCTGCTAAGAGTTGAAGGTAAAAGCGTTAAATTTTGCCTTAAAATTAATAAAGACAAAACGTAAACATTGGTGATCGACAGATTCAACACTATTTACCTGAGTAACCACTTGGAGGAATACGAGATAGTAGATAGCTTCATCTATCTCGGATTTAGTATAACTAACGATAGCAACTGCCCGGTAGAAGTTAGGAGACGCATTGGTATGCCAAAAAGTACGATGAGTCGCCTCACTAAAGTTTGGAAACAGATCTATCTTTCAAAAAATCAAGATAAGACTGGTGAATGTACTAATGTACTTGTATTTATATTTTTTGTAAATATTGTTCTAATGCCATATTCTTGTGGCATCTGAACCCTTCCGTCTCAACTTTTTTTTAATAAACTTGGACTTTTTTGCAGTGACGGCTGGTGTGGTAAAATTTTGGGTAGGCCAAGCCTGCAAATTACATATAGCTATGTGTAATCAGTGGCGGATCCAGAAGGAGGGGATCCCCCCAGTTAAAAATATTTGAAAACCCACTTATCCTATTGGTGGTAAGACTAAAAGTGACCTTGAACCAGAGAAAAGAATCACCCTCACGATCCATGAACTCCCAAAAAAAAATCAACCTCGATCGGCCAAACAACTAGTGCAACTAGTAAGAACAGATAACAGTGAAAATTGAACTAATGCTCTGCCATAGATAAGTTGCATACAATCAGGCGATAAAGAAATCATGAAAACGTGATTTTATTTTCGAATTTTACGAATTTTTTTAAATTTATTTTGGCAACCGTGCACTTGTTTGCAATTGTGTTGTTTGTTTAAAAATATGTTACAATTCGATAATTACGTTACAAGTGACAAGGATGATAGGGTGACTAAACAGCAAGCATGAACACGACAATATAAATCGTTGTCCGGCAAGCTGCTGAACTTCAAACGCTTTTTGTATGGGAATCTTATGCGAGCTGGGTCGGCCAGTTCCGATCGGGCCTATTAATGATATTTAAAATGTCTGAATACGATTCGATGCTTTTTGTGGTAATATAATAATATAGATACTGTTGTTTTAATGGACGCTAATGTATTGAGTGATTTAGTACATTTAAAACTTATTTACATGCATTAACATAATTTTTGAATATATGTTTTTCAATTTTAAAGCTCTTAAAATTATTGGGTAGGCCCGGCCTATCCTACCTACCCTCAAAAACCGCCACTGCTTTTTTGGGTAATTTAGGCTCTAAATGTTTTTTTTTTACAATTTGCATCATTTATCAAATTTATTGACCTATATTCTGATTAATATCACCATGGGACATATATGTCCCTTCAGGTTATAATTATGTCCCAGTTGTTGCAAAACTCAATGAAAGGAGGAAACACAAAAACGTTTTTATTATATAAAATCATATAAAATAAAAATATTTATCATGTAAGAAATATCTTAAAACAATTTATTCAATGGGCAAATGCTCTCTTAGAGACATTGTAGTTTTTGATGGTCTGCCATATAATATTATAATATGCGTCTTTCTATGGAAGCATTTTGTCTCCTATAATTGATCAGCTGCTTCGCTAATAGCACAATAAATTGCAGAAGAGGAACTTTTTATGGTGTATTTCTTTATAAAGTATCCAAGAATTCATCACTGACGTCAGAAGTAGTTTACAAAATACCTTCTTCCAGAATTTATTAGACTTTCTGTTTATATCGTACAGCCTACACAGCTGATCGAGTCAGCCCATATTTTAATTGTAAAATAAAAAAGACTGTGGCAATTACTAATTACAACCAATTTTTTAGTATCCTTAAAGTATAGTATCCGTATTGAGTTAGACTCAATAATATTTTTTTATAAAGATAATGTAAGTATTTATTTATAAAATATGTAATCATTAATTATTTTTACTACAACACCATTATGTGTTTGGGCCTCTTTTAACACAATGACCCACTTTATATATATAACAATTGATTAAAACTAACGAAATTAATGTGACCCACTCTTAACCTCATTCTATGTCTAAAATACAACTGATAAATTTTGCAGGCTCATTATATTTCACGACAGATTAATAACTAATAAAGTATGAGCTCGAATTAAGTTCACCTATGCAGCATAAGATACCTATGCAGGTTCAATTTCGTTTAAAGGGCGTACTGAGCTTAAAACTCGTAAAAAATTATGGAGAAAATGACCTTACGATTAAAAATGTGAATGGCTGTCCAAAGATAATGAAATTTCGTTCATAATTCTTCTGCACCAAAATTTACGGATTGGCTTCTTACGTATATGAATCTAAACTCTCTTATGTCCAAATTTAATGAATTTATAAGTACTGTTAAACTTTTAAAACCTCCTTTATTATTCTCTTAACAGAAACCGGACTTAATTCTTCTATCCCCGATGCTATTGTAAACATTGATAATTTAACTATATTTCGTAGAGATAGAGGCACTCGTCGAGGAAGAGGAGTAAGAATACTTTTTCCATCAGTAATAAAACAATAGACGTACCCGGTATAGAAATTCCATTCAAATAATGTGCCCACGTTTGTCTCTAAATCTCTTGATAATATATCTTTCACACAATATATATATATATATATATATATATATATATATATGATGAATTATTGTGAAAAGATATATATATATATATATATATATATATATATATATATATATATATATATATATATATATATATATATATATATATATGTATATATCTTTTCACAATAATTTATCACCTGCATTAGACGGACTCACCTCGTTTTTCCTCAAACAATTCGCAGAATCTGTAGCCAACCCTATATCTCTTATAATGAATGCTTCATTTAATCAAGGTTCTCTCCCCTCGTCCCATCAAGACACCTCGATCAAGACACCATATCGGAAAATAGTGTTTAACATATTTAAAGATAAAGTTGATAACGCTTTATTTTATTTATAGGATTGTGTTATTTTCGGATCGCATTATTTATTTATTGTTTCACAATTTTTGTGATATATTGTGACATATTTGTGGTATGATGTACTTATTTGTTTAACTGTACTTAACTTTTTAATTGGTATTAGTTTTATAAGGATATATTTTTTTTTGCTTCTTGGGCATAATATGAGCTCGCTCCTTTGCCCTTATTTGTTGTGTAATAATAATAATAATAATAATAAAATAACAACAACAAGAAGAACCACAAATGAGCCAAACAACAACACGAGCTCCACCTGCTGAAGGTGCTGCGCTGGAAATTCAGCCGGCGCTCACTCAAGCGGGACGACCGAGGCAGCGCATGAAATGGACTGTGTCTATTAATGAAAACATTTTGCGTTTCTATTACAAGGTGACGAACCTCGGTCGAGAAACGATCGGCTATCGACAACAACTGTATGCCGAATTTTGCAGGGAGTACCCAGAGATTCAAGTATCTGAACAGCGAATAGCAGATCAATACCGGGTAATTATAAGAAATAATCTTATCCCAGAGGCTAGACGCGATACTATCAGAAGCGAAGTCGAACGGGAGATTCATAACCAAGAGCTAGTTGTGGATCAAGTCCATAATCAAATCCCAAATGAGCAGATTCCTGAGCCCATCATACAAGAAACTCAACCTGTTAACACGCAGCAGGACAACAACGAGTTGCACGATAGCCTGGTAAGAGAAATGGCACGTGCCGTACAAGAGTTTAATGGTACAAACCCACTTAGCAGACCACCGCTACCAAAAATAAACTCTTGTAAGAAACTAGGTGCGCTGTTACAAATTATGAACACTGAAGTCCTACCCAATTATATCGTGGAAGCCCATACATTAGAATATTTGCATATGCTGATTTATTGTGCAGCAACAGCAATTGCTAATGTTATGGGCATTAAGATCAGAACACGGCGGGGAACTAATATCGGAAGGACTGAAAACAGAATTGCACCCTGGGAAAAAAGACTGCTGAGTAAAATTGAATTATTGCGCAGGGATATTGGACAAATTACAGAATACATCCGAGGAGTAAGAAGTCGAAAAGTAATTAAAAGAACTGAAGAAATAATTCTGAACACTCCAAGACACTCCAACATGATCCAGAGAACCACACAGCTCAACACTGACTGGACACATTAAAACAAAAACTCCCCGTTTATTCAGGTCGCCTAAGGAGATACAAAGTGAGTAACAACCGGAAATATGACAATATCCTTTTTGAACATGCAGAGAAGGCTTTCTATAGGAAACTGAATTCCACTGTAGATAAATGTAAATAAATCCTACCCAAGCCAAGAAGAAATTCATGAGTTTTGGGGAAACCAACTTTCGACGCCAGCTACTCATAACAACAATGCTGGAAGGATTGAAGGAACGACGAACAACTGTCAACACTACAGTAATATTCCCTATGAACCTTTCACCACTGAAGAAGTCTCGAACATTATCAAAGAGCTTCATAACTGGAAATCTCCTGGACCAGACGGAGTTCAAAACTTCTGGCTAAAGAAGTTTTGGAGTGTTAATGAGCTTTTAACAGCATTTATTAATAATATTATTTCTAATTCACAGGAAATACCATCATTTCTTACTCAGGGAACCACTTATCTAATACCGAAGGATCAAAGTAACACCCAAGATCCAGCAAAGTACCGCCCAATTACTTGTCTTCCAACTTTGTACAAATTGGTCACATCCTGTGTGGCCCGGCGTATCTACCAACATTGTGCTCTGAACAATATCATAGAGCCTCAACAGAAAGGATGCGCTAAGGGGTCCATGGGCTGCAAGGAACAACTCATTATCGACTCAGTCATTTCTAACCAGGCATACAACAAAAAAAGAAACCTTTTTACTGCCTTCATTGACTACAAGAAGGCTTTTGATTCAGTGCTGCATGAATGGCTTATAGATATATTGAAAATATATAAAGTCGATGATAATCTCGTGACCTTTTTGAAGCATATAATGGCAGAGTGGAAGACTAAAATTCACCTTCAAATACCGGGTGAAATTAATATCGAAACTGAAGATATCCCTATTAACCGGGGGCTTTTCCAGGGGGACTCGTTAAGTCCACTTTGGTTTTGCCTAGCAATGAACCCACTATCTCAGCTGCTGAACTTTACTGACTCAGGTTTTAGCATCAAAAATAACAACACTGTTGTAGCGAAGCTTAATCATCTGTTGTATATGGAT
The DNA here is from genome assembly GCF_040954645.1 of Diabrotica undecimpunctata. Classification (NCBI taxonomy): domain Eukaryota; kingdom Metazoa; phylum Arthropoda; class Insecta; order Coleoptera; family Chrysomelidae; genus Diabrotica; species Diabrotica undecimpunctata. The sequence continues at coordinate 18,314,114 of NC_092805.1, forward strand.
GATTTAAAATTAATGGCTTCCACTCGAAACCACCTAGATGAGATGCTAAAAACTGTAGAAAATTTCTCAAATGATATCAGTATGAATTTTGGACTAGACAAGTGCCGTATACTAAACATAATCAGAGGAAAGGTTCAGCCCGGAGGTTTCGATATGCAAGATGGCCAAAACATCGAGGCAATGGGTGAAAATGATATGTACAAATATCTCGGAGTAAAACAAGCGCGGAAAATTGACCATAGACAAATGAAAACCGAACTAACTTCGGAGTTCGTGCGAAGAGTAAGACAACTAAATCGGTCATATCTTAACAGTAAAAATTTGTTTAAGGCATTAAATACCTACGCCTGTTCCGCGCTGAGCTACTCATTTGGTATTATAAAGTGGTCAAAAACGGATATAGAGGGTCTTCAGCGGAAAGTAAGAACACTTCTCACAAAGGCGCAAAAACATCCACGTAGTGCAGTAGAGAGAACAACATTACCGCGGTATCAAGGGGGAAGAGGACTTATGGATATAGGTGAGCAATTGGATAAACAAATTGCTAATTTAAGAACTTATTTTCAGGTACAGGCTGAGACATCTACTTTACATCGAGCAATTTGCGCAGTAGATGATACGACGCCGCTTAAACTGAGGGAACAAGAAATGCGCATAAACCACCTGACTAAGCAAGACAAAATGCGCGCCTGGATGAGTAAACCTCTGCATGGGCGACATCTTAATGAGATCAGCCAAGAATATGTCGACAATACAGCGTCGAACTATTGGTTGACATCAGGAAAGATGTTTCCCGAGACTGAGGGTTTCCTACTTGCCATTCAGGATCAGGTTATTCCAACTAAAAATTACCTGAAATATATTGTTAAAGATCCTCAAGTCCAAAATGACAAATGCCGATATGGATGCCAAGCCCAAGAAACTATCCAACATCTTACCGGTGGCTGCCAGGCATTTGTCGGTACTGATTATAAAGACCGTCATGACTCAGTAGGAAAGATTATCCACCAAAAACTAGCTGACAAACTGGGACTTCTCCAAACCGACCATCTTCCTTATTATCAATACGTCCCTGATAGAATGCTTGAAAATGACAACTACAAGCTATACTGGGACCGCACTGTGCTTACAGACCAACCAGTGGCCCATAATAGACCCGATCTCATACTAGTTAATAAAATTACTAAGCAAACAACACTTATTGATGTGGCGATACCCAACACCAATAATTTACGTGTTAAATACAACGAAAAGATCGCCAAGTACAGGGATCTAGAAATACAAATCAGGAGACAATGGAGAATGGAAAGTACCCAGACGATACCTATTATTCTTTCTACCACTGGAGTCATCCCGAAGAGCCTCCTAGAAAACATAAAAAAGCTGGGTCTAAATGAACATCTATATAAGATTATGCAGAAAGCTGTGTTACTTTCGACGTCCAGATGCGTACGAAAATTTTTGGGAGATACACCGACATACCAAGTCACCTAGGACTCGATAACATGGAAAGAGTCCCACCAGAGCTCAATCCTTTTGATACCGTAGGTATCTGGGATGAGTGAGTTTTCCCCTTAGAGGGAGTGTGAGCCGTATGGTTAAATCTGGAATAATAAAATAAATAACTGATCGAATCCTAACATGCGACATATCAAATGAAAGGGACGGATATAACGAATTATTCAGATAGAAAAAACAAACAAGGCAACTACTAAAAGGGCACTACACAGTACAGTAAAACCTCGATATAACGGACTCATTGGAGGGACTGGGTGCCCGTTAAAGCCGAAAGTCCGTTATATAAAAATATGTTTAAAATAAATCAAAATACATACTTTTTTTTTGAAAATGTATGTACACTGAATTTAGATATATATAAAAGATACAAAATACAAACAAAATTCTATTTAATTGTATTCCGACATTCGTCGTGAAGTGACGTTGCTGTGAATATCGACGCGCTTGCTGTCGGTAATCCTGTTTTGAACAAGTTTCGTTTGCACTTTCGATGTTTACTGTTATTTTATGATCTACCCTCTAAAATTACGAAAATTCGTAGAATACAGTTGAACTATTTGATGAATAATCAATAAATCATCCTCGAGATGCGATCTTACCTCTGATAACTTTATTTTTAACGGTCTTGTTCGCTATCTTCATTCGCTATCAAACAAATTTTTCCAACCATTTTTTAATGTTTGTTCTTTCACCTCCTCTCATGCTGTAGCGAAATTAAAAATTGTTGATTTTAAATTGTAAGACCTTAAGTTTTGCAAGGTACGCTGCCCTAGTGTATCTTCCGCATTATCTCCATATCTAAAAACTTTCTGCGATATATTCGTTTGGCTTCCAAAATTATTTCCTGATCCATGGGTTGAATAAGCGATGTTGTTTTTTTTTTGTAAAAACATAAACCTAAAGTTGCCATCTTCTGAACGTAGAATATTCTCAAAGGGGTGAGCAGGAGCTTTGTCTAACAGCAATAAACATTTCACCTATTCTGGCATTATTTTCCAATTTCTTCTCTTGAAATTTTGAGGTACTTTTTTTGAAGCTACAAATTCTTTGAAAAACCAATTTTTGAAAATATCTGAGGTGAACCATATACCTTCTTAGAGCTATGATGCATTATATCTTTTAAAACTCTGGATTTACGAGATTTACCAACTATTACTGGAGTCAATCTATGCGATCCATCGGCGTTAGCACAAAGCGGTGCCGAAATCCTGTCCTTGATAATTTTTCTTCCAGAATTCGATTGTTCATATTTGGAGGCTTGTGGGCTTTCAGGCAAAGTACACCATAACAAATCAGTTTCGTCAACATTTTAAATCTGAGATTCTAATAGCATTTCGTTACTCACATGTGCTACTAATGTTGCCTAAATGGTTCTCTTTCTTCTGTTGGTGCACTTGAAGCTTCGCCAGAAATTCTATTATTCATGATTCCGTGCCTTTTGCGACAGCTCTAGAGCCATCCATTACTTGCTCTGAATGGTATGTTTATATGATATGCCAATTTAATTGCAGCAGATTTCAATTAGACTGCTCGGACCAGGATCCCACTAGAACGTTGTTGGCCATACCATTTTAAGATTGCTTCTTCCAACTTCCAGTGAAGTTTCACGAGCCAATTTCATTCGCTTAACAGTATGTTTTTTTTACATTTGAAGGGATTATTTGTCCGTTATATCCAAAGTCCGTTAAATAGAGGTCCGTTATATCGAGGATTTACTGTATGTTCATTAATAATGAACAGGAATAAGGTAAATTTTCTTTACTGGCCTAAAGAAGGTCTCTGACTAGCCTAATACTAGTGTGTGTGCATGTGACACATCAAATCAAACGACGTCGTGAGACGTATAGTACATGTAATGTATATAGCTTTCCATCAATATATATATATATATATATATATATATATATATATATATATATATATTTATATATATATATATATATATATATATATATATATATATTTATATATATATATATATATATATATATATATACATATTTATATAAAACTCTACAAAACAATAATACGCCCAGTCCTAACATATGGTTCAGAGACCTGGACTATAACAAAAATAATGAAAAAATGTTATAATGTTTCGAAAGGAAAGTACTAAGGCGAATCCATGGAGCAGTGAATGACAATTTAGCGTGGAGAAAACGATACAACTTCAAACTTTATAGAATATACCAGGAACCAGGTATTGTAAAACATATTAAGATAGGATGTCTGAGGTGGATAGGGCATGAAAAACCCATCTAGAAAAACGCTTCTTGATAAACCCATTGGTCAGAGAAAAAGAGGAAGACCTAGAACAAGTTTCCTTGATAAGATCGACGAAGACAAGTTTAGCGGAGAAAGGCGATGGATAGGGACGACTGAAGAGAAATTCTTTAGGGGGCTAGAACCTACGCAGGGTTGTAAAGACAGAATGATGATAAAGTTGTAGATTAACAGTAATGGATAAAGTGAGAACTGAACGAATTAGAGACTAATAAATGTGAATGAGACACTAATGACGAAATAGTAAAACGAAAATTACTCTGGTATGGACACGTGCGAAGGATAAATGAGATCAGAATACAAGAACTTGATAATAAAAGACAAACAGAATGAGGAAAATAGGACGACCTAGATTACAGTGGAACGGACAAATAAAAACAGTAATGGAAAAAAGAGACCTTACTGAGGAAGATACATATGAGAAGAAGAAATGGCGATTGGGATGTACGAGTAGTAAACGACAAACAAAATATACTATGTAAAGCCATGGATAAATAAGTTATAAGTAAGGAAAATGTCTAAATCAATATTTGGTAATTCCAACTTAAAAAGAAGTCTTACTCCAGATATAATATCACTTGTATTTTGTGTGAATTAGCATAACTCTGTATAATATATGAATCAAATCAAATTGAATTAAAATTTTTTTACCTGATGAATCTAAATGGTAGGCTGTTCCTATAATAGGCAAACCTTTCGGACCAGGAATGGCCATTACATGTTTCCAAAATAATCGATTTTTTCGTGTTTTATTCACTAACCACACACAAGCTACGGAAACTAGAACGATCAGCACGACCCAATACATTGTTATCAAAATAAAATTGTGTGTCTTCTCAATATTTATATACTTACTAGTACGTGATTCTTTCTAGGATTTGTTTATTTATTATCAGTATAATAAACACGAAATATCAAGTCAGACGATATCGCCACTAATTAGATTGAAAATTAAATAAGTCAAATTTTCTAAAACACATTTTTGGTAATTTACACTAAGTGATGTACAGGTTATTATAGTTTGGATGTGATCACCTAATTATTTATTACAAAAATAGGTTTTTACAATTATTTCAAAACTGTACTAATGAATGATGCTCTTAAATATGGTAATAAAAACATGAAACAATGCTATACAAAACGAATAAAAACAAAAAGTGGCTGTGTATCAACAAAAGACCAAAGCTGGTTTAGGGATGGAACAAATATTTATTCTTAAGCTTTCTATATTCTGTTAGGGTTCTGCTTACTTAAAAGTTAAATTTTCTTCCAATTGATGTAGATTGGTGCAATATATATATAGACCATGGGATTTTAGCGTACATGAATTTTATTCTATTCTTGAAAACAAACTTGACATGTTGAATGAGCTGAACAAGAAATGCTGGATTTTGGATGATATTATTGTCGACTATTCGTCGACTACGCTTCTAAACGTTCACGACTTTTTCTCTGTAAATGATGACCCCAACATTTTATGTGATGAATTAATTAGAACCTTCCAAAGAAACCTTGTACAAGTTACACTAAAGAATCGTTCTCGGAAAAATAGTGCCCCCTGGTTCTTTGTTGACATACTAAAATTAGTACAAGAAAGATACTACCACTACAAACGGTCTAAGCTGTACCCCACTAGTAGCAATATACTTCAGCTTTATAAAACATTTATCTTTTAAAAATCATTTAAAAATAATCCAAAAAAATTGGGGTATACTAAATACCATAATACATAATAAGAAACTAACCAAAAAAAAACCAACAACTATTTTCAAACTTAATACAGACGGTTTAGTTATTAATGAACCTAACCGCATGTCTAACAAGCTCAATTTAAATACTTTGCTACAGTTAGTTCAGAACTTGCTCAGGCCATTCAACTCTCTGGATATGTTACACCAGGACCACCATTAACAAAAACATATTTTTTCGGAGCTTCACAACATAGGAGGAAATTGAAGATGTATGCCGATGATACCTGCACCGTATACTGCAGCAAAAACCACAACGAGGCAAAAAATGATGTTAAATTTGACTTACATATGGTAAAGGGCTGGGAAGCCCTTTACTTTAGGCTCCATACTAAAGGTTGGAATCCCGTGGGACTCTGCCGGTCTGAATTATGTTTGTAATAACCATTATGTAATAAAATGTGATAGCCAGGTTTTTGTGTATTTCCCGCAACTGATTATAAATTTGGGGTGGATGCCGTCGAAACCTGGAGCTTTGACCGGGGAAACGCCTTTAAGGGCGATATCTATTTCTTCAACTGTGAAAGAGTAAGAGTGTTTGGTCTTGATTAATTGCGATTTCAAGGCTTTTAAATGTTTCTATATGTCTCATGTTTGAGTTTTATCTCTGGCAGCACTTGATGTCGAAACAATATGAGATGCCACTAAGTTTGGGTTTATACCTTCTTTCCGTTGTTGAAAGCTTTTATCATCTCCAAGTTTTCTTATTAGAGCCCAGGCTTTCCGACTTGATTTTTAAAAGTTTAGGTTTTTTACTATCTCAGTCCATTTTTGCTAGCGTTTTGCATTCAGACTATGAATAAGTTCATCTGCAATCTCTTGGTCTCCAGTTTTAAGAAAGTTCTGTTATAATATATCACTATTTTAACACCTTTTTAGCTGTGCTTATCACAGCCACGACAAAACGACCATAGCTCTTACTGATAGGAGGTATCCAGCCCAGGCACTTATCAAGATCAGAAGCGAGCTTCCTCCAGTCTGGTCGTGAAAAGTTCCATCTTGGTTTTGGAATTGACTTAATTAGGGAAATTTGTATGCCCAGCTCTACAATGACTGGGCGATGCTGGCTGTGTAAAAAATCTGGAAGAATACTTCTTGTGGCTGCCAAAGAGGCGTTGTTACAGTCGCTTGATACGAAACATAAGTCGGGGTTGTACTCCCTGTTCCATGCGGCTAATTTAAATGTGCCTTTGCCTTTAGCATCAAAAGTGAGATATAAATGCTTACCTTCACTCCATTTTACTAAAGTATCCCTATTTATGTCATCGTTACTGTATTTCCACTGCTCGTGATGACTATTGAAATCTCCTACATACACCGCTGGATGGGAATAAATTTTTAGAACGTTCGTTGGCCATTGCTTGCTTGGAGGTTTATAGACATTGGTGATAGTAATGCTGCCGACTTTTGTAACAACGGTTTGTATGTGAAGAAGAAGAAGAACCAATTACCACATATGGTGCCGAATGTTGGACGATGACAAAGAATGAACGAGATAAAGTAGACGTTGTGGAAATGGATTATCTTAGAAGGTCATGTCGAGTATCGAGAATGGAAAGAATCAGGAATGAGGAAATACGAAACCGTACAGGAATTAGAGATACTCTTTCAGACAGAATACAAGGAAGGCAATTACAATGGTATGGTCACGTGATGAGAATGGAGGAGGAGCGGTGGCCAAAGAAAGCCTTAATGTATGTTCCGCCAGAAAGAAGGAAAAGGGGAAGACCACCAAATTCCTGGAGAAGAGAAATTACAAAAACAATGCAATCTAGAGGCTTAGAAGAGGAAGATTGGAGAGATAGGAAAAGATGGAGGCTGAAATGCGGGAAGCGGCAATCGCCGTAGGACCCCCGTTATATGATGATGATGGTTTGTATGTTGTCCTCAGAAGAGGTGGTAACAAGGGATGCGTTTTCTATATTTGTTTTTATGTATCTGGCTGTGCCGTGTGTTTGATGTTAGGTAGCACCCAGCAGTTCGTAGCCTGGTATTTTTCCCCTTTTCCAGAGATTATGTTCTGTTATACAATGGGTTTCCTGTATGGCACATACGTCGATATCGTTATCTTTAAGTATCCTTGAGAGATACTGGCTTTTGGCCTAGCTTATGTTTTCTATATTAATGTGACAAATTCGAACTAAAGACCCGATTTGTATAGTAGAATAGCTCTGAAAAGAGCTTGTTAGTAGGTTTTGAGTCATACTTCTGTGTGTTGTGATTAGGAGATACTAAGATTGTCTGACCGCCAGTATTTGCTAGTTCATTTAGTGTTACCCAGGGTGCACGTGTAGTATTGTACTACGGACGAGAACTAGCTCTACACCTCGATTAAGTGTGATGTGAGTTGTGTGCCAAAAAGATTCCAATGAAACTCAACGGAGGCTCTGTTTGCTTTCAGATGATTTTACCTCAGCAGAGGCCTCCACTTCAGTATACTGTTTGTTATCTGCCAGAAACTGCTACGGTCTGAAAGGATTTTAGGATATTTGAATATCATTTTTATTATCATCATGTCTAGTACCATTTGACCAATACACTACCAATTCACAGAAAGTTCAGCATTACCCTGCACCCACTTATATTTTTTCCACGGTCAAGATCGCCACTGTAAGTATTGTCATGTCAGCTTATGTCTTGTTACTCATATAGGAAGTAGGTTCTTTATAAATGATTTAGGGACATTTATAATACTTTTTATACTTGTTTATAAGATTTTATTTTAAAACAGTAAGTAAAGTAGGCAGTGGCAATAATAAAAAATTTAAAACTTTTTACAAAATACTATCACAATTTATTAATCTTACTATGGCAGCTATAAATTAGTAAGATAAATAACTATCTTCTAGGTATAAACTTGATATTAATCCCAGCTTCTGGTCTTAATACAAAATCTTGCTTGTGGATAAGAGTTTTCTGTGTTGTTACTGCTTCAAGTTTAAACCGCCTTAATATCCCACACAGAGCCGCTTTAATCTCCAGAATGGCAAATTTTTGACCTATGAATTAAATAATAAAATTTAGTCATTAACGTATATATGCGAAATCATTCAAATAAACAGGCCAACAAAAAAAGATTTATAAAACTTTTCTTACAAATATTATGTATCACCCATAGTTTTCCCACAATATACTACTGGTTTATTCTACATTATAATAGTTTGAAAAAGACAAAATATCGAAATACATTAAAATGATACATGACACATTATTAGAATAATACCCTTTATTTAATTCTTATATTGTAATAGTATAGGTCTGTACAATCATTTCAGTAGTCAATGCTTTTGTATTTTCTTTCTTTTTTTCTGTAAAACTTCTCAAGTAGCTTTTTCTCCCATGCGAGACACAATTGCGATTGTTGTGCTAAAAATTACAATTTTCTTTGAAATTCTATTTTTCACCTGAACTTGAAGTCTTGCTATAGAAAAAAATGTATTGCACACGACGATAAAATCGCATTATCTTCTCGAGCATAATTAGCGTCTCGACTGACGTCTCGAAGCTAAAAAACACTCTCGAAGATAAAGTACGATTTTATCGTCTTGTACAATAAATAACTATTATTTAAAAATCCTTCATAAAAAGTATATTATTAAAACTACCCTTTCGAGCTACATCAGAATGATTTCGAATTAAAAAGTCCATCATCAGTGTAATATAACCTGGAATAAGTATTACCACTTTAGTGAAAGCAAACATAAAGGTAAAACTTTGACTAATGTTGAAAAGGCAATGTGATTAAATACTAATCAGGTATACAGGTAACCAGGTATACATGAGTCAAGCCACTAAATATCTGGGTAAAAACCCTTAAAAAGTTACAGAATATGTTGTTGTGTGTTACATTATTGTTAAAAACAAATAACCTGCATGACAACGTGAGATTCCCAATAGGAGTTGCTGCTGACCCCCAGACCTTGTCTGAATGGGTTCTAGATGACAACTAACTAAAATGACCCTTTTTAAACGGATGCATGAACAAAGAAGTCAATGTAACTTGCAGTATGTGTCTTAATGTGACACCAGCCAACAATGTGTTAAATGAATATGTTAAGAGGTTTTCTTTAAATACTTAAAATCAAGAGAAACTAAAGTCTAAACAAATTGTACACTTGGCTGAAAGCACCACTATTGGTTAAATGATAATCTAGGTACTTACTAAGACTTCTAAGAGGAACTTAAATGACAAAATAAAAAGGATTTACTTAATTTTTTTTGATTGATACAATGAAGTATAAACGGATTCCATGTAACTTTAATTATTGAAATATATGTTGAGCGATGAGGCTATCTGAAAATATAAGAAAGACTAAAGTCTGGTTCTCCAGATGGGGACTTGAATGTTGGGCAAACTCCTCTTTATTTAAACAAAAAAATAAAATGTTAAAAAACCTAACTAAAGTCTTAAGAAAGAATTGATTAAAATACAAATAAAATGGCAAAGACATATTGCACTTAGAAGATACGAGGTCTATAAAAAAAATAATAAAGTTATGCATGAAATAAAAGAACCAAATATGAACATAGCTGTAATAATTAAAACAAAAAAAGGACAGGAATCTAAAAACCTAGGGATATAATGATCGTTTCTTTACTAGTATGCTTCTTGCTATGAAACTTTCTTTTCTTGCAAACATTCGAACATTCTTATAGAAATGACCGGCAAGTTATCGCAGGTCCCTCCTATAAAAACGGCTTGACAGATAGTGCGAATTACAGATTTTGTCAGGCTGAAACGAGACATTTGAACATTATTAAAACGAGTCATAAGTTTTCGTAGAAGTATCACCAAAGGCCATAATAGACCTTGTTAAAAAGTCTCGGCTAAAAGAACAACTTTAACCTTGAGATGAACCACAAGGTTAAAGTTGTCCTTTCACATTGAAGTGAAAGTTGACTTGTCCTTTCCTTATCCTTTCAAGTTGATTTTTTCGTCCAGGTCGAGTGAAAGGGTAATTAGACGCTTACTTATATTGAACCTAGTCTACCATAATCTAATGTTTTAATTGGCAGGTTTTAATTGCTACTATTCCCAAAGAGTATGCCACCTGCATACTAGATATGTAAAATTCGGAAAGATCAAAACCAACATGTGTGAACTGCAACAACTTACAGGAGGTGTCCAAAAGCTCAAAACAGAAGAACGTACGTCCAGGCCACTAAAAAAGAAGCGACAGTACAAGACAGTGTACCACGAGCGAAAATTGTCGCAGGAATTGTACAACAACTCTGCATTAGAGCACTAGTGAGATAAACAGAACAGTATCAGGAAAAGCACACTAAAATGAACCAGGTTTTAAAAAGCCGTATTCGACCCAACTAATTAAAATAAGAAATGTGAATGACGTAAGACACGGCTAGTGAGGTGAAGTAGAAGATAGAAGGCGTTGGGTTATGGAGAAAAAAATAGAAACACTCTTTATATTTTGTAGTACTAATAATTCGTGGTGATCACAAGCTTCAAATGATTTAAAAGAAGACAGCAAACTCACTAATTATCTAATGTTTTAGTTACTACAAATGAGTATTGAGGCCATGCAGCGCCAGACATAGGCTCGTTGCCGAGATCTTTTGGATAATAAGCAAGCGAGGAAAGCAAATACGTTTTGCTAAATCGACAGCTGACCGTTTAATAAAAGATATATAATAATATATTTGGCTAGAGAAGTTATAACAACAAACGCCTTCCGAAAAAAAGCCGAATTAAGTTTTGTAAATAACAAAATAATTACTTTGAATTTATAAGACTGTCTCTCATTATATAAAAATAAGATTGTCAAAATGATATGTTAAATGATATATGTATTTTTTACCTATACAGTTCCTGCTTCCAGCACTGAACGGAATATAGGCATAAGGATGCCTATCTTTACAATTCTCAGGAAGAAACCTATCTGGATTAAACTTGTCGGGATCTTCGTAAATTTCAGGTCTTCTGTGTAAATCGTGTATCATTATATGTATAAAACAGCCCTTTGGAATTATATAACCTGTTTTTGTGTGTATTTCTTCACCTGCAACTCTTCCTATTAACGTCACACTTGGATAGAGTCGCAAGCTTTCTTTAACACATCTGTCCAAGAATGGCATATCTTTTAGATCCTGAAATGTAGGTGGCTGTGATTCGCCTAGTACTGACACCATTTCTTCGTAGAGTTCTTCCTAAAACAAATTTCACAAACATTTCAAATTACAGGTTATATGGAAATAGTGAAACAGAATCAGAATAAAACGGTTATGTTGCAAAAAAATATTTGTAAGTTACGTTTATGTAAGATTGCTGTGTGACTTGTGATTGCTGTGTGAAAGTTTAAATGTGACTTTCTAACAATCAAAAATTTAGTTATTGTCGACAACTCAAAGAATTACCTCCTTTCAAATGTAGTTACATTGGGTTTTTCGATTAACCTTGGGTAAATACTACATACATACTATCATACATTTCCAACGTTAAAAAAACTGTTTTTTGCACATAGTAACAAAAAACACCATTGTGTTGTTACTAGCAGAGTTTTTTTTTATAATATTCTAACTCTACAATTCTAAGTTACGGTAAGATCAATAATGTTTTTAATAGATAATATATGGTAGCTAATTATAATTTATTCTCTTTCAGCCCTGAAGAAGCCAAATTAATTCTCTTTGGCGAAAACGTTCGGCGAAACATAGATTCTACAGTATTCACTGCTTTCCCTCGCTCAACGGTTTCCATCTCTTTCTGTTGTCCTATTCTCCATCGTTTAGGCCTCTCTTACTCATGGCGTCGTCTACTTCATTCCTCCAGGATTTTCGGGGTCGTCCTCTTTTCCTTTTCCTATGGGGCCCATTCGGTTATTCTCTTTATCCATCTGCTGCCGCTAGTTTTTCTTACATGTCCATACCACTTTAGTCTTTTTTGTTCTATATATGTTAGTATGTCTGTTTCTATTGATGTTCTTTGCTTTATTTCGTCATTACTTCTCCTATCTATTCTTGTTACTCTGCAGCATCTTCGCAGGCATTCCATCTCTGTTGCTACTATCTTACTGCTGTTTTTCTTGTTTATGATCCAATTTTCAGCCCCATATGTTATAATACTTCGCACTGATGTTTTATAAATCTGTGTTTTTGTCTTCATATTTAGGTGTCTATTCCACCATACTGAGTTAAGTTGCCGGATTGCTGTTCTTGTTTGTCCTAATCTTTGTGTAATTTCTTCTTCTGTTGTTGCCTTTTTCGTGATTATAAACCCCAAGTATTTGAATTTATCCTTTCCTTTGATTGTTACGTTGTCATCAATCTGTAGATCTTCTATGTCTTCTTCACTTATAGATAGGTACTTTGTTTTCGCGAGGTTAACATCTAGGCCAGCCTTGGTATATTCTTCTTGTAGGTTCTTCATCATGTAGCTGAGGTCATCTTGGTCTTGTGCAATCAATACTTGATCGTCTGCAAAGCTTAACGTATATAGGTATTCGTTCCGTACCGGTACTACCATGCCTTCTCATTTTCTTTTCCATGTAGTCAAGGCTTTCTCTAAGTATATTTTGAATAGGGTTGGAGATGTGAAACAACCCTGCAGGAGCCCTTTTGTTGTGGCGAAGTCTCCTATGATTCTTGTTCCCATTTTAATGAACACTTTATTTTCTTTATATAGAGCTTTTGTCGCTTCTATGAGTTCCGTCTGTATTTCTAATTTGTACATTGCCTCCCATAGTTCTGACCTTGCTACAGAGTCATACGCATTTCTCAGGTCCACAAATGCCAAATGTATATCTCTATTTTTTGTTTTTTTGTTTTCCAACAGTTGTTTCAGTGTGTATATGTGGTCTATGCATGATCTTTCTGCCGTGAAGCCCGCCAGATTAGAACAAAATGCCTTAATTATGTATTCGATTTATATGTATTTCTTGTCTACAGATAATATCACAAGAACAATAAGTGTTACTCAAAAATTTATCAAACTTAAATTAAAAAAATTGTACTAAATGTAAAATAATTATTCTTACCTGTATTGCAGATTCTTCAGCTAGTGCCATTAAAGTGTGAAATAAAGACACAGATGTCGTGTCGTGTCCCTAAAAATAAAGTAAATATTTAACTTTCTGTATCTACTAATTATTTATATAGATATATCAGCTATACATAAAAATTATTTAAACTTTGATCAAATAAAAGGCAGATATCGAGCACAGTTTAATAATTAAATCTTGCCCAAGTACTTTCGCTTCCTAGAGCATCTTCAAAGGCATTTCGTCAATTTTGGCCTATCCAGCAATCAAAGAATGTCATAAACATAAAATTGTACATTACACTACAATTACACTACTACTTGTTGGATAGGCCAAAATTGACGAAATGCCCCTGAAAATGCTCGAGGAAGCGAAAGTACTTGGACAAGATTTAATTATTAAACTGTGCTCTTTATCTGCCTTTTATTTGATCAAAGTTCATTTATTTCCATTGATATTTACCGCAAACATAAAGGTATCCAATTCTTCACTAATTCCAGCTGCATCAATATCGGCGCCATCATACTTTTGCTGCAAAAGAATGTCCAAGAAAGCCATTCTCTTTTGTTTAGAACCACTTGGAATAAAATCTGCCTCGCGCTTCTTCACTACACTAGAAGAAAATGTGTGTAAGATGTTTATGATTTTCTGGTTTCTTTTCCATACAAAACTAAGTTTATAAAGGAAAGGGACAAACAGCCAAGGTCGGCTTATTCTGAGTGCGAATGATTCTCCGTAATCCACAACGGCTTGTTTATATTCCATAAATTGAGGATTATCGCGAAGTCTAACACCGAGGGAGGTTTCTGAAAATAAATAAAAAATATAAGTAGAAAAACCTCATTCGTGTGTAAAGTTGTTAAATTTATATATTTAATATTACATTTGTTGTAGTGTAACGATATATTTTGCCTACCATAGGGGTATTACTATTAGGGGTAGAAGATGGGGGATAGAAATTCTTGGGGCGAAGATAGGGCAAGCAAAATAAACGCTACTTGTGCGAACGGCACTCAGGGTTTGGTAGGAGAGCTGGGGTCGTGGATAAGTAAAAGACAAGGGGGTTTGGATTGGGGCAACTACAGAAAAAAGAAATAAAGGGTCATAAATCTCTTGGGACAAACAGAATGAAAATAAACCGGAAACACCTCAAGAAATTTAATATAGGGCGCCACTTGAGGTGCCTAATTATACCTATTAAAACCAGCTAGTTGTAACTGGAGATATAATTATTAAACATAAAAAAACATATCTTTTCCAAATGGAAACTCAAAAAAAAGGGTTAGTTAAAAAAAATAAACAAATGTTAAGAAACAAAATTTAACATTTATTTTTGTGTCACCACAAACAGTTACAAAACATAGAGAACACAAGAATGCTCAAAATAAAAATACAAAATATTACCACAATAGTCGCAAAATACAAAAATACAAAAAAGACTTACATGTGTCATCTGTTTACAATTTCCAGGAGTTGGAGATACTACAAAAACTTACAAAATTTAAATGTAAGCTAACCTTTCTTTTAAAGAAAACAAAACAAATCAAAAATGCTAAAACGGGCTGTCATAAATTAACTTTCAATTTAAAACAAAACTGAATAAATACAATGACAGCTAAAAGCCAAACCATAAAATTTACTACTTTAAATATTACAATTACTTTTTTGTTATGAAAGCAATTATTATGTTTATTTAAAAAATGTCTGCTTTACTTTAAATTTACACAAAAAAATGTTACCTGGATTTCACAATAACACGAAAACAAGTTCCTGGGGTTGGAAACTGGAGTTGAATTCTGGACAGGAACACACGAACAAAAGGAACTGGATCTCACACTGCAAATTGGATCGACCATTTGAGGCCGAAGCCGGCACTGAGCACAAAACTTATGACTCTGCCTCTTTAACAACCGGAACAGGTAGAATTAGACGATTAACTGCTACTAAAATTGATTTCCATTACGTAAGACGAAGATTTCCCTGAAAAGGGACAAAAACAGAAAACTACAAATTCGACGTGAATTTGGACATGACGCTGGACCACTGGAGATCACCGCTCTTCACCGCGGCTCCAACGAAAGTGACGAAATTATCTTTAAAAATTGCTCGCATAAGTTAGAACAAACAAAGCACTTAGGGTATAAACTAAACACAACGGAAATTAAGTCGTAAATTAATTTGAAAACGCAATATCGGGCGGTTTGAACAAAGGAATATCAAAGAATTTGCGCCTGTGTCATAAATAAACAATAAAATGATTTATTATCAACGTCGGCGACCTAAAAGGAACGAAAGATTATAAATTGAAGGATACGAACTAAGAAACATTGAAAAAATTCTTCGTTATTATATTGCATATATAAGAGGATTTCAATTAACATATATACGAGGGGATTCCAATAAATTTCAAATGCTACAGTAGTTTCGCAACAACTATTAAACCAAATATTAAATGAAGATTATTTCTGCGACATTAGTCCAGCAGTCAGAGAATTGACCCCTAAAAATCATACGAACAAACTGAATTTTGCCAAGAATATTAATTTTAGGACCCAAAAAAATATGCAAAAAAGTTTATTACTTTTGCCCCCAGGCTTCCCCTTGAAACCTCCTCCAGAGAGGGGTAAATCGATTTACCAAGAATCTGTACGTCGCAAAAAAAAATGTTTTAAATAAAAATTGTAGCTAAAATAATGTTCAACAAAAATGTTAATTACCACTTTTTAAGTAGAATGAACCGTTCTCTCAGAAAAAACGCTTGAAGAGACCGATCATTCTACACAAAAAGTGCTAATGAACATTTTTGTTTAAAATTATCTCAGCTACATCTTTTATTTAAAACATTTTTTCTGTGGCGTACAGATTATTGGTAAATCGATTTTTTTTTCGTTTTTGCCCCTTACTGGGGGGGGGGGGTTAGGGGGTAGCCCGGCGGTAAAAGTGGTAACCTTTATTGCATCTATTTGGAGTCTCAAAATTAATATTCTCGGCAAAATTCAGCTTCTTTATATGGTTCTTAGAGGTTCAGTGGCATTTTCGGCTCTGACGACTGGAGTAGACACCGGCAACCCCATCTAAATGGGGGAGATACGGATCACAGGCGAAGGTATCACCACTCGTTTTGAGAATTCAGCAACATTGGCGCTAATAGTCGCTCCCATCTAAATTTCTGGTATGCAGTCACCCGCAGGTGAACTATCCACGATCTCAACTCTTTAGTGTTGTTCCTGAATCTCACCCAAGCAGAATGCAATCAGTTGTAAAAGTCGTTACATTATTATTCAACTATTCATTAATTTTTTTATTAACTTACAGTAAGTTGCAAGTATACAATTGTTTGTGCTGATGTATATTTCATATTGTGTCGCAAGTATTAACTTTATTGTATCTACGAAATTTCATTGATTCTATTTTTAATTTGCTTGTATAAATAATTATATTAATTATAACGAAATTTGCATTATAATAAGGTATTGCATTTTGTATGCCATAACTAACAAGGTTTATTGATTTTAGTATTAATTAATTGAGCTCTTATTGATAATTTACTTTATTATTATATGTATTCAAATTTTTCACCTATGTATTACATGTATTACATTAATTACATATTGATTGCATTATGATTTTTGCATATTAGCCCAGTCTGGTTAAAAAAAAGGCGGAAAAATGTTTCGCAGATATCTGAAGCTTTTAAGACATAGGTGGGGGATACTTGATGATGAATAGATGAAAAGATACTCCTAGTTTTACCTTGTGTTTTTTTAAGCAATAATTTATGGTCACAATTTGATTTTTTGTCTATAAATTTTTTCCCTTATATTTTAAATAAACAATATTTATGTCATTTTTTATGTCAAGAATATCTTTATTTTCCCGTTTTTTTAATTAAAATTGATAAATAATTTACAGAGATATTTGCAAAAAAGCAGTTTTTTTTCACTAATTTATAAATTTCATTAATTTTTTTATTAACAAAATAAAATGGTAATAATACATTTAAACATCAAGGAATTACCATATTTTAGATTTGTGTGAAATTTCCCCCCAATCAGTCAAATATTTTATAAGTTATTTAATTTGTTTATCCCTGAGGCTAATTATTTAAACTATTGAGCTTGCCCTATGCATGTTGCTAGACACATTCAGCAAATTTCATAGGATTCTTTAAGACTTAGACTAACTCAGAAGTTAAATGCATATTGAGTTTTCATCAAAATTATTTACAAAATAAACGTTTGAAAAAGGGGTATGTTTTTTACTTATAAACAATTTTAATAACTTCTATATTTTTTAAGCTACAGACTTGTACGTACAACCATTGGATAGCTGGAAAAAAGCTCACATTAAAAAGTTGGTGACTATTTTTTAAAAAATCATATCTCCATTGTTTATAAACATTAAGAAGTAAAATTTGCACAAATTTTAAATGAAAATCTAAACTTTATATTGAAACTTATAGCTATAAAATTTATCTAATTTTTCGAAACGACGGTACTTTCGACAGATCGACATAGGAAAGTGGAGAGGATATCTGTTTCAGCTCCATTTTTTTTTTCGGCATCGGAACTTCAAATTGCAACACGTAGGAAAAATTTACATTATCTCGGCTTCCTTTGCAGCTGCAAGCCTCTTTTTTTTAATTCTGGGGTAGCTCGTTGAAATATGAATAACTACATAGTTTTCACTCGCCGGAAAATATGGGAAAACTCGGAAAAATTGAGTCCATTTGAAATTCACCCTAAATACTTACTTTTTTTTAATTTGCTCGAAGAATAGTCTGTCGCAGTATTAATAATGATGACATAATTTTCACCCCCCCATAAATCTCGGAAAATCCCGGAAAATCAACATATGTTTTTTCATTTTATATTAATGATGTAATAATACTTATATATTTTATAAATTAAATTTCAGGTAATTTTTTACACACTATATTATTATAATACTTATATTAATTATAATTGTTTGTATTTTTATAATTAACAATATTGATTTTTATTCTATTTTTCTTACAAATATGATATAAAAATATTAATCTAATCTGCCTTACTGCTTTGATAAAATAAGTCGATTTTTCCATCACTTGCCTTATTAAATTTTGCAATGTTTATTAAACTTTACTTTTTTTATTTTTCTTTGCATACATTGGTTTAAAAGTTAAAATTTGGTTCATTTATTCGACTTCACTGTCACGTCTGAACCTTTTTGTTGCAGGTTGTTTCTCTTCACTTATTAAGTCAGTCTTTCCATACATTAACATAATAATGGGCGATCTTAATGCCAAGGTGGGTCAAGGTAAGGTAGGGGAACAAGTAGGAAAATATGGGCTTGGAAACAGAAATGACAGAGGAGATCGATTGATTCAATTTTGCCAAAGTGAAGACTTCGTAATAACAAATACCTTTTTCAAATTACCTCCTCGACGGTTATATACATGGACATCTCCACAACATACCAAAGAAAAAAAAGTGAGAAATCAAATAGACTATATTATGATAGCAAGGAGGTATCATAATGCTGTTAAATGTACTAAGACGTACCCAGGAGCTGATATAGGCTCAGATCATAACCCAGTAGTTACTGTGATAGAGGCGAGGAAAAAAAAGATTAGAAGACCACACAGAAAGGTACTAGATTTAAATAAACTTAGAAACAAAAATATACGACAAGAAACAGGAGAAGAAATCAATGAAAACCTCCGTTTAGTGCAGCAACAAATTAACGATACAAACAACGTTAACCAAAAATTAAAGTACATAAATACAGCTATACAAACAGCAGGAAAGAAACATTTTACAAAAACAACAACAAAGAATAAGGGGTGGATGACACAAGATATACTAGACTTGATGGAACAAAGAAGAAAGATGAAGAATTACCCAGACAAATACAAAAAAATAAATAAACACATAAAAAAGGGAATAAAAGAAGCCAAAGAGGAGTGGATTAAAGAACAATGTGAAGAAATGGAAACCTATGAGAAAGAGTACGATGCGTTCAATATACACAAAAAAGTAAAAGAGATAACAGGAAGCATAAAGAAATGCCAAATAGGTTAACTTAAAGACAAAGATGGAAATCTTATTGTAGATCAAGAGAGTAAAATAAAAATATGGACAGAATACCTGAATGAATTATTTGAAGACGATAGAAACAACTTAACTCAGATAATCAATGCAACTGGGCCAGACATATTGAAAGAAGAAGTAGAATACGCAATAACAAACGCTAAAAATGGAAAAGCAAATGGACCTGATGAAATTTCTACAGAACTGTTGAAGCTTTTAAATGATAAATCCGTAACCATAATATTAAATTTTGCAGCGAGGAGCTAAAACAGTTTCCCCTCTACTTTCCTATGTCGATCTTTCGAAAGTAACTTCATTTCGAAAGGTTTTAAGTTTCGAAAAATTGGATGAATTTTATAGCTATAAAATTTCTTAATGTTTATAAACAATGGAAATATAATTAACAAAAAAATTGTCTCTAACTTCGTTCCTATTGTTTATAGAAGGTTTATTTTTTTTTAAAATGTGAGTTTTTTTACCAGCTATCTAATGGTTGTACGTAAAAGTCTGTAGCTTGAAAAATATAGAAGGTATTACAATTGTTTATAAGTAAAAAACATACCCCTTTTTCAAACGTTTATTTTGTAAATAATTTCGATGAAAACTTAATATTCATTTAACTTCTGTGATAGTATAAGTCTTAAAGAATCCTATGAAATTTGTTAAATGTGTCTAGCATCATTCATAGGGCAAGTTCAATGGTTTAAATAATTAGTCCCAGGGATAAACAAATTGAATAACTTTTAAACTATTTGACCGATCGGAGTGAAATTTCGCACAAATTTAAAGGACGATAATTCCTCAATGTTGAAATGTACTAATAACATTTTGTTTTATTAATAAAAACATTATTTAAATTTATAAATTATTCCAAAAAGCTGCTTTTTTGCAAATATCTCCGTAAATTATTTATCAATTTTAATTGAAAAAACGGGAAAATAAAGATATTTTTGATATAAAAAAATGGTATAAATATTGTTTATTTAAATTATAAGAAAAAAAATTATAAATAAAAAATCAAATTCTGACCATAAATTATTTAAAAAAAAAACGCAAGGTAAAAATAGGAGTATCTTTTTATTTATTCTTCATCTAGTAACCCCCACCTATGTCTTAAAAGCTTCAGATATCTGCGAAACATTTTGCCGTGAAATCGATGATTTTTGTATAACCAGACTGGGCTATATACACTATGCCAGCTTTTCCCAAACTTATTTTTTAGTGGCCTGGTTATTTCTGTGCTTATCTTTTTTGCCACTAATTTTTTGCATACCCTGGTGTATGTGTGTGTGCAATAAAACATATTTAAATATTTAATATTGTTTTATATATTTTAATAAACAATCATTAGCTTAAACAAAAATGTAATAAAACAAAATGAAAATCGAATACTTTATTAATGAGAAGTATACAGTTGTTCCTGGTTAACTAAAAATTTCATGTTTAAAGGAAAATATGTTAATTTTATCCTCAGGTCCGATTCGACTTCCAAACGGTTCCTATATATTTATTTTTTAGGAAAACCGATGTTGAAAACCATGCCTCATACCTACAGTTCGTAACAAAAGGAATTAGAAACTTTATCGCTTTTTCTGCTAAAACTGGGTACTCCTTAAGTCAACACAATGTCCAGTCAAATCGTTGACTGAGCGAACGAGCACACACAAACACTTCCGATCAGAGAACCGCTAGTCACGGCTGGGGACTCTCTGATCGGAACACACGAATTTTTTAGGGACTTCAGTCCCCACGTCAAGTCAAGACAAACAAATAGAATCAGTAAAGTAAATAGGGAGAAAAGCCGACATTTAGGCTACCCCTACAGTCAGGTGGCATAACCACAACTACTAAAAACGGAAGGAACTTCATTACCCAAAGTACCTTAGTAAATTCTAAGATCATAAGCCTCGTCACGTTAGTCATACGCTGAGGAGGGGTGGAGGAAAATCCTGGGGGTCAGATAGGTACCATCTCGACTAGCGAGATGAAAACGGTTTAATCTTCGAGCATGTGGATCCCACTCTTATATTGGTATACACATGGTCCTAGGGGTAGGGTTGATCACCTCGTGTGTTAATGTGTGTGTGTGGGTACTCCTCGCGACAAGACAACCAAAAATCTATCATTAGTTTTTTGTCAAATATGTCTTTGAGTGCCCTATCACACAGTAGTTCAATTAGTTACTCAACATCTAAATCCGGAAGTCCTGTCTCGAATTCTACAACCATTGTAAATGGATCCGGTATCCATGCTGTGTTGCTGTGGATGGGGACAAAATATTCCTTAATGTCATATTTAAATTGTTCAAGAAGTCTAAAATATCACAAAGATAGACTACCTTGATTAACCAATTGACATCATGAAAACTGTCTTAAAATTAAAATATTGCATTCCTCGCCGTTGGTGAATGTTGTTCTAAGAATATTGAAATTTCTTCCTTCAATTCAATAAGTCTTTTTAAGAAATTCCCTTTTGATAGCCAACGCACTTTGCTGTTTATTTCTATTTATGTTCACCTCCCAGTTTTTTGAACAAAGCAGATAATTCTTGTTGAGTGGGTGAGATTTTATGAAGTTTATAAATTTTTCACACTCTTGCATATCTTCGGTTAGAAGCAGTGGCATTTTGTACAGCTAATGCTTCTCTATGGATGCTACAAAAACACATTCTGGTGCTACGGCTTTGATCCTCGAAAAAAGCCCAGTACGAGCGTCTGCCATTGCCCATGCTCCATCGCTACTTAGTTTTTACACATTTATTCCATTCAATTCCATTGTCATTAATGTAGCTATCAATCAGATTAAATAATTCTTCAGCTATTGTTGTTGTTTACAGAGATTTACAAACTAGAAATTCTTCTTGAATAGTATTTTCAAAATCGTTTCTTACAAAACACATTAGATTCGCATTATCTTTCTGTACTTTCATCAATTTTGCAAGCAAAAATCGTTACACTCCTTTAAGTAACCTATAATAGTTTCTTCAATACTATCTGTCATCTCCACAATCCTACGCTTCACTGTGTTACTTGGCATAGCCACCAAATTCACTTGCTTTTCCTGCTTTTTATAACTTATCTGAGATGCTACCATTTTCATTGCTGGAACTATTAATTTCTCGGCAATTGTGTGAATATAACCGATTTCAGCAATTAATTTTGATATTTTATAAGAAGCCAGTACAAGGTTTTCAGATTGAGCGTCCTGAGAAAAATTCAAAGATATAGACTTTTTGGTAGCTATTAATTCTCTTTTTATTTATATAAAAATCTAGTGGCTTAAAATACCACTGTATTCTCCTTGTGCTTCAATTCCAAGTGCTTTAATTTTGAAGGTTTCATAGACTCATTTGAAAGACTTCACAAAACCGAACTGTAGGTAATCTTCAGAATATTGCCTGGTCCATGACTCCCTCTTCTTTTTTGTGACAGTTGTAGATTGCGCATCGAGGGGCCGTTTGTAATTACCACTCGTACCTGCCTCTGGATGGACGTTACTCGACTGTCTATTATTATTGACGCTCTTAGAACTTGTACCCGGCCGCAGATCACTCGACGGTCTGTTTATGCAAGTCTTAGAACTTGTACTTTGTTTTATAACAAATTTATCCATCGTCAAATTCAACGTAATCAATCTGCACGAAAAATACACACTCTCTGGCTTGACACCAAGCTTAAACTGAATGGAATAAAAGAAGCAGATTAAATAAAAGCGGTGGCGTTAGTCAGAGCGCGGTCTTAAAAAGCAAGATGTAAAACGGAGAGTCGAGGCGACCGAGCATTTTGCTTTCGGGGCCCGGTACCAGGTCGCTACACACCATTTGGGAAACGCAGCGCTAAACGAAACAATAAACTAGCAATTGCATTCGTAAATTCTATTGTTAATAGTATGTTTTGTCACATGGCATATTTTAGTTTTGTAGAAATGGATCAGTTAGAATTAAATATGTATATGAGATTTGTTCCTTTATTTTTCTTGCTGTATATTTCACTATAGTCTACTTGCTTATTTCTTTTGTATTTCTTAATTACATATTTAAATCGAAGGAGTGAAACCAGCGTGTTGTATACTGAACGTATATACCTAGACTCACTTTCTGATGTCCTCATATTTTATATAAAGTCCATCATATGTGCAGAAAGTAACAACAGTTACTAAAATTGTATATAACTATAAAATAACGTGATTAAGATGAACTTCATCATGGAATCACATATTTATATGGCTTGTCGGTACTTCAGTCATCATTCTGAATGACGTGAACTACAGATTAAAATTGTCAATATAGTTTGTTTATAATCCTATAGATTTTTTTTACAGGTAATTTGTTTAAGGTTTTTTAAAATTAAATTAAAATATTGGTGTTTAACATAGAAAAACACATAAAACTTATTCACTCTTACTTCCGAAAAGGCGTGAAAGTGACTTGTTCAGCCCATGATTGCAATACTTTTTACAATGTTTTGATAAAATTCAGCAATTATTCAGAGGTACCGGTATTTTATAGTGGGTGGAGGGCAGACCTACATCAGAGATGCGACACTGTCATACGCAAGCCTTGATTCTCTCTTAAATACCCACCATATCCTACCAAGTTTTCCAAACCTACTCACCTACCCGTCTTATCCTGAGGAAGTCCAATTACCCATTTGTCATAAGAGATCCGAAAAAAATTATTTAGGTAAGAGTTGGAACACAAGTTTTGCAGTTATACGAGGCAATTTAAAAGATAATTAGGGAAAATTAGCCGAAATTGTACCGGCGCCAATATTGTACCAACGCTGTATTTATCTTTTATGAAGAAGCCAGAGCGCTCTTATGTCGTTTAGTGGAACTAGGTAGTTACTACGTAGAGTTGAGTGCTAAAGTTTTACAAGGTTCACATTTGTAAATTTTGTTTTATTGAATTTTTTGTATTTCATGGTGTTTCAGTATAGTTTTCTAGTTCCACATGTAAGGTTACAGCATCTGTAAAGTTATGTGCAAACCATTTTTATTCATAAATACAAGAAAAGTATGTATTTAGGTGTATAAAACTGAGTTGTTTTCTTTTGTCGGACAATTTTTAGGTTAGGAATCGTAGTTTATTCACATAAAGTGCAAGTTTCCCATATTGTACTACGCCGAGTTGCTTATATTGTACCTGTACAATTTTAGATAGCATTGGGTATTTAAGACCTACTTATTTTCAAAAATAAATAAATAACACACACCGTCCCTGTGTATTTTAGATTCCCAAAAGAAAATATGGGACTTGTGGAATACGTGGGCGGGGCTCTTCAAACATTACTTAATGGAGACATGGGATTAAATGAATGCTGCAGGTAGTATGGAGTCCATAAGCCTACCTTGCTTCGTCACCTTAAGGGGTCTAATGTCAAGGCACATGAAGAAACGAAGGCTTTTGGCCGAGGCAGTGTGTTACCAAAAAAAATGGAAACGTTGATGTCTGGTCTTAAGATCAATGATGTTCAACGGCTTGCATTTCAAATCTTTGAGAGAAATCAAATACCACATAATTTTAATAAAGAATCCCAAATGGCAGAAAAAAAGTGGTTTTATGCTTTCAAAGCTGGTCATAAGAACATAATCTCACTGAGAGAACCTCAAGCAACGTCCATGACGCGCGCAAAAGGATTTAATAAAAGGAATGTTTACGTCTTTTTCAACCTTCTAATAAATTTTATTTAGTTACATCTCTGATATTTGTCCATTTCTCATATATATTTGCAAAATCTATGTGCTATTATTTAACATAAATTAAAAAATATCTACTCAAACGGATTCTAAAAGAACGCATAACTAAGGCGATGGACAAAATATATTTTTCTCCTTATTATTCTCTCTAATGGCCTGTATGCCTATTCATTCATCGAATTATTCTTCAACTTTAGATTTCTCGGTTTCAGAGACAGTCGTTTTCTCAGTCTCCTCGTTGAAATCTCCTCATTTGGTATTTTAAATTGTGATATTAAAGTTTATATAAGCATACCGCTATAGTTATTGGCTAGATAATTATGGAAATAACTATTGTAAATTATTTTCGACATATTACAAAATATTAGTCTTATTACCTTCCAACTTACCTCCAATAGAATTTAACGCAAACTCCGTTAGAGGTTGTACGACATCAACGTATGCCTGATGACACAATTTATTTAAATTGTTAACGAGACTTTCCGTCTCGTTATTAAAAAGTTCCACAAATTCTTGTAGTATACTGAAATGGAACGCTGGTGTTATAATCTTTCTTCTTTTGAACCATTTCTCTCCTTAAACAAACATATAATAAATAACAAAGTATATAAAAATATAATGTCAACCTACCATCAGCAGTTAAGAGGCCTGTACCTAACCATTCGTGAATAAAATTGTATACAAAACTTTTAGTAGAGTGTTTTGGATTGCTAAGTACCAACTGAAATAAAACAATAAATTTAATATTTTTATTAAAATGTTAAAAAATTTAATTACTGCAGTTAAACAAAGATATAAAAAAGAGAAAAATCAATTCCGAAAAGGCTACAGAATTCAATGTCATAATTTGATATATCAAAATAACTCTACATCCTATAGGTGTAGAAATCCATTGTAATACCTTCCCATGCTCAAATACCAACGTGACTTTTACATGGTACCATCGAGTTAGAATTTATGGAGAGGACATCACGTGACTAAAAACAACCTCACTTCGGCCACTGTGTGGCATTGTTATGATCGTTGTGTCAGATCGTGTATGATTGTTTACGTTTGTTGTTTTTAGAATATTTTTTAGTTTTAATACCTTTATAGTAACTGTAATATTATATTGTGATAGTGCATAATAATAGTTTCTTGTTCTCAACGTAGCTGCAGTAGCAGTAGCAATGTTGATAAAAAATCTTCAGGAATAACGTTTCTTAGGTTAGTATACAAATATGTAAACAAAGTAATGGCTCGTACTTCAGAGAAAAAATTAATAGTATCAATAAAAAAGTCATTATTGAATATTTTGAAAAATTTACAAAATAGCAATTAAAACATCCACTTCCAATAAAATGGAACTATTGAATACACAGAATATAAAGATATTAATGAACAATTTCTATGCTTTTTATAATATTTTTGAGTTCATTAATCATATTTGTTATTTAAAATATAAATTTGTTATTAACGCTTAGTGATGCATATCATTGTATTTTTAGGTTTCATCTCAAATCAACCAAAAACCGGAAGTTTTATGATCGGAGATACCACCGACTCCAGTTTAGTGGTTTATCGTCTTATCATTCTAAATTTGTCACTTTGACGATGGACAATTGATAACATAAAAAGCCGAAGAATAATTCTTAATAATATTTACTTGTATAAGTATATACGAGTATGTATTTTTGTCTTATTTATTAGTAATTGTATATAATTAAACCTTAACAGAATCAAATTCCAAGATATTTTTTGCATGATATTCTTGAGAGTATTCAAATATCTTAAATCTAAATATCTTAAAGTTCAATATTAAATTCGGTAACATAATTTTGTTATTTCTACACAATATTACGATTGTGATATTCGGCAGATATTCATTATTGTTTGTTTAATAATAATTTTTCGAACTTTGTTAATTGAACTTTTTTTTGGCCAACTTTGTAACGAATTTTGAACAGCGTTCAGTTAATTTGAAGTTATCAAATACATAAGTTGTAAAACGAACGTATTTCTTTTATTTCATACCGTATATTTATTTTACCCTTTAAAATATTATTTATATTATTATCTCTTTCAGGTACAAATTGTTATTTGATTGTATTAATTATTCTTTATATATTATGTATATATGTCGTACTTTTAGTGTTTACAGCGGGATATATCTTTCCTACTCTTTTTGTTCCCGTCTGGGAATCATCTGTATCTTTCTCGTATTGTTTTTGTCTTATTTTCTTTCCGTTCCCGTCACTTTATATCTTTAACGTTATTGCTCTTATCCAATTTTCTATCCATTCTCGTATTTACAAGGTTTCTTTATTCCTTCAAAAATAGGGTGGTGCCCAAAACATTCTTCTCTTTCGTGTATTTATCTCACTCGCGAATCTCTTGTAGTCTAGCTCTGTCGAACACCAACCCAGATACCTCTACCAGACTGAAGCCCATAGCGTAGTACCCTTATTTGTGTAACCGTGCTGCCAATGGTCAGAGCATTTTCCATCTTCCATTAAGCACACTTCTCCACAGCCTAACAGTGTCATTTATTACGCTACACTTTTAATCAATTTGTTTCCTACATTTTTTATACTCGTGCAGTTAGTGAATATAGTTTATATCATGATTGTTACATGATTTTTTAATAGCTACCCAAAGGCAACCCTTTAATTTTGATTTAATAAGTCATAGTTTATTACTAATACTAATTGTATAGTAGTAATAATAACAACTAATAATAATTGTATAGTAGTTTTAATACTATTGAGTCCGGCCTTGATCCCACCGCCATATTGGTATGATCGCTAACCACACCTTCTGACGCCGTTTTAATATACACGTTAATATGCTCATAGCTTCTCCATAGATTCTAACTCGATGCATGGTACGTACCTATTTCCTGACCCCTAACGAGTCTACGATGATCGAGCAGTTATTGAAAAATTAGTCTCCCATTAATTTTTCAGTCAACAGTTTTAAGTGAAAATCCCCAAAATATCTCTTTTATAGACATCATCATGAGAGCAAAGTTGATTGGTTATGTTAGTATGAGGTCAAGATTTTGGATGAAAAGTTACATTGCATTTTATGCTGCCACTAGCGAAAACTATATCAAAATATTACCAATCGATTATTACAAATATCAACATGGAATGTTAACTTCTGCGCATAAGGGAAAATTATGGGCCATGAAATAAAGGATTTTCTTTTCTTCTGCTCTTATTGCGCTTTCTCCGTTCGAAGGTTGGCGATCCAAATGGAAATTGTAGCTTTGGAAACTGCTGCACGAAAGATTTGTGTGGATGAGCGGTAAAAGCATCTCCTCAGGTCTGTCAGCCACGAGTTCTAGCGTCTTCCAACTGATCTTTTGTCCGGCACTTTACCTTCCAATATGATTTGGAGTAATTCATATCTTTTACCTCTCAACACATGACCCAAATACTGTATTTTTCTGTCTTTGATTATTCTTAGTAATTCTTTTTGTTTACATGTGCGACGAAGTACCTCAACATTAGTAACTTTTTGTACCCATGGAATTCTCAACATTCGTCTGTATACAGTGATGAGTGTCTTACCACCCGGCTTTTTAACGTAAGAGATAGAAAACACAGTTACCTTGTGAAATAAAAAGAGGTGAAACTCGTAGAGGTGAGAAATAATCGGTAGAAACCTATAATTTACATTACATTACATTACCACTATCGATAGTCTCACACCTTTAGACGTTAGCTTCGAGCTAAATCACCTCGGTTATAATTCGTATGTGTGACGTATTTCCATTTTTAATTTGGCATAAAGTAAAAACTGATTGACCACAATAAAGCAAAAATGTGAATAAAATAATTTAATTAATAGTGATTATTTAATCTAAAGTTTTAAATTATTAACCAAGAATAATTTCTACTATGATTTGAGGAGTTTTATACACTCTTGTCACAGAATAATTATCAATCCTTCGTGGCTTAGTGGTAAAAATTTGATACTGCGACACAGACGTCGCAGACGTTTAGAGAATGATTTGAAATTATGCAGAGATCGTTTTGCTTTGAATCACTAAACATTTATGTCACTCGTTACTAGTATTAGAAGTGTTTAAAGTTAAACATAAATATCTTATTGAAAAAACAGTATCGTTGTACTTCGAAAATAAAGTAAAAATTCTTCAAAATTAAAAGAACGTTTAAAGAATGTTTAAATAAGTAAAAATTCTACAAAAATAAACTGTACAGAGGACAGAGAACTGTAAATCTACCTGTACAGAGGAATTGATATTAATGCTGAGATTCGCCGGATTATTTTGAATTAACAACTGAAGACTGTAAAACTGGAATTGAATTTGAATTATTTTGTATTTCTATTTTATAACATTGGAATAAGAATAAATTGTAAATAATGAGTTTTTCGAGAACTTGTTACCCAATATGTAACATATTTTCTATTATTTTTTGATTGAGTCAAACAAAAATTTTATCCTTGGTGTGAATTAAACCCCAATCTTCTTGTCAATAGACCACGTCTCTAACTATTACACCAAGTCCACATACAATAATTGTTTTCGGACAGAACATAATTACCTTTAATTTAGTCAAATATTTCAGTTGAGTTATTTTTATTATTAAATAAACTTAAAGATTTATAATTTAAAATCGCTACTAATTAATGTTTTTTACTATAATATATCTTAATTTATTCAATCATTTATTCTAACATCAAAAATTATTAAAATAAAATATTTTCGAGGTCATCCGTATAATTATGACTAAAGTAAAATAGCCACGTCTAAAAATTAGCTTTATCACGTACTATCTCACAACTTAATCTGTCTTCTATCCTTTCCGCTATTTTGCCGGGTGGTAAGACACTCATCACTGTATATATACATCTCAAAGGCATCTATTATTTTTTCTATTTCAGAGTCCATTGTCCAACTTTCACAGCCATACAGCAAAACAGAGAAAACGTAACATCTGATCATTTGAATTCTAAGCTGTAGACCAAGGTCTGATCTTGTAAAAACTATTTTCATGTTCATGAGTGTTTTCCTCGCTTGTTCGATTCTTGACAGGATTTCTTTTTTTGGGTGACAGGATTTTTTTTTTTGGTTTTGGGTTTAGAAACCATCTAATATACTACTCAGCTAATTAAGAATCTGAATATCAAAACAAAGTCGTCATAATGATGCAAAATTGTTTTCCGATGTACTTAATTTGAATTTTCTCTCTATATCCTATTTACTCCTATAGCGAAAACAGAATTTAAAATTATTCTATACATTATATTTGAAGAATATTTTTGGTTGAAACATCTCATTTTTTGTGGTAAAAAATATCTTAATTTATCTGGACTAAAGGTGGTAATTGTTTAAATTTGCCGACGGACCATAGATATATGGAGGCAACTTTACATTTTCACTATTCGGACAACCTTGAGTCAGTTATAATTTGCTGTAGACCGGTTTTTTTTTATTAACGGTTTAGTCAATTTTAGATATGGAGTATCTTTATATTATAAGTAGTAAATTGTTCTTCCCAAATTCAAAGATTTGTGAAAATAATACCTTAATGAATCATATCCTCAGTTTTATCAAAACTGATTAAATACGGAAATAGTAATAGCTAAATTATAAAATATATACCCACCACAATAAATGTTTTTACAGAGATTGTGTGTAAACAACTTTATTTTATTTTTATTTTATTTTGTAATAACAGATTTGAACAGATTGTAATTTTGTTAATAACTACCACAATAAATGGTAAATAAATTTTTAATAGCCTGTGTAAATAACAAGCAAGGCGAGTATATATATATAAATATATATATATATATATATATATATATATATATATATATATATATATATATATATATATATATATATAAATTCTCGCCATTCATCTCTGTTGTTTGTAAAACGTCATTGGCCCTGCAGTTGTTTTAATACCTTTTATATGTCTTTTGGCTTCATTTGGCCGCCAATTCCCGATTTCTTTATTCCATCGGCCATCCTTAAGACGTTCGTTATGTCCAGCCCTTTTCCATTTCAGTTTAGCTGCCTATTCGACAGCTTTTACTTTTGTTCTATTACGAATGTCTTCATTGGTTTTATGATCTTTGAGTGAGATACCCAGCATCTGTCGTTCTATAGCTCTCTGAGTTTTTCTGATCTTCGCCATGTTTATATTAGTGAATGTTCATGTTTGAGCTCCATATGTAAGTACAGGTAGGATACAGGAATTAAACACTTTGGTTCACAGTCTTTGAGGTATATTTTTATTTTTAAGTATATATGAGAGTCTTCCAAATGCTGTCCGTCCCATTTTTATACGTCTGCTTATTTCGGTAGTCTGATTTTCTATGCTTACTTTGACATTTTGACACAGATATGTATATTCATCTACGTGTTCTATCTCTGTCCCTTGTAAGTTTAGCATAGGTTTGTCATCTTTTTTTGACTTTTGACATTAAATTAGTTTTGCTAAATTTCATTTTCAGTCCCTTTTTTGGGGATTCTGTCTGTAGCTCCTCAATCATCGTATTCAGTGCATTCCACGTGTCAGCTATTAGTACTACATCCTTGTTCCATCCTATTAGTCCTTGTTCATTTTTAAAGGTTATTATCTTTTTCTTTTCTAGTTTCGGTTTGGTACATTTGAGACAGTTTTTCTCTATGACTTGTTCTATACGGTCTTCTTGATGTTTTTTAATAACTTAAATATATATATATATATATATATATACATATATATATATATATATATATATATATATATATATATATATATTCTAAAAGTTTTATTAGGACCAACTCTATTGAAGATGGCGTGACGAATCTTAACTGTTGATCGCGCAAAGACTTGCATTGTTCTATTCAAGCAGATTAATCTTAACTACTGTAATTTGTTACGCCTTCAATAAAGCAATTCCATAGGGTACAAGACGCTATTGCCAAAACACAGATACGGCCAGTGGCGTATTTCGTTGTATATTGAAGAAAATAAAAAAATAAAGAGTAAACTAAAAAAAATAGCTTATATTATAATAAATACTTAATGAAACATGCACATTACAAAACAAAATGTTTAGTTTTTTGTAAGAAAAACGGTTTTGAATTATAAATAAAATGTTACAACAGTTGAACAGAGTTGTAAAAAATTAAAGTCTAAGAGTTTTATTTCCCATTGCCTACGCATTTTCTTGACTTTTAACCTTTACTTCTTGCATAATGGAGGCAAAAATTCCTATAACGTTCTACAAATGGGTCGGTGGCGTTGCGAAAATGTTCAGAAATTTATTAATCTCCGCGCAGTGTACGCGAAACATCAATTTCTTTACTATCACCATCATTATCATCATCAACAACATGTAGGCGTCCATTGCTGGACATAGGTCTCTTTCAGCTCTTTTCATCCGTCTCTGTCTTGTGCGGTCTTAGGTATAGCTAATACGCTTCAGGTCAATCTGATGGTGAGCATCCTTTGCTCCGTAGTGCTTCTTGTCTTGGCCTTCACTCGACATTACGTTTTGTCTATCCGTTGGAGATGTGCACTGACCAATTCCATTGTAGCGACGCGATTTCTTCGATAATGCCTGTTGTTTTTATTTTGCGATATATATTTATTAATTTGGGATTCGTCTTTCAGAGAGATACTGATTTTCTGTTATACATATGGGTGGGTTCGATTTAAAGATATTGTTCAATTAACCAAAGGCTGTCCAGGCTAATCCTATGCGTCGTGGGATAGCTCACATGTCTGGTTATTTCTGCCCTACCGAATTTCATGTCCTAAGTACTTATACGATACAGTCTGCTCAATATCCCTTCCATCGCCAGCAACATTACGATTTAGAACTAGAGTAGTAATTTGGCCTACTATGGGTACAGCAAAAATGCATTCCGACAGTTTCTATAACTATAATTGGAACAATAAAGAGTAACTCTTTATTTAAATAAATTCTTGGTACTGAAAATTGTGTTAAGTTGTGCCAATGGGCTGTTCGGGTATCGTTACTCCCACATACATTTCATTTTTCTTTACATTTTTAATTAATTAACCAGCTAACTATATTTCCTACGTAAACAGTGCTACAGTACTACAGTAAACAGTCAATTATACTTAAAAATATAAATAAATGTAAAATAAACAAAAAGTTACAGTGACAACTACATTATGCCTATGCATAGACTTTATCCCAAAGATATTGTTCTGAAGCTATTTTCTTGTGTCATCTTAAAGCAATATTACTGGTAGAGAAGTAAAGAAACAGATGGTAAAAAAAGAAAAATCAAAGAAACGGCTCTAATTATGCTAAATGAGACCAATCGTGTCGCAAATTCTTCGGCAGAATGCAGTAGGATCTGGTTACATATAATAAAAGAGCAAGTTAATAAAAGGATAATATTTCTTTTAGTAAGTTAGCAACATATCGAGGATACATAATTTACGTTTTTTAAAAAATGCAAATAAAATCAGAGTTTGGTGTTTACTGAGAATAAACTAAATGTAACACCAAATAGTTACCATGTCGGAATAGTATTATGAGGTTTTTTTCCTGGGTTTCTCTTCATGATTTACTATGAAATCACTAACACGAGGATTTTACTGTTATCATGGCATGTGGTTGTCTTTTTAAAGACGAATCACATGCTACGATTTTTCTGACGGATATTTTCAAGTTAAAGTTAATTTCATGTAATCGAATGAACTGTCTTACAATAAAGTCGTCTCAGGAACGCAGCTCAGCAATATTGCCAATGTTTTTTAATGCCGTCTGCTTTAAAATGTATAATATATGTCTGAATGTCTGAATTGTCAACATGAGTTAGATAAAATTAAATTATTAGAAGAATTTTTCATCAAGTAACAAAAAACAAAATTGATTTACTTTATTAATGTTTGTATTTTGAGAACGATTTCCAAAGTGGAAATTGAAGCGTCAATAAACTTATTTTAAATTTCAATTGTGACTTATTTCCATTAAAATAGTAATTGCAATGTATGTGTGCATTTAAAACAATTTTCGATAACAAACATGAACCACATTTGGCATTAAATACCTTATGAGATAGTTTAGACCTTCACATTTTTTTATTGTTTACTCAAAAAAATATATAATCGTAAAGTTTTTCAAACATTAATTTGTATCTACTTTTTTTATTTTAATAAGGTGTTTTATAACTAATTATGTACCATAAATAAGCATTAATTATTAACATTTTATAATTTTTCTTGTATTTGTGTCGGACACTGTTTACTTTAATCATTAATTTAAATTATTTATTGTATCCTTATGGTTCTTGTAAATAAAAATATTTCATATTCTATTTTATTTCAAGGTCTACTTAAAAATTAAAAAGAAAATAATTCGAAACACGATCAGAGTATCCGAATTACATAAAAGAAATATGCTTAAATTCCACATATTACTACTATTGTTTAAAACAATGTTACAACTATACTCCAGAGAAATAGTCAAAATTTAAACGTGTTCAGGAAATCTCAATAGCCAAGTTTTTCCGTTAATATAAATAAATATATTAAGAAAATTTATACGTTTTCATCAGAAATTTTGGCGTTGTATTTTAATAATTAACAATTTAGTGCAGCTTTTTGTGTAATTTTCGCTTATTATTAAAAAGATATCTATTTATAGGGTAAAGTCTCAATGACTAGCATTAGAACGGTAACGCTAGACAATCGCATTTTAGAAGTGGCAACACGCCTTTTGGTTTGACTGGAATGCGTTGGTTATTTGTGAACACGCTTTTAGCAAGTGAAAGTTTTTGTTGTTGGTCACATCTTCGACGTGAAATCTGTTTGGCAGTTTTATTTAAATTTTAAAAATTGTGGTAACAGTTATAATCTTCCGAACATAAACATCCGTCTAGAATAAGTATTATTAAAACTTTTTTTTTTTAATTGTTATAAAAAATACTTGCAAAAGGGTATTTATAGATAGTTATAAAAAGCTAGCCGTTTTGATTGTGTGTTAATAATTGTCTAATTTATGGAGTCTCCTGATGCTAATGTCTTGACCGACGAGAATTCTGGTGATAAAGATGGTGGCGGATTTCTGGATAATTTAAGCGGTCGACAGTTGACCAGTAGCTGAATTAGTCCCTCTTCGTGCTACCAGAGCTTTTATCGACGTACCTGAATTGAGCCAGTTTCAAATATCGTCCACTCTGGGTCAGAAAAATATTCTGGATTGGAAATGACTTTGAAAATGTGAGCAGAGATTTTCTTAAAGGAGATTATAGTAAATATAGTGATTTGGAATATTTAGATATATTCGAGATGTTTGTTGATAGAGAAATAATTGAACTACTTGTGGAGGAAACAACGAAAATACGCACTTTTCTGCAATAAATTGGATCCAAAAATTTCTGACGAAGAAATAAAATGTGTAATTGCGATTATGATTGTTACAGGATATACTGAGTTACCTGGAAGGCAGTTTTACTGGGATTCCAAACAAGATATGGAAAATATTGTAGTCACTGAATCTATGAATAGAGATCGATTTCGCCAAATTTTAAAATATTTACACTGCGCCGACAACACACAGCCTGTACATGGTGATAAAATGTAGAAGCTACGACCACTGATGGGCCTTTTCCAACGCCCCTTTATGGACAACTGGATACCTGAACAGAAGTTGAATTATGATGTGGCTATTATCAATTACTTTGGCAAGAATTCATGTAAACAGTTTATTCGGAAAAAAACCACCAGATTTGGGTATAAAATGTGGTTTCTGAATTTTGCTTTTAGGTATTTGGTGAACTTTGATATATATCAAGGAAAAAACCCAAAGTCAAACACTACTTACGAAATCGATTTTAAAAAATGAATTCATGTAAATAGTTTATTCGGAACAAAACCACCAGATTTGGGTATAAAATGTGGTCTCTGAATTTTGCTTTTAGTTATTTGGTGAACTTTGATATATATCAAGGAAAAAACCCAAAGTCAAACACTACTTACGAAATCGATTTTAAAAAATGTGCTGTTCCTTTACCTTGAGTGTTTAATAAGTTTTAGGATAAAATAAATAAGCTCCCGTTCACATTTTACTCTACTATCTTTCAAACGGAAATTTAAGCTATAGAGATGTGCCTGAACAACTGCAGGGACATATCTATAAAAATTATATCAAGCGACTAGAGGGTATGAAAGGCAATCAGAAAAAGTAATAAAGTAAGTTTAGTCTGGGTGCCCGAACATACTGGTACTAAAAAAGATGAAACAAGGACAATTCAAGAGCTAATGAACTTGCCAGAAGAGCGTCAATTACAAAATACTCCGTTTCAGAGTTGACAAAGTCAAAAAGCGACCGGCAAAAAACCTGGATCCGAAGGCAACATGACTCTCTGTGGGAAAATATACCACATTAAACATATGGCAAAATGTATAGTAAAAGGACCCATGCTAATAGGGAAATACTGCGAACAAAAAGCAAAAAATAGCTCAGAGTCATAACTCGACATGCGCATATTAAGCGATATCTGCATACAATTAGAGTATTTCATAGAAACTTAAGCTGCATACTCTAGAAAAGAATAGTCAACTACAGCTTGCATGACAGCGAGTTTTTGGAGACTACCAAGTGACGCTAAAAACATATCGCACCCCCGGAAGAAACGTGACACAACTCCAAATTCTGAAAATTTCATTTTATGCCCGCATTATTTTCCAAATAGAGTAATCTTCAATCCCGAAAATTATTACAAGTTGATTTTTTATAATTCTCCCGAGATATCGCTAGTGTCGTTATGTGCTTTTCCGTTATTCACCTCATTTGAATCAAGAATAGTGACACGTTGCAGTTGCGTCCTGGTAGCCGACGAATAAGGTCGCTCTGCTTCTTAGGAAAACCGAATATTTCGAATTGTGACGTTTTTCCTGTTTTATGCTGTGAGAATTCAAAGTGACAAATAAACATATTTTGGTTTAGGATATTTTTCCTGTTTAATGTTCATTTATGGACATTCATTTATTTCTGTTTATTTGGCAATATGTGACTTTTCCTGTTAGGGTCTGATTTAATTTACAGCTGTGATAGGAGTCGTACATAAAAATATTACGTTTGATGTCGCAATGATAAAGCACTATAATATAGACATTCTCGCCCCCTATTTTGTGGCCGGGGATAGAACGTTTTTTTAAGAATGTGTTAAGTTTAGGTGTGTATTTTGTAATTAAAAGTTATTATATGGATAAAATATGAACAATATATTAACTTCTACCACATAACTTCCCGATAGTTCTTTTTTTAGGTCTAAAGCATTCAGAAATTAGCTACGGACAGGCTACTAAATGGCCGATGTTAATATTCCCTTTTATATTGCCTTAGAAGAGATAGGAAATGACAATATACTGTGCTTTTTGAAATACACAGTAACATAACCATAAGTGTGTCAAATGGACACACCTTTTCCAGATAAGAGTTTAAATTAAAATTGGTATCTAATTAAAAATGTTAAATTAATGATTTTGACTTGTGTCACTTTTCTTGCAGGAGTGCGATATGGTATCCATCCTCTTGGATACAGGCTGGTACAGAGTTCCAAAATCCTAGTTTGGGTATCATAAATAAATGAAAAATGTACAGTAAGCCGTACGATCTTTTTACAACTGACGGCTTCTGTGAACCGAGTAAGATCTAATGCTATAGATAAAGTCACGTTGAGATGGCAGTGTACGGATATAGGATAACAGCGTTGCCAATTCTACTGCTATTGTAAGTTTTGCTACTTTTGTAAAATAAGCAGGGCCAAACTCACGGTAAACTAAGATATGTTTAGGTAAGCTAAAGTTGTTAATAGAAAATTCGTGAATGAAATAAATGGTAATAATTCCTAAAATGCTTTTACACATAATACCGCAGTTAATAGGGAAAAAAATATGAAAAATATTCTACAGGTTTTTTAATGTTCTAAACGGTAGATAAGGGATAACTGATGATAATTCCTTGAAGAATTACAGCCAATTTTGCTTTGTTTATTTTTTAAAGAAAGATGAAGTTTGGAAAAAATCATTTTTTTGCCTATTTTGTTCCTCGTGCATTTTAGGGAAAAATGTTTCAAATAAATGTTGCAGATCTTAAACAGTTTTTTAATTTTTTAGTTTGTAAATTAAAATACATAAACAAATGACTGAGATAATTGCAAAAAACCCTTAATTGAGGCCCCTAGAACACAAGGGTGTAAGTGCAGTTGCTTATCACTTAGCAACTGATATCTAACAACAGGCACGTACTTTTGGCTTCAAACTTTCTACATTAACAACAATAACACCATTAAAAATTACATGTCATTGAAAACATGCTGAAAACTGAAAAAGTGCTACCTAGGTTTTTAAATTTATATCGAACTTTGAACAAAGATTTTTCAAAACTTTGTTTTTGGCCGTTACACCCCTTGTGTTCTAGGGGCCTCAATTGTGCACTAATTTATTAAATGTTCATAACTTTATTTTTTGCATAATGACGTCTAATATAACTACTTGAAATTATGTCGATTAATGAGTTATTTAAGTGTGCTACATTTCAACCAGATCAACTAAATATTTTATTACCTTTACTGAGAAAAGAATACCCCCGAAAAACAATTTTCAATCATCTTCATTTTCATAATCTAGTTCATCTTCAGAGTCATCGTTTAATGAAATTCTAATAGGTTCAATGTCATCTTGAATGTTGTCTACTGTCCAAAAATTATTCTCCAATTTTATAACATGGTTGACGTAATTTTTCCAATGTCCATTGTTCTGTACTTTATCATAACCTTCATAAATCAATGTTTTAACGTCGTTTTGTTTGAAACTTGAATTCTTAGAGGACACGTATCGTTTCAGTTCACTCCACACCATTTCTATTGGGTTCAGTTCACAGTGATAAGGCGGAAGTCTTAAGATATGTACATCTACGCGGCATTGTTCGTCACTGTGATTCCTGTATTTTTCACCAATACAATCAATTTTGTATTTGTCATAAATATTTTTAAATACATTAGCAGTTTCCAGAAGTTCATTTTTTAAGTAATCTTCTTCAAAATAAATGTCCTTTTCATAGAGCCACTCCTTAATTTGACGTTTCACCCAATATTGTTTGGGAAAATTTAATTTCCTAGAGTGATAAGATGCATTGTCCAAGATAATGACATTCTTTTTATTTTTTGGGAGATTCGGTATTAACATCTCTTCAAACCATTTTTCAAATAGATCTCCGTCCATCTCTTCATGGTAATCTTCAGCACCTTTTTTGGCAAGAAAAGTGATGTCAGCACCTTCAACAGATCCGTCTTTGTTTCCTGCATGGACTAAAACAAATCTTGGTCCTTTTCGGGTCGGAGTTTTTAAACCTGTGGTAAGTCCATTTACGAAAGCCTGTCGGCTATTTTTTATTGTTGTATCTTGCCATACTTGCCCATTGGTTATTCCAGTATTAACCCATGATTCGTCCATATAAATGATATTGGCTCCTTCGTTCCTCAGTTTCTTTATTTCCCGGAGATAGTGACGCCTCCAAGCGACTATTTCTTGTTTTTCTATTAATATTGAATTTCTACCTTGTTTGCCATATATAAAACCCATGTCGTGCAATAGTCTTCTCAACGTACTCTTGGAAAAATTCGGAAGATGCTCCATTTGCTTAATTTTTTCTAGTACTACGTCAAGGGTTGGAGGAATATTGTCCATAAAAAAACCGTGCACTACTTGTCTTATTCTAGACCGAGTTGCTTCATCATATCTATTCTCACGACTATTCAAATAACCGGTTCTTTTTTTTCTTATAGGAGTTACGAGTGGACCATTTTTACTTTCACTTCTATATCGGAATATCGTTCGCTCAGAGACTCCAGTCATAGCAGAAACTTCCCGCACTATTGTTGATACACTTTTATCATTATTACTGTTTGATAAATACTTAAAAACATTTAACACTATTTTTTTGCATTCACTATTTACCAAATTACCGTTTTTGAATTTTATTACACTCGCGGCCATTTTGACACTGACACGACACAAACGTCTGATATCAACTGAAAATTCTTTTAATGACTCTCAAGTATTTACCTGAATTTATAATTGCTGGCATTAGACAATAATTTTGAATTTATAAATAGGTATATTTTTTTAATTCTAAATTATTTTTTAATGTCTGTAACTGTAAATGCAGGTAGAGAAAGTGTGTCATTAAAAGGACATTAAGATCAAAAACGGATTATACAAATAATTATTTCATTTCCACGAATTGTAAACAATTTTGAACAGAAGATATAATTCCGAAAAGACCAGATTTCCGAAATATAACTTTCTATTTTTAAAATACCAACAGAAAAATTATATAATTAAAAAAATGTAGTATTTTTCCGTTTCACATTCATAAATATTTCCGAAATTATAATTCTTTTATAGGAGCCGGCCCATAACGTACGATTGTAGGTACGATTAAAAACTGACAACAATGTAGTTATTTCTGGCATATAGAAAGTACAGGCCTATCTCTGGAACGCTGCCATCTGAATGTGAATTTATCTATAGATACTTAAGCAGGACATATCTGTAAAGCGGATTGTATTGGTGTTTTCCAAAATCAAAATTTATGAAGAAATTTAATTATAGAAGTTGGCCATGCATACAGGTTGTAATGAATATTTGAAAGTGCTATTTCTACCTACAATTTTTATAATTTATTTTATATTTACCTCAATATCCTCTGGGTTCACCAAGCAAACAATTGACATATTAAAAGTCCATAGTCTGTAGATAGGAGCATAGTTATTGCTGTTTTCCCTTTCATTCTTAAAGAG
The DNA here is from genome assembly GCF_040954645.1 of Diabrotica undecimpunctata. Classification (NCBI taxonomy): domain Eukaryota; kingdom Metazoa; phylum Arthropoda; class Insecta; order Coleoptera; family Chrysomelidae; genus Diabrotica; species Diabrotica undecimpunctata. Next base: position 18,355,220 of record NC_092805.1, read on the forward strand.
CGATTCTGAAAATACAGTTTTTTATAATAATTAAATTTATTAAAATGGAAGGAGAAATATATTTTTATTATTATTTTTATAAAACATTTACTTTTAACTTTCGTTCTTTTTCCTTTATTTTTCGCTTTTTTATCGTTGGCAATTTTAAATTAAAAATTATTATGGCTCTCTCTCTTCTGCTTCATCTCCTACTCGCTAGATGTGACCTAGACATCTAGTTCTACATTGTTTTATTTTGGTCACGATATCTTCTTTCAATACTTTGTTAATCTCTGCATTTGTTCTGCTTATAGATTCATTTTGATTTGTTTTGTATGGTCCCATTGTGGTTCTAATGATCTTAATTTGCACTATTTGTAGGACAAACAGAACACATTCAAAAGACAAAACAGACATTTAACTTTTTAAATGTCTGTTTAAATTAAATGTCTGTTTTGTCTTTTGAATGTGTTCTGTTTGTCCTTAAATGATTTTGATCTTTAATTTTTTTTTAACTTTTAATTTTAATTTTTGAAATAAACATCAAAATAATTTCTTTTCTGTCCAAATATAGACCAAAAATGTTAGAGTAATTGCACACTCAAACTTACATCGAAAATAGAACATCCATTTTATTTTCACTTGTTACAGTGCTGTCTGTTCTAGATAAATAATTTTAATTGATAACACAGATTTCAAAATATACTTTTTCAATCACTATAAATAACTTTTAAATAATAATAACATCACATTTCATTTTCAACAAACAATTTATATAATACATATATTCCTAGCTTAGTTGTTAATATCTTTTCCCCTCAAGAACTATCCGTTTATTCGTTAAATAATTGCAGTAAAACCGATGATCACCTGTCACCAGTTTATCATGACAGGTTTTTTAACTATGTTTTCTTAAAGATATAATAATAATGCCTTGTATCGGCATCACTTAGTTTACCATGTACCGTTGACCTGAAGATCCATAGCAAATTATAGTATAGTAGCGGTCGTACAAGAAACATATCCACAAGAGTAGCCTATTTAATCGCAAAGCTAAACCGAAGGTATAAAATAAAGATTATTCAAGTATATGCTTCAATAACGGACCATCCGGATGAGCAGATTGAAGAATTCTACGATGATATCTCAACGGAACTGAAAGAAACACCAACACACTACACGAGTATATGCGGCGACTTTAATGCAAAGATCGGTTTGAAGCAACATGAACATGAAACAGCACTAGGTAAATTTGGAGCCAGAGGCAGTAACGAGCGTGGACAAACACTACTAGAATTTCTATTACAACAAAATCTATACCAGATGAAAAGTTTCTTCTCTAAAAAAGACCACAGATGATGAACGTGGCAAAGCCCAGATATCAAGATCATAAACGAGATAATCGGTGACAAAAAACATATATTCAACTATATCACATGTAATAGCTTTACCACAGGTAGCGATCATAGAATGGTAAGAGCCAAACTAAAATTAGACTTATTAACAGAAAGATCCAAAATGATTAGGAAGAAAGCCAACGCGATATGGAACGACCCAACAAATTTAAATGAATACCAAGACAATATCAATAAAAGCCTACAACAAAATTAATGCATAAATAATGTAAATACCCTAAACGAAAACATCGTAGAAGCTATTTGAGAGGCTCAAGTAAAATGCTACCCTAAAAGACGCCAAGACGAAACAATAACCATTGAAACAAAGCAACTAATGGAAACTAGAAGAGAAACCAAAGAAAACTAAAGCATTGCCGAAGAAAAAAAAAGTGACTTAAGAACAAAGAAGGAGTCCCCATATCAAATAGAGAAGAACTACTACACATAGTTGAAGACTTATATCAAGAACTATACACAAGTCAAAGAAAAGATCAAACCAGGGTTTAGAGCTCAAGCCAGAGATCATTAAGCCAAATTCAAGACACAATGAGAAGGATGAAAAACAACAAAGCACCAGGAGAAGCTGGAGTCGTTATAGAAGCTGTAATGATGGGCGGATGTGCCCTTCTCAACCAAATAAAAATTTTATTTAACCTTTGCCTAACAGATTGTTGCATACCGGAAACATGGAACAATGCAGTAACAATTTTAGTACACAAGAAAGGAGACAAGGCGCAACTAGAAAACTATAGACCAATCAGCTTATTGAACCACATCTATAAAATGTTTACCCGAATAATTACCACAAGACTAGGAAAAAGTTGGATTTCTACTAGCCCCGAGGACAGGATGGCTTCCGCTTAAAATTCGGAACAAATGATCACCTACAAACAGTAAAAACCTCAATAGAAAAATTTATAGAATATAACAGATCACTGGTACTTATCTTTGTAGACTTTCACAAAGCATTCGATACCGTAACCGTGGAATTAGACAGCATTATAATTGCTCTGAACAATAGTAGAATAGACTACCGGCTTACAAAGTTAGTACAAATATTGTACGAAAATGCCACAATGCGTGTAAAACTACATATTACCACCAGAGAAATTTATATAAAGTGAGGGGTGAGATAGTAAATTATTTATAACGGTCCTGGAATACGTCTTTAAAATGCTAAAGTGGAAAAATAGAGGAATACGGAGAAATGTTCAATCATCTGCGTTTTGTCGATGATATAGTACTTATTACCGAAGATCTACGTAAAGCACAACAAATGCTACAAGAATTAGAAAACGTATCTTCGTTATTACCGCTATACGTTATTAAAATGTATTAATATGTCTAAAAATGAACATCAATAAGACCAAATTTATGACAACTTTGATTCCCAGCGAACACTTAACCATCCAAAATTAAGTGGTAGAATATATATATATATATATATATATATATATATATATATATATATATATATATATATATATAGGTCATGAAATATGGATAATCAGATCTGTGAATTTCAACGACGAATAACACTTGTTTGGTCAGCGTATGGTTCACTAAGAGATATCTTTAAGAGCAACATCCCGATAGCTATGAAACGGAAGACATTTGACCAATGCATTCTTCCTATTAAGACATACGGAGCATGCCAATACCTAAGGAAAAGAACAGGTGTCACTGATGTCGTCGAACGTATGAGCCAAGCTGAAATGAAATTGGACAGGTCACATAGCGAGACTAAAAGACTCACGATGGACCGGAAAACTAATTGATTGGCGCCCAAGAGAAGACAAACGCAGCAGAGGACGACCACCAACACTCTGGATGGACGACATTAAACGAATCCCCAAGAAATGGCCACAAGACGCACAGAAAAGGGAAGAGTGGCAAAAAATGGGAGAGATATATGTCCAGCAGTGGACAGAAGAGTGTGCATGATGATGATGATGATGATCGGTGGTTGGTGGTAGAATATATTGATTGTGAGTAAGTCTTATTCTTATTTCATTTTACCTGTTTATTTATTTCTTTGTATAGATACTCCACTAAAGACATACATAGTTGTTATGAAATTGTTTATCGAAAATACACACCCAAATTAATGATAACCTTCCATATATATATATATATATATATATATATATATATATATATATATATATATATATATATATATATATATATATATATATCCATCCGGCAATGAACAAATATAATTATTTATAAAGGGGAAGAAGAAAAGGAAAAAGGACAATACACAATACACTTAATACACTTATTAAATTAGAAACTGAATCTTCTCCAAAAATATTGTAGTTTCTCATATAAATATTGTGCTAAAATTTGGTGTATGTTGATGTATTTATATTTTGCTATATTTATGTTAAAATTAGTGTTTTATTAGTGTTATCATTCATTATATGTTTACTAATTGTTTATATTTATACAATTATATACGGAAAAAATTTATTTATAAATAAATCTTGAAGATGTTTACCTAAACAAACTATAGAGATATTTAAAAACCACGTAAAGATATCGAGTAATCGGAAAGAATACTACACTGTAGAAGTTTCGAATCTTGACCTCGATATATAATAAATAATTTAGTTCATTTATACCGAAGACATGAGAACAAATAATATACAAATCTGCTGAAATACCAACAAAATGACTACTAATTGCTACCAAAAACCAAGAACCCCAAACACGGTGATGATCATAGATTGATCAGTTTAGTATCACAATTATTAAAAAACTTTTTCAAAGATGAAACATACAAGAATATTCAGAAAATATGAAGCGGATATAATTAATAGACAGTTTGGCTTTCGTACCGGCTTCGGAACAAGGGAGGTCTATCTATATGGTTTCACAGCTCTTATAAAAAGATCTTTACCTCGCTTTTATAGACTGTGAAAAAGCTTTTGACACGGTTAAGCATAACATTCTCATAGAATGTCAAAAGCGAAAAGGACTCGACAGAAACGATATAAACATAGTGAGATATCTCTATTGGAACCAACAGACTGTGGTAGCATTAAATTGAAATATAACGCATGGGTAACAGATTATCAGATATTATAAGATAAGGCTGTTACTATTTAATATATATTCCAAAGAATTATTCTCACAAGCATTTAAAAAATATACAGAAGGGATCAAGATATATGGTGAAACTTTAAATACCACTCGTTACGCCGACGATAAAGTCATTGTTGATGAAAATGAGACAGAGTGTAGACGATACTAAACACAACTTACGATACTGAGGAATAGTTTGGTTCAATAATAAACATAAAGAAAACAAAAGCCATGTTTATCAGTAAGGATTTAGATAAAGAATAAAGATATTGAACAAGTGGACTACAATAGCGTATCAGCAAACGAATAGGAAAGATACCTGACGGAACTGCTTAAAAGAAAGGAAAATAATAATCAACACAATAACGTACCTGAATTAAGACACAAAATAGAAATCACTTTTCATGAAGTAGAGATAGCCATAAATTCACTCAAAAATAGAAAGGTACCAGGACCAGACGGAATAACCAACGAGCTTCTAAAACACGGAGGAGAAAGTATAACTCTAGAGATGACAAAACTTATACAAAAACTAATATTGAAAGATACCAGAGGTATGGAGAAACAGCATAATGATACCAATGTTCAAGAAAGGAGATAAAGAAGACCTCAACAATTATAGAGGTATGAATCTACTGAAAACCTTACTTAAGATTACCACAAAAGTCCTAACCAACAAAATCAATAAACTAACAACTTTATCAGATGAACAACAAGGATTCAGATCCGGAAGATCTTGCGGAGACACCGTATTTGTACTAAGACAAATCACAGAAAAGGCCATCGAGTACAATAAACCAGCATATCTATGTTTTATGGACCTGACAAAGGCTTTCGATCACATCCAAATCAAAGACATCTTACACTTACTGTATAAAAGAAACATATCAATCAATATTATACAAACCACCGAAAACATCAACTTCCTTAATCGAATAAAGGCAAAGTTAAATGGAAAACTAATACAGTGTATACCAGTACAAAGCGGGGTAGGGTAACTCGTTAAGCCCACTTCTTTTTAATATAATAATGGACGAAATAATACAAGCAGTACGTAAAGGTCATGGATACAGAATGGGAACCAAAGAAATCTAAATATTATGTTACGCAGACGACGCCGCATTAATCGCCGAGACAGAAGAAGAGCTCCAAAGATTATCACACATCTTCAATACAACAGCCAAGAAATACAATATGATAATATCAGTAGAAAAAACCAAATGTATGACAATATCTAAATACCCACTACGAAGTAAAATTTAAAGTGATGGGAAAATAATAAACAGGAAGCAAGTTTTAGATATCTAGGAATAGATATAACTAGTTACGGAGGTGTTGAAGAAGAAGTACAAAAAGAAAGCTTAAAAGCAAGTAAAGCGGCGGCATCTCTTACTGACACAATCTGGAAGAACAAACAAGACAAGACAAAAAAATAAGAATTTATAAATTAGCAATTAGACCTATTTTAACATACACGGCGAAGACAAGACCTGACAAATCTAAAACACCTGACTACTAGAAACAACAAAGATGAAAACACTCCGACGGACATCAGAGACAAGTAGGTTGGATAGAAAAAGAAGCGAAAACATAAGAAGAGCATGCAATATAGACGACATACATGGATGGGTGACAAAACGAAAACAGGAGTAGAACGAACACATTAGTAGAATGGCAGAGGATAGACTAGTACGAATAGCACGAGATAAGTCACCAAATGGACGAAGAAGTATTGGCAGCACAAAAAAAAGATGGTGCGATAATTTAAACAATTTAAACGGCTAATATTGAAGAAGAAACGGACTTTAAAGCCTACATACAAAAAGGAAGAAGAAGAAGAAGAAGAAGAAGAAGAAAAAGTAGACAAAATAAAATCTCAAAGATCTACCAAGAAAAGAGCAATCAGAGGAGCAGCGTTTTTAAAGATGAATATATTTATGAGTAACCAAACATTCAGGCCCCAACAAATCAGATATCTGATGGTAAAATGTTATACCCACTTTATTCTTCTTTATGTCGCCAAAGCCTGGATTATTAATGTTGACTTAATGAGAAAGCTGGAAGCTTTTGGGATGTGGCTTTTTTGGAGACTTTTTAAAATATCATGGACAGATCATATTGCGAACGAAATGCAAAGAGACAAATATCTTTTGATCGCCATTAAAAGGAGAAAGACAGCATATTTGGGCACACACTTGTAAAATGATAAGTACGAGTTCGTGCAGCTGATTTTAAAGTGCAAAGTCGAAGAAAACTGGGTCCTAGTTGAAGACAAATATCCTCGCTGAAAAACATTCGCGACTAAAACGGTTCAATAAAGACTCACTTTTAAGAAAAGCCAAAGATAGAAATGAATTTGCGATGGCTATATCCAATCTTAATGGAGTCTGCACTAAAAAAAGATATGAAATACCGAAATCAGAAATACCGTTTAATAAATACTGCAGTAAAAAATATATCCATTTAAAGTTATACACAAATTATTTACTAATAAATAAAACGAATAACATGCTAAACTATTACTTTCTAAAAAATATACCAAATCTGTTAAATCACTTCAAAAAACGATGTTAGTCAAACAATCAATTACAATAATTTTCATTTGTATTGTGACATCGTTAAATAGAACAGTTTTTCAAAATTCAATGAACACTTGAATTAAATAAACTTTGAAATTTTATTCTTAAAACGTTTCTCTGATCAAATGCCAACTCACTCAAAAACAAATCAAGGCCGGACAATGACATTTAATTGTTACGTCTCAATCAAAGTAGGATTTTTTAGATTGCTTCGTTCATATCAACGTTGGGGTTTAAACAAACCAAGAAAAAGAAAACCTAGAAACTGAAAAGTGGATTGCAGCTAATTTTCACCCCAGTCTGCCTATTTCCCTTAATATTTTTGTTTTTAGCGTACTTGTGAGGTTGTTATCATAGCACATTGTTTTTATAAGCTTAAAAAGCAACAACCACAAATCTGTTAATTATTTCTAAAAATTAAGAACTTACTGTAAAAAAAGTAAGAGCATGTGGAGCGAAAATTCACCCCACTTGGTATTTGGTGTCGGTTGTCTGTAATATATTTATTGATCAGAACTTTTTTCATCAGATCAGAACGGAGGAGTTTTATTTGTGCCCGTGAAAAGAGTGCGTGGGAATTCAGAAAGTATTTAAAGTGCATTTTGATAATGGCGACATCTTTTTCTTCGAGATCAAGAAAAATTTTGCAGTTGGAAGAAGCTGCTTATATTTCTGGTTAGCAGAATGAACAAACTATTACTGAGTTAAACTGTGTAATTATTTAGACCTAATAAATGTTATCACTTATAAAAGAATATGAAAACCCCGTGGATGACTACTTAAATACAGAACCTATTTATGATACCTCAGAACATAAAACCCATCATAGAAGAAAGAGATGCGATTACCAGCGATGCCAATGACGATAAGAAGATGATGGAGATTAACGACCTGCAAGACGTATGGTTCGTTTTGGATAAAAAAACCTGTTCCAAGAAAAAGAATTCGGTCAAAAAATATAATCAGAACTGCCGTTTGTGTTTATCATAGTGTACCAACATCCATAAGTATGACTAAGTTGTTCAAATTATTTATTTCTGAATATATTGTACGAGATGTGGTGACTTTCACAAATCAACGAAGCCTGTTCGAGGTAGAAAGTCGCAATCGAGTTAGAAAGACATTAACGAAATTGAAATTTACGCATATATTGGGCTTTTATCTACGCTATTGCCCTAAAAAGTAATCGAGAGACTGTAGGAATCATATCGTATGTACCGTATGTACCGTATATCAGATGACTATGGTTTCAAGACGCCGCTATATTCTGCAAATCAATTTTCTGGATGTAACTTTACATAGAGAAAATAGTACTATAACTAGTTCATGGTACACCAAAAAAACTTGGTCGTCGAGATAACTGAATTTCAACTCTCATCATCCCTTGTCTCAAAAAAAATCTGTAGATATTGGCCTCACCGACAGAGCTATCAGATTAACCGATCATATCAATAGACCTCAGGCCATAAAAAAAGCCAAAACTGCACTAGCACTTTATTCATACCCACACTACCTTATCTAAAACACTTTCAAATCGCGACTGCATAATTTTACAATAACAAAAATAACAACAAAACTAACATGGCAAAGAAAAACTATATTTCTCTCCTATATAAAAGGTTTATCATAACAGCTTGCAAATCTTAACATTACAGTTGCTTATAAACAAGATAATCTATTGAAAAAGAATTTTACAAAACAAAAAACAAAAAATCCCCAATTAAAAAAATAGCATGTTGTATATGAAATTCTCTGCTCGAGTTGCGATGGGGTATATATTGGACAAATCAGTCAACTACTTAACACAAAAACACGTTCTCACAAATATGACAAATAAACTCAACCACCCTCACAAAACATGAAAACAAAAAAAAACATAAATTTGATTTTGACAATACTGATATCTAAAAAAGTGAAAACAACAGGAAAAAGAGTGAGCTTGTGGAGTCTAAAAAAAAATAATAATACAATAAATGGTGAAACAGAGTCAAAATTCAGTGCTCGAATTGCAATGGGGTATATATTGGACAAATCACTCAACTATTTAACTCAAGAATAGGTTTTCACAAATATGACAAAATAACTTAACCGTACTCCCAAAACATGAAAACAAAAAGAAAAAAAAATAAGATTTTGACAATACTAAGATCCTAAACAGTGAACATAACAGGAAAAATATGGAGCTTCTAGAGTCTATAGAAATAAAATATAATAATGCAATAAATGGTAAAAAAGATGTCAATCAGTGCTCGAATTGCAATGGGGTATATATTGGACAAATCATCATCATCAGCATTGGTGCTACAGGACAGTTGTTCTGCTGTGATCTTGCCAGATATCCTGCCCATCTTAGTCTTCATATTTTTATAAGGGATACTACGTCTTTACCACCAAATATATCTTTATATCTGTGATATATCTCGTAGTTGTACCTCCTTCTCCAAACACCATTTTCACAGATGCCACCGAATATTCTTCTCAGGATCCTTCGTTCAAATATGTGCAGGAGGTTTTCATCTGCCTTTGAAATGGTCCATGTCTCCGCATATGTCAACACTGGTTGTATAGGGGTTTTGTATATGGTTATTTTTGTTTTTTTTTTTTTTGGCTTAAGTGTCTGCTTCTCATATGTCTACTCAGTTCAAAATAGCATTTGTTTGCTAGGATTATTCTTCGCTTGATTTCTTCCGTCATAACGTTCTCCTTGGTTATCAACCGTGAATTGGTGTTAGATGTTTCTGGCTCTATTGTTGGGTGTTAATGCTATTATCTTAGTTTTCTTCTCATTTACTTTTAGCAGGCCCATATTTTTTGAGGCATTTGACAAGGTGGTATACATTTCTTCTAGCTTGCGTGTTGTGCGGGCAACTAGGTCAACATCATCTGCATCTGCTAAAATTTGGGATGATTTATTAAAAAATGTTTCCTCTGTTGTCCATTTGGGCATCCCCGACCGCCTTTTCTAGAGCTATGTTGAAACGGATACACGCCAGCGCATCTCCCTGTCGCAGCCCAACATGCGTTTCAAATTCCTGAGATTGTTCGCCCCGTATTTCGACTTTGCAAACAACTTTACGCATTGTAGCCTTAACCAATCTTACCAGTTTATCGGGGATGTGGAATTCATCCATGGCTTCATACAATTTATTTCTTAGGACACTATCATAGGCCGATTTAAAATCTACGAAAAGATGATATGTGTCGATATTGAATTCATTGGTTTTTTCCAGTATTTGCCTTAGCACAAAGATCTGGTCTGTTGTTGATCGACCAGGCCTAAAACCACTTTGATATTCGCCAAGAAGCTCCTCTGAATATTCACTCAGGCGACCATATAAAATACTCGAAAATATTTTGTATGCTGTATTAAGGAGGTTTATTCCACTATATTTTCTGGATTTCAATTGATCACCCTTTTTGTGTAGCAGGCAAACGATTCCAGTACATCACTCTTCCGTAATTTGTTCCTCATTCCAGGCTCTCAGTATGATTTTATATATATGATTAGTCAGAGTAGCACCTCCACATTTAAGAAATTCCGCCGATATACCATCACTTTCTGGAGATTTATTATTTTTTAGGCGTTTTATTGCACCCGTACTTTTTGAATTGATGGAGGCTCCAATGGTGTATTGTTGCTTGCTCCTGGGGGTGGTTGATTTGAATCTTCTACTTCGATAGTAAGTAGTTCTTTATAGTGTTCCACCCACCTTTTCAATACTTCTTCTTTTGTATTGAGTATATGCCCCTCCTTATCCTTACATAGTTCGATCCTTGGTTTAAATTCTTTTCTTGCTTTATTTAGATTTTTATAGAATTTTCTTGTTTGATTATTCTTTTTTAATGCCTCAAGTTCTTCCAATATTCTATTTTCATAAGTTCGCTTTTTTCTTCGATGGATGTACTTCTCTTCTCTTCTTAGATCTTTATAATTTTGTTCTTTTTCTCGGGTTCTTTTTTGCTGCATTAGTTTATATGCATTGTTCTTTCTTCTTGCAATGTCTTTGCACTCAGCATCGAACCACTCATTGCGTGGTGGTGGTCTTTGGACATCTATTGGACAAATCACTCAACTATTTAACTCAAGAATAGGTTTTCACAAATATGACAAAAAAAACTCAACCGCCCTCACAAAACATGAAAACAAAAAAAAAGATCCTAAAAAGTGAACATAACAGGAACAAGAGCCTTTTACAGTCTAATTTAAAATAGGTAATCTCAGAACTCCTACGATGTTAAAACAACTGATTGTTTAAATGATAAACCAACATCAACAAACACCATATTAAATTTTAAAATACATTTTACTTGTAGTGACTTAATGGGTCTGTCCTATGCTTTTATTATTTATTATTATTTTAATTGCCTTTTAATAAAATGTTTTTTAGTCAATATTATTTCTTGAAAAAGGCAATATCCATGCTGAAATGTCGAAAAAAGTCAATAAAAATGTCTTAGTAGCATGGACAATGTTTTTTTTATGAACTTAAGCCAAAAAAAATGTACTAATATATAGATATATAGATATATATATATATATATATATATATATATATATATATATATATATATAACTTTCTCCTTTGCTATTTCCACTGTGTGTTGTTATACGTATATCCAAATATTAAATGAATGAAACTCGTTTAAATTAATTCAATTGTTGAGTTACGTTTTGTTGCCTCTAAATCGTTGTGTTATTGATTAAATTAGATTGACAATAATTTTTGTAGAGCTTCGTCACACAGCCCAATATTATTACTTAATTACCTGGCGTATGAATTTTATAGTGCGTCCCAAGGATAGGCACTGCTTTTGGTCCAGGAATAGCTAAAACATGTTTCCAAAACTCCTCGTATCTACGTTTGCGTTTCACATAGTAAACAATGAAAAGCGGAACAAAAATCGCGAACAACAACAACGACACCATACTTTGCACAATATTTTTCAGCACTGGACGTACTCCTACCTTAAGATCTTATATATGGTCTGCTAATTGATGACAAACATTCAGGACCGAAGTAAGGTTGAACAATTGATAAAGTAGATTCGTAATATTTATCTTAACGTTTTGTTATTAGTAAATAAAGATTAAATAGTTTTTTGTTTATTTCAAATCTATAAAGTAACATTGTTTATGATGAAAGTGTAAACAATTGTACAAATATTATTTTTTAATTTATAAATTCACCTTCCGTGTTTGGATGTAGATCTATTTATGGAAATTACTATAAATTAAATTTGTGCAAAAACAATTGTAAATTACTTGTTATGAACGTAAAAGCACACACTTCTTGTTCTTCAGGTTTCGTCTCCTCGTCGCTAATTGGAAATCAATATTGTGATTTTAACTTTATTCACTGTTGTTGTGGATTCCACATTAAATGTGGAACCACATTCACACACACGCTTTTCCACATTCGACAACTCAGGGCGTAAATGTATTTCATTAACCCTCCGTCGGTCACAAATGTATCAAAATGATACAAGCTCGCCAATTTTCAATGATATTATTGAACCCTAAAGTAAGGAGAACCCACCTTCATAGTACCTTCCTAGACCGGTTTAGTCTACCGCTCAGTCGTATAAGTAACGTCCTAGTGATTGAGTGTGTTTACATACAAGCGAGCGTATTGTATCATATTGATACATTGCGACATAACGTGTAAGTGTTGTTTTATTTTGGTCGTATTTTAGGATATTTTCGATCTACTTATTATAGGTGAGTGTTATTTAATATTTTTATTTTTAGTATATTGGCTGCAAAGCAGATTTACAACCTAAATTATCCGAATAATGTAGAATATCTTCGAAAATTTATGTTAGAAGAGGACGAAAATGAAGACACAGATGCCGAAGATTAGCCAACGGAAAAGTTAGTAACTCTGATACTGAAGAGAGTTGGACAAAAGAAGAACCAGATTTACAACTTATTTTACATTGGAAAAGATAAAACCACTAGATGGATGAAAACACTACGCGCGAAGAAGCGACGCAGTGAGCCACATGACCTGGTTACACTTCTCCCAGGAGTAATACATGAAGCACGACTAGCTAAGTTACATATAGAATGTTTGAGTCAGATATTTTCTGATAAAATCCTATAAACAATAGTCAGGTTCAGTACATTCATCTTAAAGTATGATGACAGACATGACGGAACTTAAAGCTTTTATATGCCTTTTATATCTAAAAAAAAATGATGTTAGAGGATCTCTGGAGTACAGATGGACAAGGCGTGGTAATATTTCGATTGGTTATGAGTTTCAGAAGGTTTAACTTTCTTATGAGATGCCTGCGTTTCGATGACCACATCACAAGACCTTAATGGAAAGCTGTTGACAACATTGCGCAGATTCGTGAACTTTTCGACGATTTTGTTCATAATGGTAAATATAGCTATTCACTAGGACAGTGTGTGACTATTGACGAAAAACTGGAGGCTTTTAGAGAATGTTGCAGGTTCCAACAATATATCTCTTCAAAGTCATCCAAATACGGAGTAAAAATTTATGCTATGTGTGATGCAGTTACCTTTTATAGTTAAAGTCTGAAATATAGAACTGGGCACAATATAACGGCAGATAATTGGCTTGCAGATGTGCAACTTTTACTGAAATAAAAAGTAATAGATTGTGGTATCTTGGCGCAATAAAAAAAATTAAAGGGAACTTTTAGTAGATCTGCTAAATGTAAAAGGACGACCACCACAGTCAACTATGTTTAATTTTGGAGAACCGCCCACTATTGTTTCCTACGTACCAAAAACGAATCGAAATGTTCTTGTTATATCTTTTTAGCATTACGATGATTTCATAGATCAGACGTCAGGACAAGCTACGAAACCAGACATGATCACCTATTATAATAAAACCAAGTCAGGTGTCAGGTGTTCCTACGACGTTGCTAGAAATATACGTTGTTGGACCATGGCCGTTTTTTTTCATACTGAACATTGCAGGCATTATTGTCCCAGTGATTTCAATCGACAATGGACAGGGAATATACGGCGTCGCCTTTTTCATCGGAAACTAGGCCATGACTTAGCCTTACCACAATTCCAAAAAAGAAGTCTTATGACACAAGGTATACCACGTTCTCTTTCTGAAGCACTCAGCAGATTAAGACCAACGGAAGAGCCCGATGCAGAAGCTGGACTAGTAGCTGCAGAAGATGTAGTTCAAACACAACGTCGTCGCTGTGCTTTATGTTACACATCACGAAGGACCAGGTTGACCAAAATCATTTGCAAGAATTGTAAACGATATATTTGTGACGAGCATATAACCCCAGTGTGCACATCATGTCACTCAAGGTTACAAGAACAAGAAGACTCAAGTGATACATAAGTGATAGATCGCCACCGCAATGAACTGAAATAAAGATTTTCTTGGTTTGAAATGTTTGTAAGAAAATAATATATTTTAATGATCAACTTACCTCAGCAAGGTTTCATTCAGCAAACAATTAAAAAAATATATTAGGTATTTTGAATAAACTTTTGTGCACTTCACTTGTAATTTCACAGCATCCTTACTCATCTAAAAATATTAACTTTTAAAGAATGTTTATCATATTTATTTTATATATATTTATTTATCATAACAGTTGGAAAACTTTAACTATCCATAATAATAAAATTCAAAAGAGAACTAATAAATTAACTAAATAGAACTAACAAAGAATTAAACAAAAATAATAGAACAATAAAACTATAGTAACTAAAAAAAAAATCAACGCGAATAATACAAATGTTTACTACACAATATGTTAAATTGTTACAACTCAAATATTAAATTTTAAATATACAGGGAAAATTTTATGGGTTTAGTATACACTTCCATATTTATAGAATAATTCTTCTTTTTTCAATGGAAGAAGTCTGCAATAGTAAGTATATTTGAGCTCTTAATACTGAGAGATATAAATTTTTGTGTTGTAGGTTTTCGACTATGAATCTGTCAAAATATGACCGAGCTAAGCGAATGGACAATGAACCTTAACTGTTTTTTGTGTCTCCTGTAAAATTAGGATATTTTTACATTGGAGATATTTCATTCCTAACGACGATTTAATGCAGACTCTTAAAATAAAAATAGGTTCTGCTTATTGATATAATATTAAACAATAAATCATATCAACTTATCGTTAAGAGACCGCCTTATTCAGGTTATTTAAACGCGAATACGAGAATTTTGAAGATGGCAAAATAATGAAAGTTAGTATTTCAGCAGACGAAGAAAGTGTGACCCAATTTTTAAAAGAAAATGTACCTATGCAAAAATACATTAAACATTTATTTCTCATTTCAAGAATCACGAGAAATTTTTCAGAATGTATGGCGTAAATATTTTATAAAATTAAATTGATTGAGTGAGAAGACAAGACTTTTACTATTTTTAAAGGTATTTTTAAAAAAGCAGCAATATATGTTTCCATTTTGCCAAATTCTTTAATGAATGTCCTTTAGGAAGTGTGTTTAACGTTCTAAAAGTTGTATTTTTTGCATATTTCATAATTATTATTAGTAACTAAATTTTCGAAGCGGTTTTGTTTTGGTTTTAGGCACATTTAATAAATGAGATAATCCAAGGTCGTGTAAATTATTAATTTTCATGCAATATGTCCAATTACTCTGACAATCACTCATTATTACCAATATTAGTGCAACCTTGAAAAAAAATATGTTCATCAAAAATCATAAATTTTTTCTCTAGACGAATTATTAGCTTTAATAGGATGTAAATATTCAATGTTTCGCTTACTTCTCATTTCATATGAATTTCTATTTTATTCCTTGCATATTCCAAGCATTAAATAATGGATCATTCGATTAGAGGATTTATATTTTGTAGCTACTTTTGTAAAATACGACGATTTAATATTTTTGCTTTGTTCAGTGTAAAACAAATTCCATCATGTAATTTCAGCAGTTTATTTCACTTGCTAAGATACGCAAGACAATCCACATGTAAGTTCTAGAAGTTTATTCCACAGCTTTATTGCAGAATTCAAGCGAAGTTTGGTTTATTTCGAATTGGAAATCCGAAGATTTCTTAGTTTTTGAAAACAAAATTAGAAAAATTGAGACAAGCTTCTGTATAGTCGCGCTGAGGAGTCCTGATAGGACGAAAAACGTATAAGCAAATTGTGTAACCGATATACTGAAATCAAATGTTAACTCATCTCAATGATTTCAATCAATTAACTTTCTTGATCTTACCATTACCAGATTAAATGAGCACTTCGACTTCAGTATCTATAGGAAATTCTAGCTAATTCTAAAGACCTCATCAATTATATGAATAGTGGTGTTTAATGTTCAGGTTGTGATGCTACCTATATAGGAAGAACCTGTAGATCACTAACTTCACGTTCTCTAGAGCACACAAAAAGAGAAAACACTTCCACTTTCTTTTAAAATTTGAAAGAACATAACCACAGTCTGCCAATTACCGGTTCCAATTACCACTTCCACCTTAATGGAGGTAAATTGTTCTCTTTTATGAACACTAATGGGTGTTCCGCAACTTCAACGTTGGTAGTAGTCCATTTGGTACGTTTTTGTAGTTCGGATATGTATTCTTTGTTCCATCGTTCCACTGGCATATGACGCAAGATAAAGACAGACAATGGTATCATTACTCGTTCTTTTTCCAAGGCGTATCCGTTACCCATTTCGGCTTAAGTGCATTTTAAACATTCTAACAGTTAGCGTTAGCAGTCGAGTTTGTTGGCAGTGTTTGCTAAGGTGGGGAACATGTTCACGCCATTATATGTTTTAAGTTAACTTCATACATTTTTCTGATACGACAAAGTAGCAGTGTCCACGCAGATATGTCATATGAGAAGATTAAAACGAGTCCAATAAAGCTAGTCAAGAAACGAGTCGAAGAGCGAAAGCAAATCCACAATCAGAATTTGAAGACCACGCCGGCGAATAGCGAAGCACAGTTGTTAGTGGACGGACACCTACCCGTCAAATATGTATGTGTTAATTCAAATAAAGTCCTTTTTCACACAGGGTTTTTGATTTTTTTACCAGAGGCACATATCGAAGTGTAAATCAAGTAAAATTCAGACAGTCTTGACAGAAATGAAAAATGACTATGTAAGGGAGGCTGCACCATAATATGTAGAATGATGATGATGATGATAGTATACTATGAATATCTTTTCTACTTTCTCAAAATAAAACACTTATCGATTGTCTATTAATTTAAATAAAATAAACTAGGGTTAACATTTTTGGGTTTCTTGCTTGGACTTGGAAAACAATAAAATACGTATATAATTTAATTTCTTGGTATAAACTTAATTCTCATTGCACAAGCAGGTCTTAATACGATATCCCCTTTGTGCCGCATATCAGCTGGTTTGGTAATTGCTTCCATTCTGAAGCTTCTTAAAATTCCATGAAGTGCAGCCTTCATTTCCAATTTGTCATATTTCTGTCCTGTAAAATAAAAAATTGGTAGATGGTTTAAATAATAATAAATGATTAGAGGCATTTGAAATGTAGCGCTATCGATGTATGTTAAGTGTCTCATATATACACCATTAAATATTAGTAGGTTCGTTATCACAGTTCCCAAATATGTTATTTTTGGATATATGTTCATATGTCAACTTGGACTCCATTTAATTGAAGCTTTGCATCGCGATGTGGGTCACGACTAAACACTAAAAATTTGTTTGAGTTTATTTTTATGCTCATTTCCTCTCCTACCTCGTGAATACGATCAAGCAGAATTTGGAGACCTTCAATATTATCTGAAAGAATTACTGTACCGTCTGCATATCTAATCACATTAAGTAGTTCCCTGTTGATTTTTATTCCATATGGTTGTCTCTCAAGTGCCCTTTTAAATAACTGGTCCCAGTAAACATTGAACAATGTTGGCGATAAAATGCAACCTTGTCTGACTTCTCGTTGTATGGAGATTTCATCGCTGTAGTTATCTCTAATTTTTACCATAGCAGTTTAATTCCAGTCTTCTTCTTCTTCAGCCTTCAGTAATCCAACTTTGGACATAGGCCTTCCCCAAATAAATCCAGTGTCTTCTATTTTACGCCACTTGCTTCCAGGTGTGTCCTCCGATCTTCTTAATATCATCAGCCCATCTCATTTGTGGTCTGCCTCTGCTTCTCTTTCGTAACCATGGCCTCCATTGTTGTATTTCGTGGTTCCACCTCTTATCATGCAGTCGGGCATTGTGTCCTGCGAAGCTCCATTTTAATTTGGCAGCATGTTCTCCTGCGTCTTTTACTTTGGTTTTGCTTCTAATCCATTTGTTTGTTTTTTTATCTCACCCCGAGCATTGATCTTTCCATCGCTCTTTGTGCTTTTACTATTTTATCCATATTGGACTTGGTGAGTGTCCACGTCTGCATAGCAGATTATTTTAAGTTGGTTTTCTCCCATTTGGTATCCTCTTTTAGTCGTTACTTGTTTTATTATATTGTCCATAATAAGGTTGAACAATAGAGGACTCAGAGAATTTCACTGTCTTATCCCATTGTTAGCTTCAATAGGGTCAGTTAGTTCTTCTGGTACTCTTACTTTTTTTGTGTTGTTTTTTTAAATATTTTCGATCATTTTGATTATTACCAAAGATACAATAAGTGAATAACGTACAATTACTTGCGTACAAGTGGATAAGGTCCTTTAACTTGTCAAATTCATCCTTGAAGTATTGTTGTATTCTAAGGATTTCTCTAGCACTTGCCTCATTATAAATGTAGCGTCGTTGAATGATCTTCCCGACCTGGAAACCTTGTTATTCTTCTGCTAGTGTTATAGTTTCATTCAGTTTATTTATTATCTGTAGTTAATAGAGGTATTAGGATACTTGATCTTCATTCATAAGGAATTCTGTTTTGTTCTTTTTTTTGTATTAGTTTTAATAATTGTTTGGTTAGACCTGGTCACCGGTACTTTAGGTCATAAGGTATTCTGTCCTCTTCTAGTGATTTTCTCTTTTTAATTTTCCTAATACTTCCTTTTACCCCTCCCTCCTCAATGTTTTAAAACACTATACCAAAAAAAGAGCGTGGCCTTGGGGAGTGCCGACAAAACTGAATATTTCTTATAGTGTGTTATTACCAATATGTATGTTAATGAAATTTTCTGTCTACTTATTACTAAATTTTTTAATATTTTTACGATACCACCATAGATTTAAGTCCTTTAAAATTAAAATTTTTTTCTTTAAAAATTTTGGAAGAGATAGTCGGAAGGTAATTTAAGTAATTTTAAAAATTTGTTCATATAAATATAATACTGTTACACTTCTTTGAAATCACTTTATGAACAATAACTTGTTTACAATATTTAATACAATGTATTGTACAAATTTTTGTACAAAATTTCTAAATATTTATCTATAAACGACTATAAAATTTCTAAAATACCTTTCTGTTTATATTATTTAATTTTATTTATTTTATTTTATTTTACTTTCTTTAATTTTATATAACTTTATTCAATTTTATTTAATTTTATTTAATTTTAATTAATTTAATTTAATTTAATTTAATTTAATTTAATTTAATTTAATTTAATTTAATTTAATTTAATTTAATTTAATTTAATTTAATTAAATTTAATTTAATTTAATTTAATTTAATTTAATTTAATTTAATTTAATTTAATTTAATTTAATTTAATTTAATTTAATTTAATTTAATTTAATTTAATTTAATTTAATTTAATTTAATTTAATTTAATTTAATTTAATTTAATTTAATTTAATTTAATTTAATTTAATTTAATTTAATTTAATTTAATTTAATTTAATTTAATTTAATTTAATTTAATTTAATTTAATTTAATTTAATTTAATTTAATTTAATTTAATTTAATTTAATTTAATTTAATTTTATTTTATTTAGTTTTATTGAAAAAATAGGTAAAAACTGTCTAGATAGTCTGCTAATTAAAATAAATCGGTAAATAATGCGGATTATTTAAAATGCGGAAAATAAATAATAAATTCCTAATTAAAAGCTAATTTCTTGCAGAAATAAAAATGAAATATTTAACTGAGACCCACCGAATGGAGTTTAATGATGATCGGTTACGGGAAGAATTGTAGAAGTCAAGTTGAAGTAGAAAACTTATTTAATTAGAGGTATCCTCAGTTGCCTAATATTGCACAAGGTACTGTGTCTAAAATATATGCACAATTCAGAGAACTTGGACATTAAAACCATTAAAAAGAAAACCAAACTTCATTGAAGATGAGGTGAAAGTAAATATTTTGGTAAGTATCGCAGAGAATGCAAAGTCAAGTTCACGTCAAATTGCAAGTCAAAATAATGTGAGTTACAAAACTGTCCTAAGGTGTCTTCTTGAAGAAAAACTTCATACATATAAATTGACTTTTGTGCAGGAGCTAACAGAAAACGATCCAGATCGTAGAATGGATTTTTGCGAAATGTCCTATATTTGTAGATTTTAATTTGACAGTCGAAAAATATTTAAGCATGCTAAGAGACGATGTTCTTCCTCAGTTAGCTAACTTGTATCCCAATCCAATAGATCCGACCCTACCGCATGAAATTGTCTGGTTCTATCAAAACGGTGCAACACCCCATTATGCTTTAATGGTGAGAAATTACTTGAATGAAATATTCTTCAATAAATGGATTAGACGAAGGGGTACTAGTGAGTGACCAGCTAGGTTGCCGGATCCTATTTGGTTTTTTTTCTTGAGGTTATCTCAAGAACAAAGTATATGCAACACAACCAACTAGCATTGAAGACCTCAAAGAAAGGATAACTACAGAAATACGGAATATTTCACCTCAAACTTTAAACAAAGTTCGGGACGAGTTTTATAGGAGACTGTGTTATTGCCAACAACAAGGTGGAGAACATTTTGAGCATTTATTTTAATGTAATCCAATCAATTACCTCGGGTATTTTATGAATTAATTGTCTTGAAGAAAATTATACTTAATTTCAAAATTTCACCTTGTATTATTCATAATGATCCTACACGATATAGTTCGTTGAGATCAGGTTGTTAAGAAGCTTTTAAAAACAAAAATATACATGCGTGGATCACCCTGTGCATTCAAATTTATGTTTAAAAAGGGCACATTTAAATTTAAAAGTTCAGTGGAAAATTCTAAATTCTTGAATTCCTGCTTCCCTAATTATTTTACACCAAAAGGCAAGAAAAAATATTTGTAGAGGACTGAAATATGTATCGAAAATAAATGTTAAAATTGTTCTACGAATTAAACGTATTCCAACATTTTGCAAGATCCCCAGTCATATTAGGTAAAAAAAGGGGTCAACCTCGGAATGAAAGATAATAAGCTGCAAATTGGTATGAACCTTTGTTTTGTCATTCTAAATGTTGTCTCAAAAGTCACAATCGTTATCGTGTCCGCGTCTCAAGATATTCAAGGTCAAAGGTCACAAAAATCGGTTTTTCGCGAATATCTGGCTTCCTATCGGTTAAATGAGATTTGCATTTATTATAAAAGTTGTAGGCTATAAAATTCCCTACAACTTTTGTTTAAACTTTTTTTTCATACGACCAACCGTTTTGAAGGTAGAGCGCGAAGAGTGCACATCGTACAGTCATATACGGCCTAATGCAAGGTCAAGCGTGAGTTATGCTTATCAATACGTTATAAAGTCAATTATTTACTTGGAAATTATAAATATTAAACAATGCCTATTATTTATGTACTAACTATTAATTATTTATATTTAATTAAAGTAAGTAACTTGATTATTTATATATAATTATTCATATTTAACTATTTAAGTATAAAATATTATTAATTCTGGATTATATATTTTAGTTTTATTTTAAGTTAACACGACATTATATATCTTTTCTTTAAAACGCGTAAATTTCTCAATACTTATATACCTGGAAATACTTGTCCCTACCCTATGCCCTTTTCTATTCATTGCCGGGACAGATGTTCTATAGTATTCAAGGCCACTCTCTCCACTTTGTATGAGTCAAGATTATTCGTTAGTTTGAAATTGTACCGTTGCAACTACGGACGTACGGTTTTAAGAGCTATGGCTGATTTGTGTTTTATATGTGATAAGAAACTTTCAGAAGGTGTTTCTGTGAATGTCGTACGTGGTTTACAAACTTTAAAAACTGCAAGTATTGAAAGAAATGATGGACATATAGACTATTTAAATACTTTAAGTTCTGTAAATGTGCATTCCGAGTGTCGAAAAGTGTACACGAGTAAAAATGTTATTATTGCATCAAAACGACGCACAGATGAGAGTGAACCTTCAACGTCAAGTGCACCTCGTAAAAAACGAAATGAAGTCTTTGATTTTGGAAAGTTATGCTTATTTTGTGGCCAAGAAGCTGATGAAATAGCAGAAAAGAAAAAAAAATTAAAGTATAGACGGACAATAAGTAATGTAAGTACTCTTGCATTCAAAGACAACGTAATTAAGAGAGCAGAAGAACGAAACGATTCCTTAGGAGAATTAGTAAAGGAACGTATATATTACGAGTATGATTTGATCGCTGCTGAAGCAAAGTATCATACTATTTGCTATACCAACTTTTTAACCCGAGTACCATCTGCAGATAAAATGCCTCGCCAAGATGATCAAGTCACTCAAGCAATGAAGGAGATTTTTTGTTATATAGAAAATAATGAAGATTCTCAATTTACTTTGAAAGAACTTAAAGATGTCCCTACGGAATACATACCTGACGATAAGACAATTATTACAAAATTACAACAAAAGTATTTAACTGATATAATAATCACAAAAAAAATTGGATCATTTACAATTATATCTTTCCGTGATACACAGCTTAACGTATTATCAAGAGCTTGGTACGAAAATAAAAAAAGTACTCCTGTAGAAGAACGTCTACGGATTGTAGAAGCTGCTGCGGCTATTATTAGGGAAGACATCAGATCATCTGTAGTTGAAACAAAAACGTATCCACCTCCGAATAAAATGCTAGATTGTATTAATGAAGAAATACCAAAAACATTATCACATTTTTTGGA
The DNA here is from genome assembly GCF_040954645.1 of Diabrotica undecimpunctata. Lineage (NCBI taxonomy): Eukaryota > Metazoa > Arthropoda > Insecta > Coleoptera > Chrysomelidae > Diabrotica > Diabrotica undecimpunctata. The sequence goes on from NC_092805.1 coordinate 18,378,285, forward strand.
AGAAATAATATTAAAAAATAGAAAAGGACAAGTAGATCATTTAAAAACGAAATGCACATCTATTAGCCACGCAATAATGGCTTCGATACAAGAACGTTCATTTTCATCACAGCTACTGTTGGGCCTTTCCGTATTTCTTCACAGAAGATATGGGTCTAAAAAATTGTTGGATGTTTTATCATCTTTAGGATTTGCTGCATCATATAGTAATACCATACAGTATGAAGTTTCATCAGTTTACCATCCACAACCTCGTATTTTACCATCAGAGTCTGGTGCGTTGGTACAATATGTTGGAGACAATGCAGATATTAATGTCAGTACTCTTGACGGTAATAATACTCTTCACGTTATGGGAATGATAAAAATAATTACTCCGAAAGATGCTGTAATTTATGATGATCGCATAAAAAAATGTACAACTAAACCGAGTGCAAAAGAGTTAGCAGCAATATCACATGTATCTCTTTTAGCATATGAAAAGCCAGTTGTACCTGGGTACAGCAAGATTCAAGTCCAAAATCTACATGATGATCAAGTACTGATTGAAAAAAAATTTAATGCAGTTGATTTGTTGTGGTTATACGGAAAATGGAAGAATCTTTCACCGTTGCCAGGGTGGAATGGCTATCTTCAACAACTTACGAAAAATAATCAAAATTTTTCAACTTCTCAGGTTATATTTCTACCTTTCATTGATCATCCTGCCAGTAATTTAGACACAATTTATACAACTTTACATAGTGCTATAAATATTGCCAAGTCACATCAACAAAAAACGTGCATAATTACATTTGATCAGCCCCTGTACTCAAAAGCACGTGAAATGGTTGCTGCGTCAGATGCAAACTCAGACTTGTCTAAAACAGTTGTCAAACTTGGAGGATTTCATATGCTCATGTCTTTTCTTGGATGCATAGGACATGTAATGGACGGTAGTGGTCTCAAGGAAGCTTTAAGTAAAATATATGCTACAAATTCGGTCGACAAAATGTTGAATGGTCACGCTTATGCAAGAAGTATCAGAGGCCATATATTATTACGACTTGCATTATCAATAAAGATTTTTGAAGAGATGAAAATTGAAAATTGTGTGTTAGATGAGTTAATTGAACAGATAACTAGTCGCGATGTTTCCTACGAAGATGTTGAAGGATGTACGAGCAGCTCCAACTCGTTAATTGATCAATTTCAGGATAAACTAAAAGAATTAAAAGCTCGAGGTCCCACGGCACAGTTATGGGTGCAATATTTTGAAATGGTATCAATAGCCCTAGATTTCATTCGCGCTGAAAGGCTGGGACTTTTTCAAGAACATTTGGATGCAGTGCGAAAAATGCTGCCCTATTTTCATGCTGGTGGTCATTTCCTATATGCGAAATCAGCTCATTTGTATCTTCAAGATATGTTAAAACTTGAGGAGACAATGGATCAACAGGCTTTTGAGAACTTTAAAAACGGATTCTTTACTGTAAAACGAACAGAAAAATTCAATTCTGGTACATGGACAGACATGGTAATCGAGCAAAGTCTGATGAAATCTATGAAGACAGAAGGAGGAGTATCTCGAGGCCGAAGTACACAAGAAAGTGTTCTATGTAAGTGGGTATATGCTATGTATGCCACGAATACAATTTGTGAAGAAATTGAACGGTTTTGTAACATTTCTTTCGATTCTGTGGACCAACATGTTGATGCTAGAGATTCACGAATAAAAAGGGATGATACTGATGTAAATGAACTGGTTGGTTGGTTTACGCTTCATAATCCCTTTCCAAATACGAATCAGTTGGTATCCTTAGCTTCAGGAATCGTTGGAAATGACCAAATTAATTGTCACCGAGCCCATGAAATCGGATTGCAATCTATGGTAAAGATAACTGGTTTGAACTTCAACGAAATAAAGTTAAAACGCGTCGATAAGGTTTTACCGCTTTCAGCCATTAACAAATCTGTCAAAATTAATGATTGTAAAGTTTCTATAGATCCAATGTTACTTTTCCAGAGAATAACTGTAAGCAAAAAATTTGAAAGTAATTTACAAGAATATCTTCAGTATGAACTAAGCCCGTATCCGACATCTTTATTTGATAGTAATGGCATGAGAAAAACCACGAAAGCAACATTATATGACAATATGATGCCTGTCGTTATCGATCTTGATGAAAATAATGTAACATACATCATCGATGGTGGATTTCTTCTGCATCGCGTCGTATGGAGCAAAGACGATACTTTCTCTATTATTTTAAATAAGTACATTAAATATTTACAAACACATTATGGCTCAGCAATTGTTGTTGTATTTGACGGATATTCGGACTATAGTAAAAATATTAAAGCACTGGAACAACAAAGAAGAACTGCTGCACTTTCAAAATCATATGAAGTTTGTTTTGACGAAACAATGGTTGTGCCAATCAGTCAAGAAAAATTTTTATCAAATCGGTCTAATAAAAAAAAATTTATCGACATGCTTGTTGAAAAATTTAAAACTGTTAATATCACAACAAAACAAGCCAGAGATGATGCTGATGTTCTCATCATTGACACAGCTATTGCCTTATCAGAACATCAAAAGACTGCTGTCATCATAGGAGAAGATATCGATTTGCTCGTTATTTTAATTGGACGTACTCAGTCACATCATCAGGAAATTTTTTTGAAAAAAGTTGGCAAAGGCAATGTCAAAACACAAATATATTCTACTAAAAGTTTTGACCAATATCCTCGTACTAAAAAGCACATTTTATTTTTACACGCATTCAGTGGCTGTGACACGACTTCTGCGCTATTTAAAAAAGGAAAAAAAACTGTTACTAGAGCATTGGAAAAAATTCCTGATTTAGATAAACTGGTGGAAGTATTTCAACAAGAAAACTGCCCAAAACAAACATTATTAGAAAATGGAGTGCGCATCTTGTTGGCATTATATAATGCTCCAAAATCTGAGGACAACATTGATCATTTCCGCTACACGCAATTCATCAAATTTACAAAACTAAATAAACCTGTACACCTGTCAACACTTCCACCAACAAGTGTAGCAGCTCATCAACACATAAAACGTGTCTACTACCAGATTCAAACGTGGTTAGGGAAGGACTTAGAACCTCAAGAATGGGGCTGGATGCTTGAAAATGAAATCCTGGAGCCCATACGAACGTTATTACCTCCAGCACCAGCCGAACTACTAAACGTAATATTTTGCAATTGCAAAAATGGTTGTGGTTCCCGCTGTGGATGCAGAAAATCAGGGCTACAATGTTCTTTAGCTTGCGGCCAGTGCAACGGACAAGCTTGCCTCAACGCTTCACTGTATCCAAGTAATCCCGATGAAGAAAATACATATGATCCCGATATTCTGGAAGGTTTGGAGATGAACATGACAGATAATGAGGATGATGACAATGAATCGAACATTTTTGAGCGACAAGAAGAAGAAGACGACGAACAAGAAGAAGATAATTAGCTTCCATTTCCAATTTCATTACAATTGAAATCAAAAAAGATACTTTTGATATTTGAACTCACATTTTGATAAATGTATATTATGCCGTATTTAATAATAAATAAAAATATGTGTAAAATATATACTCTTACTATTATATCATTTTAACTTAAAATAAAACTAAAATATATAATCCAGAATTAATAATATTTTATACTTAAATAGTTAAATATGAATAATTATATATAAATAATCAAGTTACTTACTTTAATTAAATATAAATAATTAATAGTTAGTACATAAATAATAGGCATTGTTTAATATTTATAATTTCCAAGTAAATAATTGACTTTATAACGTACTGATAAGCATAACTCACGCTTGACCTTGCATTAGGCCGTATATGACTGTACGATGTGCACTCTTCGCGCTCTACCTTCGAAACGGTTGGTCGTATGAAAAAAAAGTTTAAACAAAAGTTGTAGGGAATTTTATAGCCTACAACTTTTATAATAAATGCAAATCTCATTTAACCGATAGGAAGCCAGATATTCGTGAAAAACGGATTTTTGTGACCTTTGACCTTGAATATCTTGAGACGCGGACACGATAACGATTGTGACTTTTGAGACAACATTTAGAATGACAAAACAAAGGTTCATACCAATTTGCAGCTTATTATCTTTCATTCCGAGGTGAAAGCCCTAATATGACTGGGCTATGATTTATTCAGGCAATAGTGCGCGAATTGTCAGTTCGTCATTTAGCGTAAGATATCGCAATAAACCAATTCCAAGTCATTCAACAATTCAAAAGATTTTACAAAATTTTGAAAATACTGGAACCGTGATTTCTAATTGTACCTGTACAAACAATATTGCTGGGGTACCAAGAAATTTAGAAAATCAAAATTAAATAAATAATGTATTAACAGCAGTTGTAGAAAATCCTAAAATGAGTTCTCGGACCATTGCAGACCAGTTTAATATTCATAATTCCACGGTCTTAAAAATTTTGAAAATGAATAATTTCCGTTCGTATAAATTTCAATGTCATCAAGAACTAACAGAAGTAGATGTTGAGTGACGAGCGGAGTTTTTGTTATGAAATTTTAGAGAGGGCTAATGCAGACAGACAATTTTAAAAAAACATTTTGTTTAGTGATGAATGTACATTTTCATTAAATAATAAACCAAATGTTCAAAATTAAAGGATTTGGTCGACAGGAAAGCCCGAGGATATTATTGAAAGCCATATCCAATATCGTCTAAAAATAAATGTCTGGTAAAGGTATTGTGTCGACGTCGAAGGTGATGTCGAAGGTATTTCAAGACTTGAGTTTGGTTCAGATTCTTGGGTTGTATTATATGAAGCAGAAGTTATATTAACAGAAGATTAAGATACAGATGCATTTTCTTTCATGATTGGTAGAATCTAGTAGTTACACTAAAAATATGTTTATTAAAAGAGTAGAAAGCTATAGATTTGAAACCGTTTATAATATTTTTAGGTGTCATTGATTTTAAGTGGGCAGTACCGGCACGTTCTACTCTTTGGTACAGTGTCATCGGAACGCTGGGGTGGTTACGCAGCCATGAATTAATCGCAGTATTGTAATAGAACAGTGAATGCAGCGGAAGAAACCTACGTTGAGTTGAAACAAAATGCAGAAGCAGTAGGGCTAGCAATAAATACAAATAAAACAAAACTACTCATACAAACCAGATCAAATAGACCGGTGATCAAATAAACAACACTTTATTGACGATATAGAACATGTAAATAGATTCACATACCTAGGAATGGATCTGGTCGCAAGCAATGAAGAAGAACCGGAAATAAATAGAAGGCTTGTGCTGGCAAATAAAGCCTATTTCGCGATGGGCCACATATTCAAATCGCGAGACGTGCACCGGAAAACAAAACTCCGGGTCTATAAAACAATAATCAGGCCCACAGTAAGTTATGGTTGTGAAAGATGGGTGGTGACACAGAAATCTGCCAATGCATTAGATGTGTTTGAAAGAAAAAAAATACGTAGGATCCTGGGCCCAATAAGTGAAAACAACAACTGGCGAATTAGGTATAATAGAGAAATATACGAGCAATATAGCGAACCAACTCTAGCACAACATACTAAACTGCAGAGATTACGGTGGGCAGGGCACGTGGTCCGCATGCATGAGAATAGAATCCCCAGAAAACTATTAAATGCAAAAATGCATGGAAAAAAACCTGTTGGAAGACCTAAAAAGAGATGGGAAGACGAAATCGATGAGGATGCCAGGAACTGACTGAGAACGCGTTCATGGAAAAGAACAGCGGTAAATCGAGATGATTGGAGAAGCCTGTTGAAGGAGGCCAAGGCCCGATTTGGGCTGTAGCGTCATTGGATGGATGGATTGTAATAGTTTTTAAAGGAAAAAAAAACTGATGTGTCCAAAGGCTGTTTTATTGTTTTTATGTGGGGATAGGGTTAAAATTGTTATGCCATTAGCTTTTGCTTTTTCTGCTTATTTCCAGAGATATGTGGAATTCGCGATTGTCATATATTGATAAACACGGGTTTTCTTTTCTAGCACCAGTATGTTTAATAAAATGATCTAATACTTTCGTGAATAGTTCAACGGACATCCATCCACTTGGATTAGTTACTCCTAATATTCCTGGCGGAGCACCATTTAGCATAATCGTATTAAACTTGTTATGAAGAAAAACAATGACCGAAGCTAAAAATGTTCAATTTGATCGAATTATTGCACAAGTAGTAGCGAGTAATCCTCTTTCGGCACTTGTGCACTGATTCAGCTGTTTAACACCTTTTTGTGTCACAACTTTATGTGGTCGTTGGACAGTCTTAGCGGAGAACTACGAACACGGTTCTACACCATTCTACACTACACTGTTTAGACGTTGATACTTTCGTTGTTTAAAGTTTTGTTTACTCAAATATTATGTGGTAAGTTGTCCCTCTGCTTTTTTAATTAATTGCAATATTACGAGATCCTTTTTTTCGTATATTTATAGAGTGCAACTGGCAACTCACTTTAATGCCGCTACGCACTCCCAGGCCATTTTTTCACTATCTGATTTCTACCGAGAGGGCAATACACTTCCTACTAATATCTGATTATTTGCCGAAGAGGCGTGAAGAAATTGTGGGGAGAACAACCCTTGGCCCTTTATGAACGTATTCGAATACCCACATATTTTGGATGTTAACATATTATTATTCTTTAAGCCCATGACCCCGTATAAGAATGTCATCGGTGAAGGGGAGGGGGGCTCGAAAACCCCCGAATAATGACTGTCGACTGATTTAGAATTAAATTAACATGACACTTCACAGATCACAACAGGGGAAGAGGTCACCCTGGAGACTAGATACCTTGGAGACTATCGCCGTCGTAGTATTCATATTCAGCGATCTCAAAAATCAACGACTAATGACTTTTGACTAATTTCGAATGAAAATAACATAAAACTCCAGGAAACAAGTTCCACCCTTCCCCAGGTATCTCGAGAACCATCGCCGTCATTTTTATTCAGCAACCTCAAAAATCTTTAAGTAATGACTATCGACTGATTTAGAATTAAATTAATATACTCCAGGTAACAGCACCAGGTAGCCTGAAGACCATTATAAGACCATTGAATTTGTTACTGTCAATATTTTCTGAGTTATAAATTTTTCATTTTCTATGTACTTTGGAAATGCATTTTCCTTATGCACGAAATGCAATTTTCATTTTACCACCATGAATTTTGTTCATAAACTTGCCGTCCCTTTCCCGAATCGAATGCAAGATGTTGTTTATATTCTTATTCCAAGGGAGTATATATTTCTTTTATAGAAAATTTTTTTTTATTATAACTAATAAATTAACAATCAGAATAAAACAATGTATTCTATAAGTTAATGTGATGAGTTTAGGTCCTGTCCCTTGGTTCTGGCGTGATGTGGTCCCCTCCAGTGAGAGAATCACGGGCCCATGTTACTGGTCTGTTGTCCAACGTCGCTTTAGTCTTCTGATAACTCGATGTTGAGGTATTGCGGAAATTAATGGATTGGAGTGTGTGTTCACTTTTTGAATGTATTGTAATTTCTTTTGCTGGTATACTTCTTTCACTGTTGAGATATTGAGATCCTCATAGATTCTTTGGTTGGTTACGTACCAGGGTGCATCAACAATTGCTCTTAAGATTTTTGATTGGCATCTTTCCATAATAGCAATATTAGATTTACTACTACAGCCCCATAGCTCTATGCCATATGTCCATATTGGTTTGATAACTGTTTTATAAATTAGAATTTTATTATTTATTGACAGCTTGGAGTTTTTTCCAATTAACCAATTGATTTCTTTTTGTCTTAGTTGTATTTGTTTTCTTTTTTTGGTGATGTGTTCTTTCCCACACAGGGTTTGGTCCAGGTGTAGCCCTAGGTATTTGGTTGTTTTAGTCCTGGGTATTTCCTCATTGTTGATATATATTGGTGGTGGTGTTTCTCGTCGTAAAGTAAAAGTTACGTGGGTTGACTTGTTTTCATTTATTTTTATTTTCCATTGTTTTAGCCAGTTTTCAAGCTCATACAAATAGTCTTGGAGTTGTTGTGTAGCTATGTTAATGTGTTTGTGACTTGTAAGTGCTACTGTGTCATCTGCAAATGTGCCAATTGTTACGTTATGTAATGTTGGTAGATCAGACGTATATAATATATATAATAAAGGTCCCAGGACGCTTCCCTGTGGAATTCCCGCCTTAATGGGATGCGTTTTGGATATTTCTCCATTTACTTTTGTTCTAAACTGTCGGTTTTCCAAGTATGATGTAAGTATTCGAAAGAATGGTGGTAATATTTATTTAATTTTATAAAGAAGTCCTTTATGCCAAACCTTATCAAAAGCTTGACGTACATCTAGTGATACCATCGGGCAATATTCCTTTTCTTCTAATGCGGAATTGATTTTATGGGTTATTCGGTGACATTGCTGGATAGTTGAGTGTTCTCGTCGAAATCCAAACTAATAATTTGGTATCCAATCTGCGCCTGTAAAGTCTGGATCTATTCTTTTTATTAAAAGTTTTTCTAGTAATTTGGAGATTGTTGATAACAGACTGATAGGTCGATAGGATGAGACTTCACTTGGATCTTTTCCTGGTTTTGGGAATAATAGTATTTCTGCAATTTTTAGATTGTTAGGCCAATAATTACATCTTAATATTGCGTTAAATATATATGTAAGGATTACTATACCCTTTTTTGGTAATTCTTTTAGCATTTTTGGTGTTATTAGGTCAATTCCTGGTGACTTTTTGATATTTAGTCTTAAGATTTCTTCTTTAAGTTCTTTGGGTGTTGTTAATTTTATTGGATTTACTGATGGTTCTTCTGAGTTTAAATAATTAATAATTTCTTGATCTTCTTCATTGTTGTGTGGTTGGAATACTGTTGCTAAATGTCCAGCAAATAATTCTGATTTTTCTTTATCGCTTCTTGCCCATTGGTTCTGTGTGTCTGTGGGTTTTCTTACTGGTGGGAATATTGCTTGAGGTTTTAAGGATGATTTGATTGGTTTCCATATTGAATGGTCGTATCTATTAAGTTGTGTTACATATTTTTTGACTGACTCTTCTCTTTCAATTTTTAGTTGTGTTTTTAATTTATTGGTTAAGCGATTGTAAAACGTTTTATCCGCTGGGTTCCGACTTTGTTACCATTTGGCTCTTGCTCTTCTTTTTTTAGCAATGAGCTTTTTAATTTCTAATGGAATATTTATTCTTTGCTCGATTTTATTTTTATCTGCATCGTTCGGTGTCGCTTCGTTTGCAGCGTTTTGCAATAAAGTTATAAGGTTGTTTGTAGCTGCTTCTATTTCTGAAGGGCTTTTTAGTCTTACATTTAGTTTAATGTTTTCATCCAGTATATTTCGGTAAAGATTCGAATCTGTTCTAGGTCCATGTAGTTTTGGAGTAGGTTGTTTGTTAATAACGCATGTGCTAATTGTTGCAATAATTGGTGAATGATCTGAAGATAGATCATAACTTGGAACTATGTCCATAAAGGTGTTAGATATTCCTTTTATGATGCAAAAATCTAAGAGGTCTGGTCTTTTTTTGGGGTCCGTTGGCCAGTACGTTGGTGTTCCTGTTGATAAATATGAGTATTTATTTTCTTGCATTAAGCTATAGAGCTCTCTCCCCTTTGTTGTTATTAATCTTGATCTTCAGTAAGTGTGTTTACTATTAAAGTCACCAGCTGCGATAAATTTTGGACCTAGAGTATTGAAGAAGGATCCGAAATCGTTTTTTTAATATTGTGCTTTGGAGGGCAATATACTGCTGCTATTGTTATTTCGTAAGGTAATGAGCACACTTTAATTACTGTAGCTTGGATACAGCCTGTTATATAACTTTCCATCATGAAATGTTTAATTGATTGTTTGATCAAGATTGCTGTACCTCCATGGGCTGTCTTGTCTGGGTGGTAAGTATGGTACGTTAGATAATGAGGTATTTTAAAATACGATTTGTCTGTAAAATGTGTCTCACTTATTAATAATATATCTATAAAATTTTGTTGTAGAAATATTATCACCTCGTCCTTATGATTCAGCAGGCCATTGGCGTTCCATTCAGCTATTCGTAAAAAGAATTTTATTTGCATACGAGTTTACTTAGCATGTTTATTACCATGCTGTTTTGTTGCAAGATTTGATTAAACATGGCTTTGAATTCTTCTAAAAACTTCATAAGAATAGTGTTTGAATCTTGGTTATCTGAAGGAGCAGCAGGAGGTTGTCTATTACTCGCTGCATTAGCATAGCTTACATTTGGTCTTACTGTATTAGGTATAAAGTTTCTGTGCTTGCGACATATTTTGGTGATGATTATATGTAGTTTGTGCTATATTTTTATTTCTATTTAAATTACGATAATATTCGCATCCTTTATAGTTAGCTGGGTGATCTCCTCCACATAAAGCACACGTAGCTGGTGTGTTCTTGTTCTTTTTACAGCTGTTTGTACTGTGCTGTCCTCCACATTTCACACAGACATAAGGTCTATTGCAATATGTTTTTGAATGGCCATATAATTAACATCTCATACATTGGATGATATTTTTGTTTTTTATGGGTGGTTCAATTTTTATATTGCAGTGTTGTAATTTCTGAATTTTATAAATATCTTGGTTATTGTCTGATGGTTCAAGGTCAACAAAGAACATATTTACCGGCTCTTTTGTAATCCTATGTTTAGCATTAATGATGTTTCTTACCTTGTGACCCAGTTTTGTCAGTTCTTCTTTGATGTCTTCTGTTGCATGTGAATAGTGAAGGTATTTAATTACGACTCTATAGGCCCTTTCTTCCTTTGGTTGATATGTGTAATGAAAAATGTTGTTCTCTCTCATATATCTTGATAATGTTCTGTATATTTCTGGATCGCTACAAATTATTTTGACTGTATTATTTGCCATAGTCCTGGTTTCGTATTGTTCAGCTTCAGCTATTTCTGTAAATTTTTTCCTCATTTCTGGGAAGTCACTTACACCGTAAACAAATATTGGTGGTGGTTTAGGTTTTCTTGGCGCTGTTTCATTTTGATTGGTTTCATTTTCTTGGGTATCCGTTAGTGTATTATTTTTGTTCGATAGTGTAATGGTATCATCTTCTTTGTCTGTTTCTACATTTGATCTGATTTTTCTGCGTTTTGTAGTTTTAACTACTTGCCATGAGTTTTTTGTTGACACATTTGCACTTTCTGGTTCGTCATCGCTTGTTGATGACATTCTGTAGTATTGCTGGCTATTTCTGTTATTTATATTGCTGTTGTGTGGCGCGTTTTGTTGATTTAAATATTGTTCTTGATTGGGCGGAAATATCATATTCGTCGAAGAATTGGTGGTTGGTTGATTTATTTGCATATTGTACATACCTGGTGTTTGTGATGAGATTTGTGGATAACCCTGTATATTGTTGATTTGTGATTGACCCTGTGTGTTGTTTGGAATCTGCATTTGTGGGTAACAATTCATTTGGTCTGATGGATACTGGATTGGTAATGGCTGGCTGTTTACATTTTGCATTTGTTGGCTAACTATGTAGTTGTCGAATCCTGGTCCATTCCCCGTTGGAAACATTATAAATAAATTACTGAATTGTTTTTAAATTTAATTTGATGAGTTTATTATTTTTAAGTCTATTACTAATTGATTGCTTTTTAATCACTTAACATTTACTTATCTGTTCAATTCGATAAAACCGGTCGCACGTTGATAACGGAGAACCACCTAACGTCCGCTCGGTTTGGAGTATCGATGTGAACTTTTTATAGAAATAAAACCATAAACTTTAAAAATAATCTATAATACAAAACAAATTAAGAAAACTACCAATTTTAACAAAGTTATTTTCTAGGTACAAACTTCACTCGTATTTCATTTTCTGTTCTAAGCACTAAATCTGTTATAAAAACAATATCTTCAGGTTTGGTTATGGGTTCCAATTTGAAATTGCGCAGTATTCCGCATAAGACACTCTTCATTTCCAGCATAGCAAATTTTTGCCCTAAAAATATTTTAATATAATATAATAGTTGTTATGGTTTAAATTTATTAAAATCTAATAAAAAGTTAAATTCACCGACCGATAAAGTCACCCTATAAATAAGAATATTGGATTTGTAAGATGCAAATATTTGAATGAGTAATGGTTTTTCTAATTTAGTAGAAAATAGGTAGATAGGAGAATAGATAGTTTTACGTTAATATAGTAGAGGAATTCTCATAAACGATTATTGTTAATAGCCCGAAGATAGCAATTTTAGAATTGTCTTTAGTTTACAAAGAAGTTGGACAAAGAATTTTTGTGGTCAGGGATAAGTATACAATAACCGAAGTAGTATTAGCTGTATTGTCTCTAGAAACTTGGAAACCAAGAAAAGATCTTATTTATGTAAAATTTGGAGATACCAAGGTTATGTGATATCATAATAGCATTTAGCTTGTGTTTGACAAGTCACATAGCTTAATTGGTCGAAGGGGATAGCGTGTGTGTGTCTGATTGGTGAAAAGGAGAGATTGGAGTGAAGGAAGTCTGGTTAAAGTGAAGGTTTTGCCCGGAAAAAGGAAGATTACTGTGATTTAAACGTCGGAAGAAACAAGATGTTTTTGTTCCATATCCTGCAGCGAAAGTTAGCAGAGTTCTTGTCAAATAAGGATTGTGAAAGCTGTTTGTGTCTGTGGAACGAGCCCCAAAGATTGGTATCACTGAACAACGAAAGTACAAGTAACAACTAACAATAACCACAGAGGAAACTACAGCTACCTGGGGAAAGGAATGCCAAACGTTGAAACGTTTAAAACAAATGGAAAAGGATAATGCGAGTCAATAATAATGTAAAATGTAGTGGCATGTCTCGCAAAACAGAAAACCAAAAAAGGTATAGTAATATGCTAAATTCACAACTATGTGAGTAAGGTGATGTCGCTAAAAGAGAAGGAAGGAAGCATTTCATGTAGAATTCGAAAATAAAATAAAAAGTTTTAGGTTCTATCTCAACACAAAAATAACAAAGTTGACGTCTATGTCCGGTATAACCGGAAATGGCACATTCAGGACAACATAATATGTCAACTCAGCGTCACAACCTACAGCTTCGTAATTTCAGATTTTTTATCCTTAAATATTTTTGCTTTGTTATTAAATCACATACCTATGCAATTTCGGTGCCCGGCACTAAAAGGTATATACGCAAATGGATGTCTGTTGGTGCAATTTTCCGGCAGAAACCTATCAGGATCAAATTTCAAGGGATCTTCCCAAAATTCCGGTCGTCTGTGTAAATCGAAGATTAAAATATGCACATTACAATCTTTTGGAATTGTATATCCTGTTTTAGTCTGTAAATTCTCTCCGGCTACTCTACCTATAAGGCCAACGCTTGGATATAAACGCAAACTTTCCTTAATACTCCTCTCCATTAGTTTTAATTCTCCTAATTCTTGAAGTGTGGGAGTTACTGAGTCACCTATGATTGATAATACTTCGTCGTAAATTTCTTCCTAAAATATAAAAACGAAACTACATGAATACTTTTTAAATTAATTTTTAATTTAAAATTACAGTTGGATCAAATATAACTCTCATAACTCACAGAAATAATTTCAATCAATGACACGGTATGCGTAGTATGTGGACGAAAGATATTGAAAAGAAGAAAGATTGCATAGTTTATGCGAAAAGTAAAGATACGTCTAAGAACACCATTGTTATGTGTAAATTTTCACATATAATGTATATGTGAAAATGTATAATATATTTTATGTACCAGTAACAATATTTTCTACTTCAATATTTGTCCAACCACATTATCCAAGTCTTTTTAGGTCCTTATTTTTATTCAACATCGTGAAGGGCCATAAGCTTCAGTACTTGGGACATATAATGAGAAATCAGGACGTATATGAGCTACTCTAATGCATTTTGCAAGGTAAAACTGAAGGAAAAAGGGTCTTCAGGACGAAAATGAATATCCTGGCTTGCTAACCTGAGAGCATGGTATAGAAAGACCACAACACAGCTATTCCGTATAGCAACCAACAAAGTCATTATAGCCAGAATGATCGCTAACGTTCGGAACAGACAGGGACCCTTAGAAGATTTTTATTCCTTCTTATTTTTTTGTCTATCTTAGTTGCCATATTTGCATAACAAGTATTTTGTTATTCACTATGTGCAAGTGTTCTATTTAACCAAGTTGTATCCTTTCTAGCTTCTTCTTTTTCATGTGCTATCTCCAGCACTGGAGGTTAAGCAGGAGCAATGTGCAAGTGCTCTAACCAACCAAGTTGTATTCTTTTTATCTTCTTTTTCATCTTCTTGATGTACAGTCTCCACCACTGGAGGTTAGCGGTTATGGTGGCAAATTATTTCTCCATCTTCAGCTATACGCATAAGATCTTCAAAGCCTAGTCCTGTTTAGTTTCTAATATTACACCGCCAGGACAATTCTTTTCTTTCTATACCGACTGTCCCTCTATTTTACCCTCATGATCAACTGAAGCATTTAGTACTTTTCTTTACGTAGCAAATAACCCAAATTACTACTTTTTTCTAAATTTTGTCTATTAGAACTTCTTCATTTGTTTTTTGTGCAGTCCAGGGAATTTTTAAATAGTGGAAGAACAAAAAGTATACGTCGAATAAATGTAGATGGCTACATTTTAGATGCTGTGGAGAATAATCTTGATGTAAGGACACGAACGGTAGATAAAATGATTGGAACGTCGAAAAACGTTGTTCGTAGAACATTTCGAGAACAACTTCTACATCCATACCACTATCAGAGAGTACAAGATTTCCAGCAAGGTCATACTCCTCGAAGAATAATATTTTATAGCTGATTTCAAGATACAGTTGTCAGAGAACCTGAATTTCAATATAAAGTGTTATGTGCGGATGACGCATGTTTTATTGAAAACGGTGTGTATAATTTTCGTGATGCCCACATATAAGTTGACGAGAACCCTTATTTAATACAAATGACAAATTTTTAACAAAAATTTAGCATTAATTTATGGGTTGGGGTAATTAACAATCGTTTGATAGCACTATATGAGTTACCCAGAACAATAAATGGAGAGGCCTGATATAATTTCTTGCAAAATATTTTGCCGGTACTTCTTAAAGACTTGTCTTCGCAAGCACACCCTGAAGTGTAATTTGTTCACGACGGAACCCCAGCGCATTTTCCCAGAGCTATTAAAAATTTCATAGCTCTGGCTATCAAAATCTTTTAAATAGCATAGCATTTCAAAGCAGTTCTTTCAGCGATAATAATGCAATTTAATAAAGATTTGTATAAAAAATCTATTTTATTACAAAAAGACAGAAAAATAAGAAAAATATAAGACACGATAATAATAAAAAAGACGTAACAATGGAACAACACAAGGAAAATAGTAACGAGAAAAAATAAAGGATATAAATAGGGAAATGGTGAATTAATAATATAGATAGGAAAAATAGTTTAAAAACATCAAAGGACAATAAATAAAAAAAAATCTATTAAAATAGACACAGTAACCTTTCAGGAGATGCAGCTTGTCTTGGAGACCGGTGGGAGTCAATAACGATCAATTCTAAAGCCAATCGGAAGCTTTAGAGT
The DNA here is from genome assembly GCF_040954645.1 of Diabrotica undecimpunctata. Lineage (NCBI taxonomy): Eukaryota > Metazoa > Arthropoda > Insecta > Coleoptera > Chrysomelidae > Diabrotica > Diabrotica undecimpunctata. The sequence continues at coordinate 18,393,907 of NC_092805.1, forward strand.
TTCTCCGGCTCTGTACCTTCTTTTGATAGGTAAATTTATCGACTGTGTAAGTTTGTAATTTGTAAAACCGGTGCAGTGAACCGTGTGCGTCTAGAAAAGTAGCATTTTTAAATACTTTGGTATATATTGAAATCCCCTCGTATATGTTAAAACACCGAAATATTCTTTTAATCCTTTTTTGCGTCGACGAGTTGATAATAAACACATTTTTATAAAAGTTTGTTTATATATCACAGATGCATATTTCCTCGGTATTCTTTGATCGTTAAGCCGCCTAATATTGCGCGTTAAATAAATATTCCCGTTTATATGTTTTGTTTATACCAAGTTGGGCTATTGAATTTTAAAGATAATTACATCACTCTCGCTGAGGACGCTATCAGGGGCAGTTGGTTTCAGGTTAGTCCAAATTTTTCGTCAAATTTGTAATGTTGTTTCGTCCCTTTTCATGGAAATATGTAGTGTTGTGGCAGTTGACTGTGTAATTGGGTAGTTACAGTGAGGTTTGGGAGAATTTTTGAAAAGAGAACACGCTGTGAGTGTCGACGTCCAGAAGCCGGCAAATTTGTTGAAAATATTGAATTATACTCAATGAAATGTGTCAGTTTTAAAAGAGTAATCACTGTTTCTATGTTTCTAAGTATCTAAGAGACTTGTGTCGTCTACAACAACTTTAAAGGATAACCACATGTAGCCATTGTGACCAGTTGTACCTGTTCCAGTTTTTTAAGAAGCTGAGCCTAAAATTAGCATCCCAGTGAACAGTTTCCATCCTCATTTTGTCTGTCTAAACAGACGGCTGATGAATCTGGCTGAATCAGTCTAAAAAGTTATTCTGGCTGATTCGCAATGTGAGATGCAGTTTTTTTTTCGTGGCAGTAAATCTCCAGTGAAATCCAGTTCCAACTTCAGAAATTTAAAGTAAAAATAATATATAGTGAAACCTAGGTAACTTTTTTTGTTTGAACTTTTAAAGTAAAAATAGACATTTTTTCATTAATAATTGCTTTCATACAGGTTAAGAAATTATAATAATTAAAATTGTAGATCTTAGGGTGTGGCTTAGCTGTCTATTAATTTTAAAATTTAGTGTTGACATCTGACAACTAGCTTTATTTTTTTTTTGACATTTGGTAAATTACTAATCACATTACATATGTAAGATAATGAGTAAGAGGGAGACATAAGATATATTTTCTCTCTCTTCCTCTCTCGAGAATAAAAATGTTCCTTTTGTATATTTATTTAATATTATATATATATATATATATATATATATATATATATATATATATATATTATATATAATATTATATACTTATATAATATAATATATATTAATATTATTATTTATGTGATATGTTTTGTATTATTTATTAAATGTTCATAATTATTTCAATTTATGTGTCAAAGTTCAGTTTATGTGTCAAAGGACACGATTTCAAAGAAAATGAGGAACTGGAAGATGCCACCAACTTTATAGCAAATCAATTGAATTTGAATGTGAAAATAAAAGATGTGCAGAAAATAAGAACCTCTCAAGGGAAACCACCAGTGGCGATAGTAAAAGTAGATACAATGAAGGATAAAGAACTTATTATGAAGAATAAGAGTAAATTAAGAGGAACGCGGTATTTCATTGAAAACGATCTAACCCAAGCCGAAGCCAAACTACAGAAAGAGCTAAGAGATATGGCGAAAGAAGAAAAAGGAAAAGGTAATGAAACAAAAGTCGGCTATCAGAAAATATGTATAAACGATGAATGGTGGAAATGGAACCATAGTACCGAAAAACTAGAGAAAATGAAAAAAAACTGAGTCTACACAGGCACAGTGGTCAGGAAAATATGGAAACGAATAAAGCGCGGAATAGGATGATGATAGGACAATGGAATGTTAGAGGGACTTTTGAAGTAGGAGCACTAAAGAACTTATCAGATACGTTAGAGAAATATGAGATAGATATTGCAGCTATACAAGAAACTAAACAAAAAGGAAATTTTACCATGGATGTGGGAAACTACGTGTTTTTCAACAGTGGAGACAATGAACGTGTATTTGGGGTGGGATTTTTTATAAAGAAAACATTTGCCAATCTGGTGATAGATTTTGAGGCAGTCACAAGCAGATTATGTAAAATAAGAATAAGAGGAAAATATAGAAAAGTAACCCTTATAAATGTGCATGCACCAACAGAAAATACAGATGAAGACGTTAAAGATAGCTTTTATGAACAATTAGAACATATGTTTTACAAAATACCATCATATGACATAAAAATAATTGTAGGAGATTTGAATGCCAAGATTGGCAGGGAGGATATATACAAACAAATAACAGGGGGAAAAAGTAATCATAGAGACAGTAATCTGAATGGAAAAAGAGTAATAGAATTTGCTTTCGAACATAATATGCGAATTATGAGCACTTATTTTGATCACAAAGAAATTCATAAAGGTACCTGGGTATCACCAGATGGACAAACAGTAAACCAAATAGATCATTTACTAATAGAAGCCAAACATATGAGAGCCATAAAAGATAGCCGAAGTTACAGAGGTGCTGATGCAAATTCGGACCACTTTTTGGTCAAAGTTAAAATGGAGCAAATAATACCCACAATTAATAACACTAGCTGTAAAAAAATAAAAAGATATAACGGTGCACTACTTCAGGAGGGAGAAGTTAAGAAAAAATTCAGGCAGCAAATTGAAGAGAAACTGAAAAGCCAGACAACAGTAAATGATATAGAAAGCAGATGGGTACAACTAGAAGAAAAAATTCAAGAAGCAGCCGACTCAGTATTAACAGGAAACAGACAATGTAAACAAACGGATTGGTATGATGAGGACTGTAAGAAAGCCATTAATGACCGAAATAAAGCTAGAATAAATAGTATAATAAGAAATAATGAAGAGAATAAAAAAGCTTATGCCGCAAAAAGACGGGAAGCAAAGAAGATTTGTAGAAGGAAGAAGCGGTCAAGTTTAGAGCAGAAACTAGTTCGTATTGAAGAAGATTTTTTACATAAACAAGTCAGGAATTTCTACCAAGAAATAAAACGAGACCGAACCCAATACAAAACCACATCAAGATATTATAAAGATGAAGAGGGGAATCTGTTAGGTGGAACAGATGAAAAATTAAGAAGGTGGGCCAATTATTTCGAGAACATATTATGTACGGACGACCAAGATGAAAGAGAACAAACGCAACTACAACATGAAGACGTAAGGGACCCAGATGTAAATGAAGAAGTACCTACCAAGGAAGAAATTATAGAGATCATAAAAAACTTAAAAAACAACAAAGCACCTGGTGAAAATGGTATCATTGCTGAGTTTCTAAAAGAAGGTGGCGAAATGGTGCAAAAAGAAATCGCTGAGTTAATACGCGAAGTGTGGATCAGAGAAAAAATACCCAATCAGTGGAAAGAAGCAATCTTATGTCCAGTGCATAAAAAAGGAGACGTTACAGAATGTAAAAATTACAGGGGAATAGCTCTACAAGATACAGTGTATAAGATTCTGGCCATATCAATTAGAAATAAAATTAAAACAAAAGTTGAAAATTGTCTAGGTGAATATCAAGCAGGTTTCAGAGCAAACAGATCGGTAATAGACCAAATTTTTACAATGAAACAAATTTTAGCTAGCTCATATGAATTCAACCTAACATTACACATGCTGTTTATTGATTTTAGACAGGCATATGATACTATAAAAAGAAATAGAGTATTCGAAGCACTGGAATATTTTAAATTTCCACCAAAAATAGTAAGACTGACTAAATGCATACTCAATGATACTAAAAGTAAAGTCATGTTAGAAGGACGGGTTTCGGATAGCTTTATCACTAATAGAGGTCTGCGACAAGGTGACCCGTTATCAACAGATTTTTTCAATTTGATCTTAGAGAAGATTTTACGAGAGTGTAACATCTACACTAGAGGCACAATATATCATCACAGGCATCAATGCGTAGCATATGCAGATGATGTTACCTTAATAACAAGGAGACCTGCAGAATTAAGAGAAATCTTTACTAGAATAGAGAGAATGGCCAGGGAATATGGTTTAGAAATAAACGAAGAAAAAACAAAATATATGGTGATGAGGGGAAACGAAAATCATCAAGGACAGTTCTTTAAGATACAAAGCCCAAGTAAAGAATATAACTTTGAAGTTGTTAGCCAATTCGATTACTTGGGAGTGACACTAACAAATAGGAACGAAGAGAACCAAGAAATCATAAAAAGAATGGCCAAAGGTAGTAAGAGTGCTGGGAGCCTGACTAAGATACTGAGGTCGAATATAATATCCAGAACAGCAAAAAAACGAATATATACAACAGTTATCCGACCTACAGTACTCTATGCTAGCGAGACCTGGACACTAAATAAAGATATGGAAGTAAAATTAGATAGATGGGAACGAAAAATTCTTAGAAGGATATACGGAGGTGTAAAAGAAGGGAACATCTGGCGAAGAAGAACGAATGAAGAAATAATGCAAATATATGGGCAACCAAAAATAACAAGACTTGCTAAAATTCAAAGATTAAGATGGCTCGGACATATAGCAAGAATGAAGGAAGGAAGAGTTCCCAATGAATTAATAAACACGGAGGCTGGTACAAAAAGAAAAAGAGGCCGCCCCTGAAGAAAATGGCTGGAGTCGGCAAAAGAAGATCTGAAGTCGCTGCGGGTACAAGATTGGAAAAACTTAGCACAAGATAGAAAGAACTGGAAGAAAACCGTTGAAGCCTTGGGCCTTTGAGGCCTGTTGAGCTGAACTATATATATTCTTTGATCGTTAAGCCGCCTAATATTGCGCGTTAAATAAATATTCCCGTTTATATGTTTTGTTTATACCAAGTTGGGCTATTGAATTTTAAAGATAATTACATCACTCTCGCTGAGGACGCTATCAGGGGCAGTTGGTTTCAGGTTAGTCCAAATTTTTCGTCAAATTTGTAATGTTGTTTCGTCCCTTTTCATGGAAATATGTAGTGTTGTGGCAGTTGACTGTGTAATTGGGTAGTTACAGTGAGGTTTGGGAGAATTTTTGAAAAGAGAACACGCTGTGAGTGTCGACGTCCAGAAGCCGGCAAATTTGTTGAAAATATTGAATTATACTCAATGAAATGTGTCAGTTTTAAAAGAGTAATCACTGTTTCTATGTTTCTAAGTATCTAAGAGACTTGTGTCGTCTACAACAACTTTAAAGGATAACCACATGTAGCCATTGTGACCAGTTGTACCTGTTCCAGTTTTTTAAGAAGCTGAGCCTAAAATTAGCATCCCAGTGAACAGTTTCCATCCTCATTTTGTCTGTCTAAACAGACGGCTGATGAATCTGGCTGAATCAGTCTAAAAAGTTATTCTGGCTGATTCGCAATGTGAGATGCAGTTTTTTTTTCGTGGCAGTAAATCTCCAGTGAAATCCAGTTCCAACTTCAGAAATTTAAAGTAAAAATAATATATAGTGAAACCTAGGTAACTTTTTTTGTTTGAACTTTTAAAGTAAAAATAGACATTTTTTCATTAATAATTGCTTTCATACAGGTTAAGACATTATAATAATTAAAATTGTAGATCTTAGGGTGTGGCTTAGCTGTCTATTAATTTTAAAATTTAGTGTTGACATCTGACAACTAGCTTTATTTTTTTTTTGACATTTGGTAAATTACTAATCACATTACATATGTAAGATAATGAGTAAGAGGGAGACATAAGATATATTTTCTCTCTCTTCCTCTCTCGAGAATAAAAATGTTCCTTTTGTATATTTATTTAATATTATATATATATATATATATATATATATTATATATAATATTATATACTTATATAATATAATATATATTAATATTATTATTTATGTGATATGTTTTGTATTATTTATTAAATGTTCATAATTATTTTAGGCTTTTGTATTTCAAAATATTCACTGACAGACAACTGTCAATTTTGAAATCCGTTAGTATCATGTCTAATCGGCAAATCTTTTACGTGTTTGGTTCATATGCTGGTGTACGTGAGTTCGAATCCCAATACGAATTTCCCTTTTTATTTTTGAAATATTTAAAAACTTCACGTTAATGTTATTAAATATATGTAATATACGCAAAAATGCTAAATTTTAAAATAAAATGAAAATTTTCAACACAATCCGAGTTGTTGGTTTTTTATTTTTATCTTCGTAAAGTAAGTTATGTATATTGGCAGTTTTAAATACTTATGAATATTGCATTTTAATTTGTATTGTATTATTATATTAAATTATGTTGCAGTGTATTGTATTGCAATTTTTATATTAATAACAAAATAAACAATGAATTTTACTGCAGAGTATGTGTAAAAATTTTTTTTTGCATTCAACTCCTTTTATACATATATATGAAAATAAAAATATATAGTTTCATTAAAATATTGATACAATCCTTCATTTACTATACTCCTATTACAGGTCAAATGTTTATATACAGCAAACGATGCACCATATACCTATATACCTAATTATTTTTCTCTTTCTGCTCTCTCTTGCCTATAGCATTAAATATGTAATGATTGTGCAGATTGACTCCCATATAAATTTGTAACGGCGAACGCGTGTATAAAAGTATAACTTCTACCGGCAGTCCCACTGGACTGCCACACCCGTTTTTTTTAATTAACCTCTATGCATAGTTTCACTTAAAAAGATAATTTTTTATTTGTAAAAATTTATTTCTGCTACAAATTATCGCCCAGTAACAATTATTGTAAGTTCTTGTAGCATCTCCAACTTTTAGAGTGTGTAAAAGGATAGGACATAGTAAGTCTGTTTTTAATATTTTGTATTTTATTGTTATTATCTATATTTGTAACGGTTTTTGGTGAGACAACAATAAATGTGTAATTTTTTCTCTAAACCATTTTGTTTATTTATTTTAAAAAAGTTTCTAACCTCTTTTGTGTTTTTAGGAAGGAAGAACCTTTTCTTTCATCCAGTCTACAAAGCGGCGCCTATTTTAAATAGCTTTGAGAACCTTATTGTGTTTTTGTTTGTCCAGGAGACTCATGTACAGTCCATCTAATTTAGATAACGATTTACGTCATTATCTACGTCAGAGATTGAAGTTGACATAGTTGCCAAAGAATAAAAAAATCCTGAATCCATTTTAAATCAAATAGGTCACATAATTATTGCAAAAGTGTTCAACAACAGTATACAACAAAATAAATTAATATTTAATGTAAATAAATAGAAACAAAACAAGAGTTAAAAAATAATTTTGTTAAAAACAATTTGAGCCGCTTGTTTAAAAAACAACATCGTTTAAGTAATAGTAAATAATAAAAACAAAACTAAAGTGTCAACACCGCAACTGTCAAATAAGTGTTACCAATTTATGCCAAAATTTTACCTTCGTTCGATTACAGTTACAGTGTGTTCCGAACAAATGTTCTTGATAAAAACGCTTTATAATGCATTTATACAAATTAAATAAAACATATTATTGTGTATTTCTTTAAGTTAACATCAATAGAAATTTTTAAATATTATTTCTACGCGTATATAATAAAATATGTCTAGTGGCTGTAATGCCAGTGTACTCGGTAAAGTGATTCTAAAAAAGAACACACCTACACCCTAAATATTTCGTGTTGGTATCATGTGACCTCACAGGCTATGACGCCGATGACGTAAATCGTTATATAAATTAGATGAAGTGTAAGTACCCCTTTGTTTCATTTTTGGTAGTTACTCCATTTCAGTCCCTTGTCATTCACTTATCCATGACCCAGTTCTCCAAATAAACCCTGAGTGGCCGTTCACAACATTTTGGTTTGTTTTGCTTACCCTATCTCCACCTCAATAATTTCTGTCCCCAACTTTCCACCCCCTATAGTAATACCCTATGTGGTAGGCAAAATAATCGCTACAAAGTAATAGAATTTTATGACTTGTAAGTAATTGTTTGATAATAAAACTTTATTTTTCAGATATAATGGATTATGAAAGAGAGCAAGAAAGATTGTTAGCACTTTTTGAAGAAGTTTCGACGGGTGATGAGTATGATAATGAAGAGGAATTGGGAGAAGAAGATTCATCATCATCAACTAGCCTCTAACGTCCACTGCTGAACATAGGCCTCCTGCATGCTTTTCCACTTAGTCCGATTTTGCGCCATCTGAATCCAATTTGTAGTCACTCTTTTTATGTCATCTGTCCATCTCGTTTGGGGTGGACAGCTATTTCTGTTAGCTTGTATTCGGGGTCTCCATTCCAAAATTCTTTCTGTCCACCGGTCATCAACTGATCTTACTACATGACCTGCCCAGTTCCACTTTAGTGTTGTTATCCTTTCAATAACGTCTGCTACTCCTGATCTTTTGGTTATAGTAGCATTGGGTATTCTATCACGTAGAGAAATCCCTAACATTATTCTCTCCATTGCCCTTTCCGCAACTTGTAGTTTACTCACTGTTGTTCTTGTGAGTGTTAGGGTTTCTGCGCCGTAGGTTATCACTGTCAAAATACACTGATTAAATACTTTTCTTTTTGGGCACATTGGAATGTTAGACCTAAAAATATCATTCATCTTTCCAAATGCAGCCCAGAAGAAGATTATGTAGAAGAAAACTTGGAGGAAAGCGATACAGAATAGGAAAATGAGGAATTAGATAATGTGATAGATTTTGCCATTGGTCCATATTTTTTAGATAATAGAATGATAATAAAACAAAATGGGCTAAGCATATTGCCCCTAAGAACGTCAGAACTCGAAGTGACAATATTGTTCTGCAGCTTTCGGGTTCAAAACAATATGTCAGACAAAAAACCGATATTTGAGATATACAAAAATAATTTTCACACTAGCGTTGATGTTGGTATAAGTCTAAAGGGAAATGGTTTAACTCTCTTGGGAACAATAAAAATAAATAGAAGAGAAATTCCTGCATATTTCTCTAACAATCAAGGACAACCTATTGGCTCTAGTACATTTGGGTTTGGTTCAATAGGAACACTTCTTCTTCTCCATATGCCTTGTCCGTTCCGAACGTTGGCAATCAACATGGCTATTCTGACTTTGTTTACGGCAGATCTGAATAGTTCAGCAGATGACAATCCGTACCATTGCCGCTAGTTTTGGAGCCACGAGTGTCCTCTCCTCCCTGGACCCCTTCTGCTGTCTATTTTCCCTTGAACGATCAGCTGTAGTACTCTATATTTATTATGTCCCATAACGTGACCCAAGTATTCCAACTTTCTTTTCTTTATACTTATTTCTACCTCTCTCTCTTTACCTATCCGGCGTAGTACCTCTTCGTTGGTCACGTGCTCAGTCCAGGATATACGTAATATACGTCGGTAAGCCCACATTTCGAAGGCCTCTACTTCTTTCATCAATGTTGCGGTCATTGTCCACGCCTCCATTCCATATAACAAAACCGGGAATACATAACATTTCAGAAGTCGAATTTTGAGAGGTAGGGTGAGGCTTTTAGAGGTGAACATTTGCTTCATGCTAGTGAACGATGCTCTTGCCTTTTCTACTCTTATACGTATTTCATTCGCTTGTTCCCAATTTGAGTTAACTGTTGTTCCCAAGTAGATGTACGAATCCACGTGTTCAATTCTTTCATTGTCTAATATCAGTTGCTGTGGTGGTTGTTGGGTTTTGCTTACTAACATCCATTTGGTTTTTGGGATATTTAGTCTGAGTCCGTATTGTGCACTTGTTTTTTGTATCTTACTCATTAGGCAACTCAGTTCCTCCATGCTACTTGCTAGAATCACAGTGTCATCAGCATACCTTATATTATTAATTATTTCTCCATTTATCTTTATGCCTTCTGTGCTTTCCTCCAGCGCTGTCTTAAATACTTCTTCTGAGTATATATTAAAGAGAATAGGAGACAAGATAGAGCCCTGTCGTACCCTTTTCTTGATCTCAATTTTATTGGTCAATGTAGATCCTACTTTTACTTTAGCTGTTTGACCCCAATAGAGACTCGCTATTGTTCGAATGTTTCTGTAGTCGACTCCGATCTTATGGAGAACTTCAATTATCTTTTCGTGCTTTACGTTATTGAATGCTTTTGCGTAGTCTATAAAGCATATGTACACGTCTTTGTTCATATCTCTGCAGCGCTGGATGAGTACCTGTAGACTAAAAAGAGCTTCTCTTGTCCCAAGAGAATTCCGAAACCCAAACTTCGAATCTCCAATGTTATCCTCGCATTTTTTGCTTATTCTGTTGTAAATAACCTCGGTGTATGCCTTCGAAATGTGGTTAATTAGACTTATCATCCGATGTTGATCACAAGACTTTGCTTTTGGTTTTTTCGGTATGGCAACAAAAGTTGACTCTAGCCAGTCTTCAGAAAACTCCTCGCTGTTATAAATATTGTTAAAGAGTCTGACGAGTGAGTCTAGAAATTGACTGTTTGTTTCGCAGAGCATTTTCAATACTTCTCCGTATACGTTATCGTTGCCTGGTCTTTTGTTATTTTTAACACCCTTTATAGCATTATCCACTTCTGATTTTAGAATAGAAGGGCCAGTATCATCATTGCTCAGTGTATACCCACTAGGACGGTCATCATTAAACAGTTGTTCCACATTAGTTTCCCAGATTCTAACTATTTTGTCAGGGTCTAGTTGTAGATTTCCATTATCTTTCCAAGAGGAACACTAGTGTCATATAATCCAAAAAAAACAAAAACGTTCTGTTATATTCCACTATGCACCATACAGCCTGTTAAATGTTACAGCAATAAATTCCTTTTTTATTTACAATTGTCACATTCCAAATTCCACAAAGACCCGACGAGAAGTTGTGACAAATTAAGCATTTAGCCTTATGTACAACCACCTGAAGAATCAAAGCCAAAATGTCTATATACCCAAGACAATAAGGATTCGACTTAAGGAAATCTGTCATTTGGATGAAGATGTCGTGCCAGTTTAAAGAACTCCAGGAGCGATTGGAGGATGTGGTGACTGCGGATGGAAAAAATATTTAAAAAATGAACTATTATTTCGATTTGTAAGAAGGGTCTTTATTTGAAACATGTAAAACCAAGTTGAAATGACTGTAACAATATTCCGGCTTAATTTTATTATGTTTTTTGCCATCTCTTATTACTATTCTGCGATTACAGAAATTGTGGACTATTTTTTATGCTACGTAAAAAAATATTTTAAATAAACAAAATATGTCAATAATGTTAAAAACAATACAAATAATAGATTATTTTATTGAAATTTAATCGGCATATAAAAATCGGCAAAAAAATGCATCCAAAGGACTCTTTTTATCACCAGTGTAGTAGACCGTGTGCGACTACTCATTCATACACAAAATTAAACTGCGTCTACTCAAAGCTTAAGTACAAAAACATTTGATTACGTACCTGTATTTTAGGTTCATTAGCTAATGCCATCAATGTATACATAATTGAAACGGAAGTAGTGTCATGACCCTAAAAATAATATATTTTCCATTAAATTATCTTCTATAATATATATATATATATATATATATATATATATATATATATATATATATATATATATTTGATTACAAAAAGGAGTTCGCTAGGGGATTTGATCCACTCATCGATACTACACCACGCCTACGATAAAGAAATTATTTTACTTACCTCAAATATAAAAGTATCTAATTCTTCCCTGATCTCCTCCACAGTAATCGGGTTTCCATTTTGTTGTGAACTTAACAACACATCCAGTAATGCTCGATATTTTTTCTTCGAATAAGTCGGCCCATCTTCCAATTTGAAGGTTTTCTTTCTTTCAGTAATAACATTTTTAGAAAAACTATGCATCACTTCAATTGATTTAGTATTTTTCTCGCATAGTGAACTATACTGATAGATAGTGGGAGAGTACAGCCAGGGACGGATTAACCAATGCGCAAAATCAGCACCGTAGTCATAAAGGGCCTTTTTGTATGTGGCACAACTTGTATCTTCTCGTAAAGAAATGCCAAGCGATGTTTCTGCGAAAAGTAATAATTTGTTAAAACAAGTAGATTGAACTGTTTACAACTATTTTTGTTTTCCACAAGATTTGTATAAACAGCAATTTAACCCTTTCATAGGCGATGGGAAAATAAATTCCCACCATCATATTATTCGTTTTATGGGCGATAGAAATTAGAATTTCCAGACAGTATCAGTGCTGCCATCTAACCAAATATTGTTAAAGTTCTTGTATTATACTACATGGTTAGAGATAGAATCTGTACAAATAATAATTAGCATTTGTGTCGTTTTATGAGATCTAAATTCGTCTATTAAGAATTAGGTATGTAATAAGGTTTATTTTCTAGACACTACATTTAATATAAAGGTTATTTATCACTGTGATTGTTGCTGTTGTCAACTAATCGGCAAATATCTTGCAGCTATGTGGAATTCTGCTATAAACTACTTATACAACCTATCCGACAATGAAATCGTTTCCGATTAAGACTGTGATGATGAAGCCGAACAAGAAATGGAATTTTTGGATTGCACTGCAAACTCTGAAAATAATAGAAGCTGTTGCGCAAGTGGTAGAGATATGGCAAATGAAATTGTATTGTCTAATTTACCCCCAAAAGATGTTGTTTAATTTTAAAAGTAGACTCACAATACACAACATAATTGAAGTCAGGAAACTGATTACATTTTTAGTCAACAGATTGTTTTTCGTTAAACTCCGCAAAGCTGTTTTTAGTTTTAAAAATACGACAGAGAAATGACTTTAAAGATTGTTGGTGAAGAAACTCTACAAATGATTGTAGACCATGCAAAAAACCTCAATTGAAGAAGTAATTAAAATCAAGAACCAAGATCATCCAGTGCTTAAATAAAGTAGAAGAAATGCAAGCTCTCATTGACGTCTGGATTTTGATGAAAATTCATCAGCTTCCTCAATTCGGGTATAGCACAACAGTACATACACAGAAAAATCAGTAAAAAATATAGTTAAATTTCAGACACTATAACTCTTACACATGTGTATGATAACCTTCATAAAGTTATTTATATATTATATATTTATTTATATATTATACATTTAAGAATTTTTTCCTGTAGAATTTTCCGGATTTCCCAATTCTTTTGCAAAGAACTCTTTTTGACTGCTCATTAATTGTCTTATCCCATTATTAGTGATCTAAGTAACGTCTTCGTCCATAAAAAGACTAGATCTTATCTCATGTAAAAGAAGTAAGTCTTATTGTAATTATTACAAAGATGTCGATATATTCTCTTCTTGTGGATCCTCAACGATTTTTAGTTTGATTTTAACTTTTGCGAGTATTTCATTATTGGAGTATTTAAGATCTCGTTGCACAGAAGGCATCTATTCCGTTAAGCTATTGGGATGTGTATCTTGCGAATTCTTTAAAAAAATTTCAAATAGTTCTTCTAAGTTCACCGCAATAATTTTTTTCTTGTTTTTCTATTCCCTAGTATCATTTACTAATGCTTATATTTTATCAGTTGTCTATTCACATTTTTTTGTTATTCTCTAGTCCTATATGACACTGACTTCGTTTTTAAACGTCAAATTCGGGTGCTGATCCTCTATTTCAATGTTTTCGCTTTCTTCTATGGTTTGTTACTAGTTTTGTGATGTACGAATATATTGTGAAAAAGACAAAAGACCAAGAGAAAAATCAGTGGTTATCAAACCCGCTTAAATGTTTTTGTCTTTTATATTTTTATAATTGGCATTTTGATTCTCTTACGCGACCTTAGATTAGATCAGTAACGGTAATAATACGTATCATCAGTAGAGTCCAACCTATTATTTTCATAAAACGACCATAATTATTAGATGATAATTTTAGTAGATCGAAAAATGTGTTAACTGACAAGTATTTCTAAATAATAAAGTAAAAAGTAACAAGAATTAACTGTTTTTATATACACTTTCTGAAAAGCACTAGTACTAATGTCAAGTTTGAACTAAAAGGAAATGTTTACCCTACAAAAGCATTTACCTGCAACTGAAAATAATGTAAAATCTGTTATATGCTCCGCAAGATTTAGATAAGGTGCATCACATACTTTCTTTAATCTTTCAACTAAAAATGTAGTTTCTTTGTTGAATACTTCCACAAACTGATGAAGAATATCCATGTGGAATGCTGGAGTAAGTATCTTCCTCCTCTTGTGCCATGCAGATCCTAGAATATTAAAGGTTAAGATTAAAAATGATTAGTTGAAAAGTTTTTGTTGATTGCTTGAAACCAAAGTTTCCTGAAGAGATATTGAGTAAAAATTTTAAAATAAAAGATGGTCCAGTAGACTAACACGAAGCTTCATACTGCTCAAGAGAAAGCTAAAAAAATTGACAGTTTTTACCTGGTAGAAGAAATTCTTAATGTGACAATGAGTGCTTCTAAAAACCCGTAGAAATTTCGACTATATCTTCTGAGACACGATGCTTTGCTCGAGTTCATTAAGTGGTGGCCACTTTATTATAAAAACGTGTCTTCGTAAATCATCACTTGGAATAAAAGTACCCAAGGAAAGAAAAATAAGATTTCAAATTTCAACATACCATCACATGAAATATGATAGAAAGAAACCTGGCGTTAATGCTGCGAGTTCATTAACCCATTAATGCCCAAAATTAAATTTTTATTTTAAAACGAAATCAAAACTTCTGAATGAAATAAAGAGAGGTTGTTTTTAATAGAAATGTGCAATGTTTTTTCTTTGTAACTGTCTTTTTTTTTGACGTATGATTTATCATACGCTGTATAATGAAGGACACAGTATTTCATAAAACATTATTTATTTTCAAATTTTTACAACGCGTGATATATGACAAAACATTGCTCTGGATGAAGTCTTACATTACATTTAATGCATCGATATTGTGTACACATTGCTACATTTGCCACACCTTCGTTGTTTTTTAATTTTGTTCACCAAATGACCCCCATTATCCAAACGAATTTCGTCAGCAACATGTTTTGAAGATTTTGGACGTACTCCACGTGGCGTTGGAATATCTGGAGTTGTCAGCAGGGCCTCCATAATTCGCCTGTAAAATTCTAATAAAGAAATTGCCTCAATGTTGTGGTAAAGAAGCCACATGTTGACTATTGTCCCATTCAAGCAAAATCTAAATATCGCCCAATACCATTTTTTAGATCGAATTCTATATAAACCTCTTAGCTTATCGAATAAGTCTATACGACCCATTCCCTTGTTATACATTTGCAAAACGTTTGGTTGAGGGACCGCTATAATTTTCTTTTCTTGACCATCTGATACAGTTTCCTGTAGTAAATATTTCTGGAGCTGAAATATTAGTTGTCATAGTAACTTCATTATTGTCATTCCAGCGAACAAGAGTGAGCTGATGTTCTTCTCTATGTAAAGCGTGGGAAGTTCCACGAATGTTTTTTTATTTCTTTGAGTGGATTTCTCTTTCAATCCTGTCTTTTCTAATTCTGCAGATACAGTGTATCATTTTGATCTCTCAACCTTGTCAGTAAAGGTAAAAATGTAAAAAAATTATCAGTATAGATAACAGATTTTTGTGGTAAAAACCCAGCTTTTCGGTTACGGAACTCCTAACGAGTTACATTGTAATGTATCTCCACTTCCAGTATAGGGATGAAATTTTGCAAGGTAACCTTTATTGGTCGCAACGCACCAGAATTTATATCCGTAACGGATGGGTTTTTCTCAAATAAACTGCCTCATTGAATGATGTCCATTATACGGCTCCATGGCTTTGTCCACTGAGAATCTTCCGTTCACTGGCTGGAGGTAATGATGAAAACGTTTATTTAGATGGTCAATTAGGGGTTGAACTGTGAACGCTTTATTGATTTGTTGGTACAACGAATTATCATTAAAGTGTAAAAATCTATGAATCTGTTCAAATCTGTGTCGACTCCTAGCATTACTAACGAGATGTGAGTGAGAGTCCCCTTAACATTACCAATACACTCTCCTAAAAGGCAATGGGTGGTATCCAGGGAGAATAAGGATGCCAAAGTATTTATATAAATTATCAACGGACAAACATAAAGGACAGAATTTTTGTGAAGCGTGCTTTACCGTTTTTTTACAAAGATATTCCAAGAATTTTTCATCAAAAAATAATTTAAACACATCGATTGGCTTCAAATTTTGTTTTTTCCATTAATTTAGTGTATGGGGTTCCATATTGTTTTTGAAAAAATATCATTTATGACTCCCTTTTCCAGTTTTTTTTTTCTTCCCACTTACGATCGATTCTTTTCATAGATTTTTTTCTGTTTTCAGAATCTTGTGAAATTTCTGCAACCTCCCTTTTTTTTTGTTACCTGATTCGTGAGTTTCAGCCACAGTTATATTTGACAGCACTGTTTTCTCAATTGATATATTTTTTCGAGAAACAGCTGAAATATCCATGCTTTGAGATAGTGTACCTCGGTAAATACATTGAAAAGTGTAATTGAACTGGTTTTCCTCATCACTTCCGGTATCATCTCTGTCAGGATTATTTCCGTTATTTGGATAATGCAACGTGAGTTGAACTTCGTTACACTAGTCAATTTCCTGAGCCAAAGTATCGTCATCTTCTAAATTTCATATATTTTTAACAATTCCTCTGCATCTTTGGGATTATTAGGATAATATTTTTCGTCATTTTTTCTAAAACAGAAACAATATTGATTAGTTACCACGATTTCCCAGCGTATGATATATCATACGCAACAATTAAAGACCGTCAAAATACTCACCAGTATAAAGTTCAATACTATGTATGTCACTATATGATATTTAGAAGCCTTACTAGTTGAACACTACAAAAGATTTTTCAAAATAATTCGAAAAAGTCTTAAAAACTCTCCTAAAATGCAACCGGTGAACTATAATATAATCTAAGAAAACTTAAGCACAAAACTAATCACCCTTATAGATAAACAGTTACCTTCTAACATCTACTCTGTAATCTATATTGGGCAAACAACTAATGTTTACTTTTTTTCTGTCTAGTAGATGGCGACATATGTAACTCGTGTCTCGCGTATTACATAAAATACGGTGGGTATTAATGGGTTAATGGTGTCATATGTATTGAGAAGTTTAGCCTTTGAAAAATAACCGAAGAAGTGATAGTTTTGCATTTAACGAGAGTTTACTCTTTGGAAGTCCACTTCGGAAATAACAGGAAAACTGTCATTCCTAGATTTTTACTTTAAGATTCACAGAACTGGTACTTTATGTTTATAATGGCAAATAAAGATGTTTTCTGGCAATTGGTGTTTATCTTATTGAAAGATTGTTGATTTTTTTTTGTTTTTACTTGATTACAGTTAACTGCAAAAATGAGATTTCTGCAAAACATTAAAATGTAAATATTATACAATTATAATTTAAATTATTTATCACTAATTTACAGCATCGTATATAAAGCTATAATCAAATATGTATACTAAATTTCACGATTCTAATTGGTTACACAATTATTTAGTTTTTTTGCAGTCAGCAGTTCATACAAAACAAAATCATTAATCGTATTTAATCTTAAACCCATATGTAGCCCACATGACCACATCCAGATGCAGAGCTTTAATTAAATGGACTCCTGGTTGAAAAAGTTCACAAAACTACATAATATTTAAGAACCATCATAACGGACCAACTAGATCCAGACACAGAAATAAAAGGCATAATAGCAATGACTAAAAATACTTTTCTGAAAATGAAGATATTTCTTTGAAAAACCATCTCAGTTTAGAACTAAGACAAATAATGAATAAGTGCGATCTTTGGTATATACTCTTGTATAAAGCAGAAGTGTGGGCCCTAAAAGTATCAAGCATGAACCGAATTTTTTTTTATTTATTTATTTAATGTCGTCCGAACCACTGAGGTTATAGACGACAACAATGGGAAATACATAATAAAACAAAGAAAGGTTAGTATATTAATTACATACTAACATGAAAGAAGATTGATATATGCAATTTGTGATACAAACTAGATTTTAATTTAAATATCTTTTATGCCTATAGTCGTTAAAAACTTTATATTGTTGTTTAGATGATTATTGTCTCTAAGAAGCTCGCTTATATCGCTGGGAAGGTTGAGTTCTCATTTCCTGGAAAATTTGACATTCGGTTAAAATGTTTTACTGTACTGTTGGTTTGACACTTATTGCAGTATGGGGGGGTTGTCTCTTGTGATTCGGTAAAGATGTGTATGGCGGGTGTGACCAAGTCGAAGTCGAGTAAAGATGACTAGTTTTTCGGAACACTGCAACCATTTGTTTTGCCACGCAGAACTAACTATGCTTTTTAAACACAATTTTAAATCACTTTGTTAATGAATTTTAGAGCTTTAAGGATTGCGTATAGTCCTGCATTAGAGACATTCCAGTTGTTATGCAACTTAAATTTAGCATTATGCGTATTAGAGAAAATGGCTACCACCACTCCTTCCGTTGTTTTTGATTCATCTGTGTAGATCTGTCGGTAGTCGCTAAATCTATCCAGAATATCTTTGAAGCAGTTTATTAATATGGCTGGTGGAGATTCATGTTTAGTAAATTTTGATAGATCAATAGTCACTGGTGGTTTATTTACAGTCCATGGAGTAGTAGGGTTTTCGGAAGGATGGTATATTATCGGGAATATTATGCTGTATTTATGAAGTAATCGGTTAATTCATTTATAAAAAGGAGGATGGCATTGAGGGTGAGATGAGAAGTAATATCTGAAACGCTTGTCATGAACGTTATGGTAGACTGGGTTATCTGGAGAGGATAGAACTTTACAAGCAAACGACAAACTTAAAAAATCTCTTAAAAAAAGGTACCCAAAGCGACTCGCAGTCCCGTATTTTAAATTACATCTAGTTCTGTAAGAACAGATTTCTTGGCTGAGCTATATACCACTTAGCCGTAGTCAATTTTGGATCGAACTAAGGATGAAAAGATTCGTAGAAGAGTTGCCGTATCGTTGCCCCAGGTGATGATCGACAGTGTCTTCAAAATATTAATGCTTTGCTGTCAAGTACCTTTTAGATTTTTAATGTGACTTTTCCAAATCAATGTTTTGTCAAATGTAAGACCGAGGAATTTTATTTCTTTTATAAAGATCAGATTCTTACCATTCAATGTTAAAATTGCATTATCCTCTTTTCGCTTTTTTGAGAAGAGCAAGCATCTTGTTTTTTCATTAGAGAAGCGAGTTTCATTAGTGAATTCTAGATTTGTGCCTCTTGGTAGGAGAACCAAATCGTCTGCGCGCAGTCTTCCTTTAACTGGTTATTGACATTATTCCAAGATATCGTTAATTGCAACAAGAAATAAAGTTACACTTAACATCGATCATTGAGGAACTCCGTTTTCCTGGATTTGAGTTGATGATAGTGTTCCATTTGCAGATACCTTAAAAGTTCTGAGTTAAAGAAAATTTTGAATAAATTTTAGGAATTTTCCATTAATACCCCAGGAGTGAAGCTATTTTATTATACCATATCTACATGTGCAATCGTAGGCTTTGGATATATTGCAGAAAACAGCTAGACAGTATTGTTTGTTAGTGAGTGCTTCGTGAGCTTCGGATTTAAGATCAACTGGGTTATCCGTCGTTGATCTATTTTGACGAGCAGTTTTGCTCCGGTATAAGTAGTTTTTTTAACTTCCTGTTTTCGGTTTTTGAGGTTTAGGGATTCGGGTAATATCTGACCAAGATTTTGGAAAGTGGTACATTTGGTCATGAACCGAATTAAAACATTAGAAATGTGGATTTATAGACGGATGTTGGAAAAGATACCTTGGACGGCAAAGAAAACTAACGAGAAAGTAATGAGGGTCAACAAAGCTACAATTTACTAAAAACTCTTACACGCGACTGTTAGAATGTCTTATATTTGATATATATTTTGGGAAAATCGATATAGAATACTACAACTGATCCTTAAAAGCAAAATAGTAGGCCGTAGAGGTGTAGAAAAAGAGACAGGTGTCTTGGCTTAAAAACATTCGTGAATGGACTTAAATACCAAACGTAGAACAATCAATCCATGTGGCTATTATGAAAAGAAAGTTTACGCAAATTAGTGCGACATAATGTCTAATGTCACTTGCATAACAACTAGTATAAAAAATACTTACAGTCTGTCCCAAACTCTTCTTTCAGTGCGTCACTAATTTTGACGTCATATAGGATTTTAAGAATGTCGAGAATTATTGCATGACATTTTAGTTAAATTTGACAGTTGCAGGATCGTAATCTCTCTTTTTCTAATTGAAAATAATTTAATAATTTTAATATTAGTCTTTGTTCGTTCTCGATTTATTGCGGCATATAAAATATTTTTATGACAATAAATACAAAATTAAATTTTCACTGTAAAATTTCTGATAATACTAACCTGGAATGACAATTATCATTTTATCAGTTGACATTGTGCTGACATTGTGAAAATACTGTAACGATCGAGACAATCTGCGTCAAATTATATTTATGCGCATCATTGATTGGATATCTATTTAGCGTATTCTAAACTCCAACCAATTATACATCCGTAAGTAGAATTAGCTTAGGATAAATAATTTTCTAAGTTTTATGTATAATAATCACAGACTCACGTTTTTTCTGGTCACTTCTAGCTTAATGTGTTAGAGAGAATTCGATCAACTATGACGCACTGAAAGAAGGGTTTGGGACGAACTATATATGATATACATGATTTCAATAATACTTTACCTGTACTTGTTAGAATACCATTGCCCAGCCATGGATGCAGAAAATGGTAAATAAAACTTTTAGTTATACTTTTTGCATTGGTGGTCACCAACTAAAATGTAATTTATTCATGTAATTATATTATATTAATAATTAATTAATTATATTAATTAAATTTACTTATATATAGTACAACATGAAAATAAGGAGGGTGACGCAAACATATAACCGAATCTACTAATGGTAATACCAATAATTTTAATATAAAGTGTCGAAGGACAGATCTTAGTCGATATTCAGCGTTCAAAAGATAATGTGGTTAGAATAATTTTAGCTACCAATTTTTAAGACGTAAATGGCATGCCGGTCATATACCTCATACAAGAGTATTTAAGACGGAATTATTTCGAATACCTTTTCTTTTTAAGAACAAATAATTTTGGTCGCATTATTTCACAAATCGATTTTTACAGTGGTCTAACGAAGTTGTGATGGAATTTTTATCAATATATAAATTGATATATCCAACTAGTCGAGGATATCACAACAAAAGGCGTTAAATCCAATAAAGCTTCACAGGTCACACTACTGGAGATAAACATCACTAGGCGGCGCTGATGTTGTTCGATATTAGGAATGTATTCAATACGCTGCAGTGGAACGAGGTAATGATGGCAATGGAGGAGAGAGAATATCCTGGTTACCTGATGAATATGATGGCGGAGTATGTGTCCGAGAGAAGGATTATGGTGGAGGAGGGCACGATCGTCGACGTGATGGCCGGGGTTCCCCAGGGATCTGTCTTGGGCCCGACGCTATGGAATCTGGCATATGACGGGATTATGAACTGTGAAATCGGAGAGCGTATAGCGTCCTTCATTCCAGCACGGAATGAAGCTTGCGACAGAGAAAACTGAAGTCATCATTCTGAAGAAGAAAAGAAATAGGCAAAGTGTGGAATTACAATGTGCAAGGGCATATCTAACACCCAAGAAACACGTAAAGTACCTAGGAGTGATATTACATAAAAATGAAAAATGAGGAGAGCACGTGCGGGACGTGGCCCGGAAGGCTGCGAATAGTGCGGCTGCGTTGGGAAGAATAATGAACATTAGGGGACCTAAATCCGAAAAGAGGAGGGCCTTACATGGCTTGTGTTTCGTCCTCTACGCGGCACCAGTCTAAGGCGGGGGGGTAGAGATAACAGTCTATAGGAGGCTCATGACACGAGTGGATGCAACCGGTCTGTTGCGAGTGGCATGCGCCTACAGGACTCTGTCTGCGGCAGCCTTGTGGACCATCACTGGATGTGTTCAGTTGGATGATTCGGCGGTGAAAAGAAAACAGCTCTATGGGAGAAGAAACCTAAACCTTACTATGGCCGAGAGAAGACAGGAAAGGAAAAGGTCAATTGAAATATGGCAAGAAGAGGGGAACAATACAGAGAATGTGGCAGAGTGGACAAAGATGCTGATCCCGAACATAAGAGATTGGGTCTACTGTGGCCACAGGCGACTGGATTATTTCCTAACGCAGGTGCTCACGGGCAACGGATGTTTTGGGGCCTACCTCTATACTGTTGACAATCAGACACTGTGACACATATGATGCTAGAGTGCAACAGATAGATAGTAGAAAGAAACAGAATGGAAAGAAAAATTCGTGTGAATTTTGTTACAATGAGAGAAATGATTGAGGGAATGATTTAAAATAAATCAAGTTGGACTAGTATACACAACTATATCCATGCAGTTATCAAGAAAAAGGAAGAGGAAGAAAGACAGCTGGACCAACGGCAAGGGTAAGAGTGAAAGATGCTGGAAGTTGAAGCTAGAGAAGTGGGTCATACTGTATGAGTTAGATAGGCGTGAGTCAGACTGTGGGGAATGAGGAAATGGCCGTCTGGGAATGATGCCGTACTAGGAGCGATGAGGGTCTTTCACGCGCTACCTGGAACGAGACAGTGAGCGTCCTTGCTGACAGTCTGTGGATGAATGAATGTAGTGCTTCGGAAGTGATGCCGGCCTTTCAGCGGCCATTCCGCTTCCTGATCGCTGGATGACAGAGGAGGGTCTAGTTTAGCAGGAAGGTCAGGCGGCGTCCTGGACTGAGATGTTTTTTGAAGACTACAGACACCGCCTCTATAAAGCCGGAAAAAAAGGGCACACTACTAAACAAAAAGACCAATAACGTACAATATTGCCTATTAACCATTTATCCCCTAAGTAGTTCTCAAAAAATAATAAATAACAACGGATTATTTTTCAAGTTTGAACAATCAACGAAAATTTAATTACTAAGACAAGTAAAAATTCGGTAGTAATATTATAAGTTTTACGGACGTTGTCGCATCTCATACTGCCTTTTTGACAGTAGAAAAAAGCTGGTTGTTGTGTTTATGCGATGATAAAGACATAAAATGACTCATTCTTATCGGATATGTGTGAATTTAAAAATAAATTTATGTAAATTCATCATTATTCGTATAAAGGCACGTACATATATTGCTGTAATAGTCAGGAAAGACTTAGAGATTCACAAAATGACCTAAATAGCTACAAAGATATCACGATGGAATTAACTTTTCATAAAATAATTCAATCTTAAAAAATATTAAAATAACGACACCGCTGGAAGTGTGGAATTTTTCAGCAGTTGATCGTCCAAAGGTGCGATCAGACAGAACGTGGGGTGAAATAGAAAATACGTAATAGAAAAGGGCAAAATATAAAGACGGGAACCAATACAACGTGGAATACCGTATTTCTTCTCAATATTTGTGGTTTACGATCCCTAGGTTAAGGCAAAACTATCTATTTATGTCCGGTGCGTGCTTGCCGGTAAATCGACGTGGTTCAAAAGACAATCCGAAGATTATGCACCGTATGTTTAATCTTTCGAACGCGGCTAGGTGAGATCCGGTCAGTGTCGTGGTAAATTTACTAAGATTTTTACCCAGAACACTGATGAACGAGCTGTGAGATGCCGCCCTCAGACTGCACCTTCAGACAGCTCGTGGAAAGGTGCTCTTTGTTGGTTGACGTCGGCAAAGAGGGACAGAAAATATATACATTGAAAAGAAGAGAGATCACGGTTGGCACCTCATTTTAGTAAGAAATTGACAAATATTTACTTTTTAAAAACGACCCCAATGAAGCGTGTTCCATCGAGAACAGGGTTTAGATTAGTTTTGTCCACCAATGTTTCCGCTAAAAATTTTAGAAAGTTGGTATGCAATGATAAAAATTGCAGCACAACTTCCAGTAGTCCAGTAGTTAGACCTCTCCATCCATAGTAAAATTGCCACGACACTGACCGTACATGTCCCTTACCATATTGAAATGTCTAATGGGGTAAGTACGTGCTATACATCAGCTTGCAAATTCCTTTGAACCGTGTTATTTTACCGACAAACAACCGGAGTGGAAGCAATCGCAATAAATAGACAGTTTTGCCCTATCCCAGGGATTGTAAACTACAAATATTGTGGGTAAAAAGGATATTTCACGTTGGGTTGGTTTACGTTTTTAAATTTTATCTTCTTCTATTATGTATTTTCTATTTCTCTTCGCCTATGAAGAACGCTACTCCACGTTCTGTCAGATCGCATCTTAACATTTGAATCTTGCCAATGAGTCCTTTTTTCAATTAATTATTGAACTATAATTATTGTTTATGTCGTTACATAATACAATACAACCTACGAAAACTTAAAATTATGCAACACAAATTTACACAAAACACTCGCCCAGTTATTTTGGATAAAAATATATTTTATTACCTCGATATCGTCAGGATGTATAACGTTAACAACAGCGACTCCTAAGGACCACTCTTTGTAAATGGGAAAAAATTCCTTTGCTCTGATTCGATCTCTCATAAATAATGAAGCTGAAAATAAACATTATTTTAATAAATGTTGCAGTCCAATTATATAACGTTTCTACGAATTTGGTAAACGTTATGAATAGATAATATTAACAACAGAAATAAGAGGAAAATAAATAAAGTGAAAAACATACTCCAATAACTGAATGTTT